>NC_133652.1:97718887-98032814 GCF_009905375.1 Apium graveolens
ATCCGTCAGTCCTGATCATGAAGATGTTAGTTTAAGCTACATGCTGATCGGTGATCTTGAGATAAGCAAAAGCTCAATTTATAAGTTGAGATCTTCCATCTATCAGCTTGGAGAAGACAATAAAGAGAAGAGAGAGTTGAAGAAAAAGCTTGTTAAAGTCTTACAAGACAAGGAGAAAGAAAGATTGAAAAACTTTCTGGGAACAACTGTCAGTTATCTGAAGATACTGAAGTAAGATTTACTCCTTGTACATTTTGTATATTGGTTTTGGCAACATTGAGAATGGAATTTGTTCTTCATTACATTAAGCATAAATTGGGGGAAATTGTTACATATTGAATTCTCAAGATCAGAAGAAGCTAAGGATCTGGCTATTCGGGTGGCATCAGTATCTGATGTATCGTCAGGATTTGATACATCATCAGCATTTGGATGTCATCAATATTTGAAGCCAGTCTGCTTAAAGGATTTGTTCTGTTCCTTGTAATGTGAAGCAGATATCTTTCACGTCTGAGTTATAGGACTTTATCTATCAGTTAAAGATATGTATTAGTATCAGTTAGCTTTTGATAATACATATCTTAGATTGATTTGTTGTAGCTGTGTAGTATATAAACACAGTTTAGGTCATCACTTAGTGTATCGATCTCAGGTATCATTCGACCTAGCAGCTCTCAAGAACATCAGTATTTCTTGAGAGAAATTTGTAACAGTTTTTATCAGAAATATAAAAAGCTGTTATATTTTGTTACTTGTTCGAAACATTTATACAATTGTATCCAACCCCCCCCCCTAAACAATTGTATCTTCACTGGGCAACATAAGTCCTGATAAATAAACTCTGATAGTTTATATACTGATATCATCAATTATATCTAACATTTTCTTCATCTACTTGTATTCTCTTCTGGATCTTGAGCTCTAAGCTTTGCTTCTTCCTCCTTTCGGATTTTCTCCCTTACCTTCTCCAACTTTTTTTGCTTTTGTTGCTTCAGTTTCCCTATTATTGTTCTGAGCTTTCTAATTCTTTTTGCTTTTACCCCCAATCCGGTCAAAGACAGAGGGTCAGGATTGGTGAGAGTTACCAAACTTCTCCAGGTTGTCTTCTGGCTCTGCATCTGTCTTTCCCTGAAGAGCTGGATTGCCTCATCCAGCTGATTGCTAGTTAGGTTAGCCATGTATTCTTCTGTGACCGGGGCGTTGGTATACTTGTACTGATTCAGCTCAATGAGGTTTCTAACATCCCGGGGGTGGGAATACCTGCTCTAGGACCGGAGTGTGGGGTAATTGTTGCTCCATGAGAGTGTCGTGGTAGGTCCCCGAGTCTTAGGACTGGTCCAGGTCCTGAGCCCGTATGCTTACTAAAGGTCTCCCAACCGTACTCTATCCTGCTCTAACCATTTTCTCGAGGGTACAAAAGTACCAATTCGCAAATAGCAAAAGTTTGCGGGAAATATAACTCACAAATAACAACTAACCAAGATCGCAAACTCCCAAAATAGATCTAGGGGTGCTTCTAACAAGAACCAATATCAACCAACACAATGACAACAATGGTCAAGAACATCTAAATTTGGGCTTAAGTTAGAAACTGAGTGTTCAAGAGTAAAGAAAATCTGGGTTTGTAGACAAGAAAAACTAGTTATAGCTCACACAAATGTGGCTTAAAAATAAATAAACAATATTCACACAAAGTGGCTTAAAATGACGAGCACACACAAATGTGGCTTAAGTAAAAGGCATTCATAGTTACGACTGAGCTGGGTTGCTTGGATTCTTAAAGATTATATAACGGACTTATTTCAGAGCTTGTTGAAGATGATGAGTCCAGGGCACCGAGACCTTCTAGCACCAAATGATAACTCCAATCAATGGCCTGGTCCTTCTGATGCCACTCCTTGACCTTTTCTTACGATGTAACTACGGTTGGGTGACTGCAAAACAACACTGGAGGGGGGTTTAAGTCCCACGGTGCCTCTGGTGTGAGAATAAGATATGACTTTTGGATGATGAAGGTAGAAATGTAAGGTGGTTGTGTGTGTATGAATGAGTGTGGCAGAGAATGATTAACCCCCAAACATCTCCTCCCTAGACTATTTATAGCCCAATGGTAGGGTTTTGGGGTTGGTACCTTTCAATCATAGTCGTTCGTTTATAGGAGCAGAGGGCACATAGCTAGAATGGATGTCTTACACTTGTCTAGGTGAGGATGGATGAAGAATATTCCAAAAATCTTCTGACACGTGCCTTGATTATTCCTATGATTGATCATTGATAGATAGATGTCATTGTCACGTGTTTGGGCCCGTGCCTCATGTGTTGGGCTTCTTGTGACTTGGGCCGCGTGGAAGCTTGGGTCCCGATTTGCGGTTTGAGCTGGACCTGAGTGGGGATGGACCTAGGCGGTGTTGGCCCTATTCCGTCTTGGACTAGGTGGTCCAGACCCGGGTCCAACAAGGATTTTATATCCTATCATTTGCACTCTGTGCTTACAAAATCTTACAACAAAACTCTAACGAGCACACTAATGTACACGTCCTTACAGTAAATATATATTACTATACTATTTTAACTATAACATAGTGACCATAATAAGCTTATGGCAAATAATACGTTTAAGTTATAAAATAATTGTTTATAAAATATATTAAATTTATAAATCATTGGTGTAGAAAGATATGACATTAAAACAAACAATTAACAGAAATAAATATACTCTATTTTGTGACAACAAAATATATATAAATAATTAGTTACCGGTTAAATCGGCCCACTAAAATTAATGTCAAGTAAAAAGAATATAAAAACTGTAAGAGTCTAACATTAAAATAGGTAGATGTTATCATATTATTATAAAATTCACAAAGAATTTAGACGTGGAATAAAAAATGGATTATATGACTATACACGGTGTTAATACTATTGATGTACAAAAACACACAAATTGTGCAGGCTCACGAATTAATTCTAATATAAATATTTCTTAAAATCTATATTTACTAACTCATTATTCACTAATACAATTCTTTCCACAACACCCATGAATACAACAACAAAATATTATAAAGAAAAAATAAATAAATTAACAAAGGAAATTTCTTGAACAATAAAACACAGGAGCCAAAACTTAGTTGTATTACATAACTAATTGAAATTAATATTTTAGTATTGATTAGTACCTTAACTAATAAAATATATAATTAAAATATTAACATATATGCATACATTTTAAATAAGCAATTATATATGTTTATTTATTTAGTAATTTAATTATGACAAAATATAAAGTATTAAATCACATATCATTGACAAGTTTTTAATGCCAGTTAATAAAATGATTATAAAAATTTAAATCTAACTACATAAAAAAGGTTAAACTATCAGCTCAATCAAATATTGAGCACATACATCACATATGTATTTTTCATAGAAATTAAGCCGTATATAATGTCAAAATAACAAGCACAATCATAAATGTAAAAATGAATAATTTTATGATATCAATCAAGCCACATCATTATTTTAAGAGAAACAAGACACATATTTATAGATAATAACACAGATCATTATACAATAATTATAGCATAAAGCATAACATTTTGATCAAAAGAAATAATAGAAAATTAAATTTCCAATATATTGGTAATGAAAAATATTTAAATAATATACTCCCTCGGTGATAAATTTTAAAATAACAATTAAATATTCATCTATCAATCACTCTACAAACAAACAAAGCTAAAATAATATAATAACATAAACAGATTTGCAAGAGTGAGCTGAGCTAACTAGCTCAGCAAGTCATAATAGCAATAACCGAGGTTAAACAATGATCAATTAAAATGACCAGAAGAATCAAGTTTCTTGTCATGTAATCATTAGAATTGGATATACATTTAAAATTTTAAAACCAAGGTTAGGCCGCTGACCAGTCACGCACTAACCCCGAGCAATGCACACAACTTTACTCTCTATACTGGATCCAAGGCACGCATTGGCCTAATATGACCACGAATCTTGTCTGACCACGAATCTGGTCTACATTCATAAAACCATCCAATTCTAAAATGATTCAATATGATAACCATTATAATTCAATAAAATAAAATCATAATTAACATTGATAAAACATTTATCTCGGAGTATAAAACAATTCATGGGTATTCCTAGGGTATATCAAGGTATGTACAAAGAATGGCTTCAAGCCCGGAGAAGAATAAATGAACAGTAGTTTCATGGTTACACAAGGTTTAGTTCGTTGATGTTTCAAGGTGTTGTAGAATATATAAGTCCCTGTATGTTCAAGAAATTTAGTTCCAGTGTTTAGTGTATGGTGTATATGTATTTTTGGAGTAGTATCGTATTGGTATGGTTCAATATTTGAAAAATCAACAAATCGGTGGCTTATGAAGAATAAGGCTTACAACTCAAAGATCAATTGATGTGATCAGGATTCAAGGTTAGATAATTCAAAACATTTGCAATATAAGATAATATTATTCAGAGTATTTGCAATATATCTCAAGAAAGTTCAAGAAGTACTTGCCCTATCACAAATGATTTCCCACTTCACTTGTACTAGTTTAACGGTTCTACTCAACAATCACTTGTCTCTTTTTATGCCTCGCTTCTACTTACCGGTCACTTGCTTTCTTTTTTTATGCTCCAGTTCTGTTTACAGATCACATAGACCTCATAAGTTTTTATCTACCCTTCTTTTCACCCAAATCCGGTGTACGGATTGAAAGTTACGTTAAAAAATGTCAAATAGTATACACATAAGTTGATTACACATCAATTAGATCACATATAACACATAACACGTAAGGTATTCGATAAAAATGATTTTTAAAGGAAGGTTCGGGGTTAAAGTAATTTTTCTAGTATTTAATACGAATTTTTGAAAAATTTTCAGAATTAAAACGGGTACTAAAATCATTATATAAATAAATCACAGGGTTCGAATACCCGAATATGACTTGAAAATCATTTAATAATAATTATCGAGTCTTCAAAATAATTTAGAATAATATTTTAAAACTCGAAAATATTTTTCAGAATTTTTAAATCCAAAGAAATAATTAAATCTAATTAAATAATCAATTAAAATTAATTATTAACTTATTAATTCAATTAATCAATTAATATTTAAATTAATTGACCAATTAAATAATCAATTATTAACTAAAATTAATTAATTAAATAATTTAGATTTATTTTTGAATTAAAATAATTTTTTAGAATTAAAAATAATGGTTTTTGGAATTTTAAATAATTAAAAACAATTTTCGGAAAATAAATATAAACATAAATATAGTTTTTGAAAATATTTAAAACATAAATCTTGTTTTTGTAAGCTTATAAAACTGAAATACGAGTTCTGCAAATAAGGGAGACTTCTAGGGGCCAAACTGCAATTTGACACCCCTGGTCGTCTTCCCCAATCATCCTGCCGGCCGGACTCCATGGCCGCCGCCATAGAGCTTTTCCGGCGGCCGGAAAACTGCCCAGAATCACACCAAAGTTACAGGGGATGATGGCCTTACTTCCAGGAACTCATTCATGACAACCAAATTCAAAAATCACCTCAGTATGACTTAGAAAATCTGGCCAAAGTTTCTCGGCTAATTCTTCGCCGTTTTTCGACGAGGTCGAATACGATATCCTTTGGCCTTCAGACCGGTACCAAATAATTCCTCTTTCAACGATCTATAAGTTGACATCAATCAAATCTGCTAATAACCCTTAAATTAAAAACGCCTAATTTTCAATTAAGAACATTCAAACATATAAACCCTAATTTCTGAAATTCGAAAATCAAACACCTTTTACTATATGTTATTGAAATCCAAATTCAACATATAATATACCAAAATGATCAGAATAAAATTATCAACGAGATACAATCATCAAATCATACAAATCACATCAAAAATTTATATTTTAATCATAATTTAATTTAAATTTAAATAAATATATAGAAAAATACCTTTGATTTCTGCATTGAAATTGATTATAGTATCTGAAAGTACTTTTCACAAGATCCGATTCGGTTATTCACACGCTTAATTTCGATTTCGATAATGCCTTCATTTTTAGGTTTGATTTTGAAGAACACGGCGAATATTAGGATTTTTCTCTGTAAATTATATAATTTAACTATTTGTTTATGATTATCTAGATAAAATAAAATACGGTAAATGCTATTTATATTTATGGAATATTGGTACCCCGTTCGATCGTATCGGATATAAAAATAGATTACTTACCCGCTAAGTAACAATAAAACCGATCCAATTCGGTACTAGTTTAGGATAATTATCAAAACCGAGTTTTTTATTACACACTTATAAGAAGATAATGTAATAGTTTAATCAAAATATCTCGTCACTCGAGAATACGAGTTTTATCGATTTACCGATACGAATATTGTATCGAAAATAGTTTATAAAACATAAAAACGTTTGAAGTTGGAATATTCCCGGCTATACAAAATATTTATAATTACTCGAAAAAATAATTTATTAAATTTATAAATCCTTTATAAAATCATATAACAACATATAAATTACCAAAAAAATATCAAAATTATCTATACTTTATTATGGACATATAAAAATTAAAATACTCAAATTTTATCACATATAAACATCCAAATATCAATTCCAATTATCAGATAATTCACCAAAATTTACATAATAATCACATAATAATTATTTATTGATAAAAATAACTACACGATATATCCCGGATATTACATGTAACAATATTAAGTTTTTCTTGTGAATAATGAGTCGGTCCAAAAAAAGGCATATTATTTGACAGAAATTAATTGTTAATAGTTGATTATTGCGTGGAGAGTACCAATTGCCAATTAAATTTTCTGTCCAAAGACTAAAATTTAATGTTGCGCTAGGTATCTTATGATGGTGTTGCCAATATTTAAAATTTTATCATATTATTATATATACTAGTTTTGAGCATTTGTCATAAATTTGTATTCTATTTCAGTTATTGCTAGCGTTAATTCTACTTCCGCTCAATTGAGCATGATTCCAATGTTGAATGAGACAAACTATGTCACGTGGAAAGAGAATGTTGAAATCGTTGTTGGGAGTATGGATCTTGACCTTGCGCTAAGGAAAGAGCAACCAGTTCCCACTACGGATGATCCAAAAATGGATCAGATTGAGAAATGAGAACGTCTAATCGCATATGTCGGGCGATCATGAAGCGAACGATTCCAACCGGCTTTCGGGGCTCTATTGCTTAGAGCACAAGTGCCAAGAAATTCCTCTCCGAGATTGAGCAATATTTTTCTAAGAATGAGAAAGCGGAAACGAGTAATTTTCTGTCAAAACTCGTGACCATGAAGTATAAAGGAAATGGGAACATAAGGGAACACATCATTGGGATGTCTAATCTTGCTGGCAAACTCAAGGAACTCAAGTTAGAACTTTCAGATGAGTTATTTGTTCACTAGGTTCTTATATCTCTGCCTCCTCAGTTTGGACACTTTGTGGTGAGTTATAATACTCAAAAGGAAAAATGGACTTTTAATGAGCTCATTTCATACTGTGTGCAAGAGGAAGAGAGGGTTTTGCGAAAGAAGACTGAGAGTGCTCACTTGGCATCAAGCTCTCATGATAAGAAAAGAAAAAAAGGTGATGATATTACAAGTGGGAAACCCAAGCATCAGTTGCAAGAGAAGCATGATAAGGGAACAACCTGCTACTTTTGTAAGAAGGCTGAACACATGAAGAAAAAGTGTTCCAAATATGCTGATTGACGTGTGATGAAGGGTAAGACTTCTGTCTTTGTTTGTTCTGAAGTTAATTTGGCTTTTGTACCTAAGGATACGTGGTGGGTAGATTCTGGTGCTACTACTCACATAAGTTTATCAATGTAGGGTTTCCTGTGGAGCCGATCGCCAATTAATGCTGAAAGATTCATCTATATGGTCAACGACAATAAAGTTTCAGTTGAAGCTGTTGGAACATTTAGATTATTGTTAAAAACTGGTGTTTATTTGGATTTATTTGAAATATTTGTTGCACCGTCTTTTAGACAGAATCTTATTTCTTATTTCCTCTTTGGACAAATATGGCTACACTTGTTCCTTTAGAAATAATAAAGTGTGTTTCTCTTTAAATTTAAATGTGGTTGCCACCGGTTCTTTGATTAATAATCTTTATATGCTCAATATTGTTGCTTTTAATAATGAAATTTTACACTCAAGTGCAAGAGGTACAAAACGTAAGTTAATTGAGAATTCTGCTATGTTGTGGCACAAGCGATTAGGTCATATCTTTAAACAGAGAATTCAGAGGCTTATGAATGATAAAAATTTTGATCCCTTTGATTTAAGTGACTTTCAAGTCTGTGTAGAATGCATTAAGGGAAAACAAACAAACTCGAGAAAATTAGGTGCCAATAGAGCTACAAGTGTCTTGGAACTGATTCAGAACGATATATGTGGACCATTCCCTATGGTCTCTTGGAACGGTCAACAGTATTTGGGGATGATTATTTAACAATTTATAGTATTTGTTGTTATTGTTCTTGCGATATATACATGTATTTCATATAAATGGTAATCTATTAACATTCATAAACCATTACGTAGTTTCGAATGTTTCAGACTTTGTGTATAAATATTGAATTTATGATATAAATACATTGAATGCTTTTATATTATATTATGAGATGTAAAATGTTTTTTGTTTTTAAATGAAACGCTAAATATTAAATAATATTGTTAATGATAAGTTCAGATTCATTAAATGTTATTTGTAATAATATCGAATTCCCATTATAAATTCATTGAAACACGCAAGTCACATTTTAAACCTGTTGAATCTTAGTATACACATTTATTGAATCTCGTATTTGAGTGATGTTATTCATAAATTTTTGAAATACTCGATAGAAATCTGGCGAAACATAGTTATATCATGTATATTCTATGTTGAATGCATATATAATAACCGTCTAAATATTGTTTGTAAGGGTTAAACACTTATTAAATATATGTTGAATCCTTTAGAAAATAATGAATATAGTGTTTAACCCACAATATAAATAGGAGTTTTGTTAAGATTTTTTTTCATTTGGGAATGTGCAACTGTTGAACCATTAGTTTAATTATGTTGAATATTCTTAATTTAAAAACACTCAACCTTATAAGTTAACCCATATTGGGAAAATAAATTTTAAAATCATATAATTTTTTTAAAAAAAATGATATTTGTATACCCAAAGATGGGCTATTTAACCTGTTTGAAAAAATGATATTAAAAATCAAATTTTAATCAAACTAAATGGGTATTTCTATACCTTAATAATAATTAACCGATAAACCTATTTAGGAACGCTTTTGGGTGAAATCAATAATATAAATATGTTGAATAAATGTATTTTACACAACATTCAAATATATAAATCAATTTACGTTGAGATATAATATTAAAAAATTGTTACAAATAAAAAAATATCTAAAAATGGTTATTGTTATACTAATCAACCCTAAATGAAAAATGATAGACAAAAAATGAAATATTTTTTATTTAACAAAATGGGTATTTCCATACCTAGTAATGGACCTAAGACACATTTTTTATTTCAAAAAATTAAAATCCATATTTTATTTAAAATATTAATTCCGAACATTTGATGATTTTAGTAATATTAAATAACATAAAGAGTTAGAATAACTACAATTTCTTATATGAAATAACTCATTTCTTAAACTAAAACTAAAAGTTTTTTTGCTAAAACTAAAGTTGGGTGATGGTCAATTTTTTTTTAAATATGACAAGAATATCACTTTTTGAAAGGCATGACAAAGAATCTCCTCTTAATACGTATTTGAAAAATGGATAAGGTTATTATGCATCTGAAAAATGGGTATTATATAATTTTTTTTTAAAAAAATAAATAAAATAAAAGCAGAGTATGACACACCTTTTTAAATGCGTATCACCTTAATTGAAGAAGGTGATACACATCTACACAATGCGTATCATGAATTATTATTATTTTTTATTTTTTATTTTTTTAAAGTCTTTTTTATACAAATTACCAATTTGTAAAATATATATTAATTAAAAATATGTATTAGGCGAATATTTTTTGCCAAAATTTTCAAATATGAAATTCTCGTCACAAAGACTCTAAAGAGAAAGGAGAGATTTTTTTTTCATTTTCTCCCGAAAGTTGTACCCCACTAATAAAGAAAAGGGAATAGTAATGGGATCCGAGTGAGTATAACAATAACCCGAAAGACCTCTTTCTTGTATTTAGGGTTTTGTTCTAAAAATTGGGGATCTTTCTATCCATCGAACTTGTTTTCGCCATCTCCGCCGCCATCAGCTTTTCATCTTTTTTCGGTAACTTCTCCGATCAATTGCTCACTTCATTTAAATATTCATATCCTCACACACACACACACATTCAAATCATAGTATCATCGTCTTTACTTGATTAACTGAGCTCTTAGTTTGTTGTATGTATTAATCATAGATTCTTTTATAATAAGCTCCAGAAGCTACATTAGAGTAAAGGCATGTCTTTTTTATAATAACAGTAGATCTTAGATGTTTCTAGGGATTTGTTAGTCTTACCGGGTTTTCGAAGTGTTCCGTTTTGGGGAAAGTTAAAATGTAGCTGCTGAATCAGAATTTAAAATGACAAAATTAAGTGTAACTTCTAAAAATGGTAGACTCGTGAAAAAGCTGGCCTTTTAGCATGGACACGTTGGTAGCAAAATTTATGTCGCCATTTTGGTGTAACATAACAATGATTAAGGTGTATCACATTTATGGATTGTGGTCAATCTGGCGTTATTAAGAAATCAAATAAGATGCATTTTTTGTTTCTGTTTTATTTAAAATGGGTAACGCTAGTACACACATTCTCCGAACGAGGCTGCTTTTTTCATATATTCCATAAGCTTTCTTTTTACTGGAGATGTGTTGAAGAATCTTTATATATATACTTAGATACTTAGAGATAATATATTGGTGTAATTAATATGAGTGTTTTTTAAATCAATGGATATTTGTTTCGTGATGCTGATATAAATTTCATCTGTTTGCTTTAGGTGGAAAGGTTGGTATGCATTTTAGTGAATTTAGCGGACATTTGTTATGAATAGACGCTTCCTCTCAAGTCTTCTCTTATCCCTTCCTTGTTTGTTGAGATCAGGTACAAAGTCAGGGGATTTTTTTCTAGTGTCAAAGCGTTTTATGTTAATTGCATCTTCCAAAATTGTCTTATAAATTGTACCACAGCCTTTCCTGTTGCAAAACATATCACATGAAGGGAAAAATGGATGCATGTCTATTATTATCAAATCACTTGCATAAATTTTTTCATGATTGTACAGTCACTTGTTAATCTTAACTCCTTTAAGCTATCCAGTTAATCAGTTAGGTAAGTGTTTCAGCTAACCTTTACGTTTCCTTCATCATGCGTCCTGAACACAAGCTTCTGTTCATAATAGGAATTAGGTTTCTATATTGTTTGATATTGTATCCTATGTTACTCCGACTCTTCGGTTTAGGTTGCCGTACCCGTGTCGGACACTTGGACACGACACTTATTTAGTGTCAGATCTTTTGACTGAAACATGGACACTTTGACCAATTTATTAAACAAATATTAGTCACACTTAATATTCATAATAGATATGTAAGAAGAATGAAAGAGGGGAGAAGAAGATAAAAGTATGGAATATGCCAAATTCGTAAAGTTCTTTAGAAATTAACTTTAATCTAAGTTCTGTTGTTACTTTATTCTTAGATGTCTAACTTAACATACTTGTTTCTTAGTAAAATATGCCATGTCCCCATACCCGTGTCCAAAATATAGGACTGTCCCGGGTCCTTAATTTTCGACTTCTAAAGTCCGACACTCCGTACCCGAGTCAGAGTAACATATATTGTATCAGGCTAAAATGTGTTGTTAATACAGGTCAAGCTGTATTTTATCCTTACCAAATTTCAATAATTCTTTTTCCTAAATGAACCGTACACACCCCATTTTCCCTTTGACAAAGTTTGAACCCTCGTTCTTCCTCGTGAAGGGAACTGAGGGGGACCTCTAGACCAAGAGGGAATAGGCATCTAATTTTCCTGTAGTTTTACATTTAGGATTTACATCTACAACAGACCACTCAAGTGGGACCCTGTTAATTTATTTGATGAATGTCAAATAATCTTTGAAGGTGGTTTTGGAGAGAACCATTGGTGAACCTAGCATAATGTAGCCTATTCCTTTAAAAGCCCCCGGCATAATGTAGCCCATGTTTGTGTCTTTACACAATACAAGATAACTCTGTCTGGGCCTATGGGGTGAATATAATCCTATGATTAAATTAAATTGGTATTTAGGTGCAAAGTCTGTGCATATGATGGCATACACTTGATCTCTGAAATTCAGGTAAGTCCTGTTGACAACATAAATTGCTGATGCATATGTCGTTGCACCTTTCTACCAAATAACATATGGTTCCTTACATAATGATCTATGTATGATGTATCGTTGATTTAGGAACATCTCATTTTTCTTTTGTTTCATAACATTAAAACATATCACTATTCACTAGATATGTTTCCCTTTTGAGAGTTTTAAGTTTCCGTATTTTATTTCCAACATTTTCCCTTTATTTTTATTATTTTTGTGGAGAATAGTGATTTTTGGAGAATAGATTGTTTTGCTTTTTTAAAGATGGCAGCCATGAGTAAGTTCTTGGAATGTCTTGCATTCAGTATCTCTGAAAGCTTATACCCTGGAAAGATTGCCAGTCAAGGAAAACTGTGTTTAAATCGTATGTGGCAAATTAAGAAGTCAGTCGTCTCCTGGATGAAAATGTTTTGTGTTCTCACAGATGTCATCTTCTCTTTATTAAGTTTCGTATGTTTTGTCGGTCGTCACATTGGTAATAGCTTAGGAGTTCATCTTCAGTAAGGCTGCATCTGGAAATTTGTTCATCTTGCACCAGTTTTAGTGTTATAGAGTATTGTAGGATAGACATTTTCTCAAAAGTTCAAATATATGTTGAAAAAAAGAAATGCAGTTTTGCATATCTCAATATTTTCAGGTGATGCTGTCAAAAAAATTGTGTCTGCTAGTAGTTTTTGATTCTGATCTTTACCTGTAAAAGTAAAACATTGATCTTGCAGGTTGCCATTTGTTGGTCTTTGGCGCATAAATAAAATATTTTCCTTTGGCTGGAAGTAACTATGCAACCCACTGGTGGGAGAGACAGCCAACTTTGTGACAGTAATAATCAGAAGATCCACCCTCAACCTATGGAAGAGGCAAATAATCAAAACCCAGAAGCAGTAGAGTCCCTGATATCGAGAATATTTACAAACATTTCCTCCCTAAAGTCTGCCTACATCCAACTCCAAGCTGCTCATACACCTTATGACCCTGATAAAATTCAAGCTGCTGATAAGCTTGTTATTGCAAAGCTGAAGGACCTTTCTGAGCTAAAACATTTTTACAGGGAGAATAACCCCAAACCTATATGCGTCTCCCCTCAGGACTCACGCTTAGCTGCGGAGATCCAAGAACAGCAGAGCTTGTTAAAAACATATGAGGTCATGGTGAAAAAGTTTCAGTCTGAGATTCGCAATAAAGATTCTGAGATCACTCAGGTTCAGCAACAGATCTCCGAGGCAAATCAGAGGCGGACGAAGCTGGAAAAGAATCTTAAGCTAAGGGGTTTGTCAACTAATGAATCAGAAGGTTCAAGCGAGGAAAGTGGTTTTGTATTACTTGAGTTAACTCCTGATCTTTTCAAGTCAGCTGTTGAAGCTGCTTCCAAAGCCATCCATGATTTTTCAAAGCCACTAATTAACATGATGAAAGCTGCGGGGTGGGACCTTGACGCTGCAGCAGATTCTATTGAACCTGACACAGTGTATGCGAAAAGGGCTCATAAAAAATATGCATTTGAATCGCATATTTGCCAGAGGATGTTTGGTGGCTTTCAGCATGAAAGCTTTTCGCTGAAAGTTGAGAATCTTGTAGCCACTGAAGAAAGTTTCTTCGACCAGTATCTTGGCCTAAGAGATATAGATCCCCTAGATTCTGTTGGCCAAAATCCAGACTCAAATTTTGGGAAATTTTGTCGGAGCAAGTACCTAGTTGTTGTTCACCCAAAGATGGAAGCTTCATTTTTTGGGAACTTGGATCAGCGAAATCACGTGATTGAAGGCGGACATCCACGCACACCTTTCTACTTGGCATTTTTAAAATTGGCAAAATCAATTTGGCTTTTGCATAGGCTGGCTTACTCGTTTGATCCTGCAGCAAAGGTTTTCCAGGTGAAAAAAGGATCTGAATATTCGGAGGCCTATATGAAAAGTGTTTTAGAAAATTTGCCTAAAGATGAAAGTGATCAAAAGCCCAAGGTTGGGCTAATGGTCATGCCTGGTTTCTGGATTGATGGCTGTTTGATCCATTGCCAAGTGTACCTAACAAGCATAAAAGCCTAATGACAGTTGTCTATAGGCTTGTATTTGGGTGATGTTTTTCGTATGTAAATGGTGGTGTTGGATGGGTGATAGATGTTTCTATGTTGTATCTGAAATATATCGCGGTACTTGTAAATTTTAACCGACTTTGTGACGGAAAGTTATTTGTATTTTTGTGTTATTACTGCTAGTATTCAAATATTTTAAACACGTTAAATTATCAAAGTCACCAAACTAATAGGGGTGTCAATTGACTCACTAAACTCATTAAAAAAAATTTGAAGTAAAAAAGTTAACGGATCTTTTCGAAAATTTTTGACGAAATGTAAATACTTTCAGGACAATAACCTTAGTGTCCGTTGGTAACTTAGATGTAATTTCAAATTTTAAATTTGATCAAATAATATGTTTGGATAAGTAAAATAATTTGGATTTGGATTTAGATTTCATTTAAAATTCAAGACATTCAAATTTTAGCATAAATATGAGAATTTGAAATACCAACTTAAATCATATCATTTAAAATCTATCATTTCAAATGAAATGTTTGTTTCTAAACAAGACATTATGGCATTTGTACAATAATTTTCTTAACTGATCTTTTCAAAAAGGCTTGACGCAAAAAAATACTCAGGACAATAATCCCATGACATTTGTACAATAACTTCAACCTTCGGTTATTACTTTTTATTGACTTACAAATGCACTTCTACATTTCAGGACTTGTACATACGTAGGCTTACCTCTAAATGGCTGAAGAGAGCATTTTGGAATACTGTTGTAATAACCGGGAAAATTATGCGAATATTATATATTAAATAAATAAATATTATGTGTTTAAAGTAATTGTTGCCATGATATGAGATGTTATAACTGTTATGTGTGTTTCTGTGCGGGCAAGAAAAATTCTACATTGATTAAAATAGGTTTAAACTGCAATTATATAAACTTATATGCAATCGGGACGCGTATTTATTAGCGTCTTTATTAAGATACCTGTTTTATTTGATTTTATGCGCGTTTGAATGTATTTTACGTCTTTTCGGGATTTTCTGGTAATTTAGGGATCGTTTCTGTTTTTCAAAAATCAACGGATCGGGACCCCACCGGGAAGTCAAACCCCACAAAATCGATGTTTTTATTTTTATAAAATTATTCGTATTTTAAATACCCTTTATTTTCTTATTTTTGAATTATTCGCAATTTTTAGGGAATTTTGACATTAATTTTGTATTTTATCGTTTTTAAAATTATTCCCCGTAATTATTTTTTTGGGGCTTAATTATTATAATTTAGGGATAAAAACACCCTTATTTGATTTTGGGGGTAATTATTTTCTGTTAATATAAATACCAGATTTTGTTTATTTTATTTTCAGAATTAACAGAAAAATAGTAAAAAATTCAGAAAATAGGAAAATCAGATTAGGGGTTAGGGTTTGAGTTCTTGAGATTGATTCGATCGTTGATCGCGATAGGAGTGGGTGATTTTGGATATTCGGGTAACAAAAAACGAAGCCTGAATCGTGTTCTTGCCGTTTGTGCAATCAATTCCATCAAAGGGTAATCGAATTAAATTTCGATTTTTTTGTTCATAATCTTCCAAATTTGGGGTTTTGAATTCTGGATTGTGCTGGATGTTTTTGATGATTACAGTAGCTTTACCGTGATTAGAGTTGTTAGGTCACACACATTGTGGAAGGGGGTGAATACAGTGTATAACACAATTAAATCGAACTTTAATAACTCAAGTAACAGAAAACAAACTTTATTCAAAACAATAAACTCTGTTACAGTATGGAACTGTCCTCTCTCAGTGATGAACAAATATCACGAGAGCTGCTAGGGTTACAATAAATAATCTTCTCGATAATGATAACACTTCTAGTGTAAACCCTATGTCTGTGTTTATATACTACACAGTTACAAGATAATCGCTAATTGATATGGAATATACTTCTGCTTCCTAAAATATATCAATCAGATATCTTTTCTTCCAAGTATTCTATTTTTCATAGAATTCCATCTTCATGCATATCTCTTCTTATGTTTTGTCTAGATCTTCTCTTCCCGTAAATCAGCTGCTTTCCTTATCTAAACGTTTCCTTTAAGTCGTGATATTATCTTATGATAAATATCTCCTGAACCTTAAGTACTGACGACTTAAGTTCCGACTTCAGTATAAGTGCTGATTTCAGTTAAGTACTGATTTGTCCTGTTTAAGTAAGATCTGAAAACTAAACATAAATCACATTAGTCATGACATTATCAAATATATCTAACAATCTCCCCCAACTTGTAAATTAGCATAATATACAAGTTAACAGATATTTGATGATGTCAAAAATATTAAGTACAGATGCATGTGAATTTGACTAGATAACTACAACTTATAGTCCTTAAAGCTTTACCAACTTTAACTTCTGATAACAACTTCAGTCTGTATTCATATCAGAATTTGAGCAGTTGTAGATCTTGAGTTGGCTTCAACTTCTGATCTCTCTGATGTCAGGAGTTGTTCTGAGATAGTTCTTCAATAAACATCTCTCAGCATATCTGAGTTCATCAATCATCCTCCTTTGAGCATCTTTAAGTTCTGCAGAATCTTCACCAGTTTGAAAGATTGCAGCCCTGAGATCATTAATTTTAGCTTTCCTTATGTCCTGATCCAGTCTGATCAAATACGCCTTGTCAGACTCAAGATTGAATTCCACAGCCCTGTAATCCAGAAAGGTAGTTATAATCTTAGCAGAGTTAGGCTTCATCTCAACAATATCACCCTTGTGATCTCTGTACTTTGAAAGATATGTGCTGTCAGACTTAACAGAATAAAGCTTTTTCTGTTTCTGAATTTGACTCTTCAAAAAGTTTGCAGCACTTTTTGTTATTTTGTCATTCACTTGAAGTAAGACTAATACATGTTCCAGTTCTTCAAAATACTTCAGTGGAATGACATTTTCCCTTATATGATAAACCCTACCATCTGTCATGAAGTACAACAAGATGTGTTCTTTCAAGTAAGTATGGTAAACCATCTGTACAGATTCTAGTTGATTCAATCTTTCAGGAGTTGCTCCAATACCTGATTCACTTAAGGAAGTTGGATCATTGGTTGTGTTCTGTATTCTTCTTTCATCAGCACTTCCCAATCCAGTTTTATCTCTTGCTTTCTTTCAAGTAACCACTCTTGCTTCAAAACCACTTGCAGCAGTCTTCAAAGGTTGAGTCTGTTTGGCTTTGGTGAATCCTGGTAGGAGTATCTTTGAAGGTTTAACATGAGCAATGTCAGAGGTTTCCGTTGATTTATCTTCTGATATCAAGTTAACTTGAGCTATGTCAGAGGTTACTTGCTTCTTTGAGATATCAGAACTAACTATCTCTTGACTCTGAACAACTTGAGCCATGTCAGAGGTTGTCTTAGAATTTTTTCTTGACGTCAGAGCAAGATCAGCATCTTCAACAGTAATTTCTTCATCCACAGGAGGCACATAAACCTTGATAGGTTCACCAATTTTCTCTTTGCCCTTGGACCTTGGATCTATCTGCAATTGTGATTTAGCTTTGGTTGCTTCAGGATTTGTCCTTTCTTTTATCACAATGCCTTTGAGTTTTGGAAGTTTCTTTTTACCAACAGAAGCTTCAGATTTAGATTTGACTTTTTCTGACTTAAGTCTAGCTTCTTCTTCCATCAGACTCTCCAAGTCCATTCCTTGATTTTCCTTAAGAAATAACTGTCTTGACATTTCTTCATCAAGATCAAAAAGTTCATCAGAACTTATCCTTTTACCAGTAGCAGAAGTAATTCTTTTTCCAGCATCAGAACTTATCCTGTGACTTGTAATTCCAGCTCTTCTTGATGAGAAATTTCTACCTTGACCATGACCTCCACCCATTCCAGAGTTTCCCTGGTCATCTTTTTCATCATCATTCCCCTTCAGTGTCTGATCAATTTTGCATTTGGACTTAATTACTTTCTCCCCCTTTTTGGCATCAGCAGGTAAGAGAAGAGAGACAAGCAATTCCACTGAGGCTTGGATTTCATCAAGTTGAGATTGCTGAGAAGTTTGATGTTTCAAAATATCATCAATCTGAGACTGTTGCTTCTCTTGAGTCTTCTCAATGTAAGCAACTCTGTCAAAGGTAGGTTGGAAGAATTTTTTCTTATCAAGTTTCCTAGTCATATCTTGCTTGAGCAATTCTTCCTTAACTTGACGTAACTCTGCATGAGTTGTTGAATGGAGACCTAACAGATGTCTAGTACTCAATGAAGTGACTCGAAACTGTGTCTTAAAATCATCATTAATTAACATTTCATCAGCTTTTGCCAAGTGCTCAGCAAGAATCTTTTCAGATGGAACAAAGGTAACTGAGTTCCATTCCTTAGTCCACTCCTGTCCTCGAGGAGTTTCACTCCAAGGTACTGGTGCTTCTCCTCGTAAAAACTTCTTGACTAGTTCAGATTTAGAAACAGTTTGTGGAGGTGCATGTCCTGAAGGACCAGCTGCATCAGCATCTGCATTTGGAGCAGCATCACCAGTATCATCAGCATTTGCAGCATCAGAACTAACAGAATCAGCACCTTCTGATAAAACAACAGTATGAGAAGCAATTGAGGCTTCAACATCATCCTCTAAGTGCTGATCTGTTTCCAAGTTCTGATCAACAGCCATATCCTGATGCTCACCTATATTATGATCATCAACATCTAAATGCAGAGAAGGTGTAGTAGTCAATTCTGGAGTTTGAGTAGCATCAGTAACAGGTGTTGTTGATGGATGAATTGCTGTTGGAGCTTCTAATTAGATAACCTCAGGCACAACCAGGTTTTGAATATCAATTTCAGCACTTGTGCCTGGATCTACAGGAGATACAGTTTCATGTACAGGAGACACAGATGGTGTGTTTGCCTTGTCTATAGCAGCTTCCTGAGTTGGGGTCAATGGAGAAGGAGATGCAGTAGCTTCAGCAAATTCTGGTTCTTGTGAGATCAGAGATTCCTGATCTCCTTCCTTAGCTGCTGCTTCCTCATCATCTGAAGCTGGCCTTTTAGCTCTCTATTTCTTGTATCTCTTTGAAGGTGGGGATTCCTTGGGAGGTTCAGCAGAAGTCATTCTTCTAAGCTTTTTGAGAAGCTTAGATCCCCCAATTCCAGAATCCTTCTGAGAAGGAACCTTCTCAGCTTCTGTAACAACAGGTTCTGATGTAGAAACCTGTTTCTCACTATCAGACTCATCTCTCAGAACAATCCTCCTTCTCTTCTGTGGTGTTTGAGGAACAGTCTTTGTCCTCTTGGGCTTGGAAGATGAAGGCTTTACAGTAGGTGCTGAGGATGAAGGTTGAGCTGTCTGTGAAGGTGTAAGATATGATTTGAGATATGTTCTGAGGGAGGGTTGAGGTATAGATGTATGAGTGGTATGTTCAGATGGTTGCTGTGGTGTTTGGGATGTGGTGGTGGGTTGTACATCAGGATAAACAGATCTATAGGTTTCAGGATCAGCATTTACCAAGATCTGTTTTACAGACCGAGGATTCTGTAAAGGTCTAACCACCGTTTTCTTAAGGTCAGCATTTAGCAAGTCATTAAAGGCTCATTTTGCAAGTTTAAAAGGTGGATATAACTCAGTAGTAGGTTGGAGTTCATCAGCACAACATAAATTATATATAAGCTGACAGAATCTAGCAAAGTAGACAACATTCCTATCCTCTGTCATCCTATCCCCAATAAAACCTATCACAGCACTTGCAAAATCAAAATGAGTTTGGTTAATAATAGCATACCCGATGTGCTGACTCATTATTGGAATGACATCAAAGTTGGAACACTTATTCCCGAAGGCTTTAGTGATGCAGTCGAAGAAGAAGCTCCATTCCTTTCTGATATGTGCCCGTTTCAACTGTCCAAACTTAGCCAAACTCCTTTCATACCCCAAACTATCCATTAACTCTTGTAGAGCTGATTCCTCCGGTGTTGAAAAAAATACAACCTTCTGGTAAATGTAAGGCCTTGCGAATTGTACCAGGAGTTACCACATGTTCAGAATCATCCACTTCAAAAACAATACTGGGAGTACCAGTTGCACCACAATTATCAAAATGCCCAGTCCGCCAAAATGTCAGAACTTGTTGGCTTGAAAAGACTGAAGGCTGGGTTAATGCATACCCAATTTCACTGTGTGCAAGAAGATCTTGCACAAAATGCAACTCAGATGGAGCTTCATCATGATTGAGAATTACAGCATAGTTATTTGAAACGAACTTAGCTCCATCAATGATCAAATCCTTAGGTGCCATGAAAAAAATTGAAAATTGAGAGTGCCTGTAAGGTGTTTGATAAAATGTCTGTATGAAAAACAACTTAGGAGATGAGAGATCGTAAAACTGAAGAAAGAGAGATAAAGTGTAAAAGTAAATAAAAGATTGTATAATCTTCTCTCTCTCTTACTTATACATGGTTAAAAAAAAATATAACCGTTGGACACCTGTCAGACATGCAGCAATAATGAATAGTTAATGGGCACGGGAAAACAGTAATCATTACTTATCACATGCAGTTTTCAAGGAAAAACCGTTCCACTTACCCAGTAATCCCATTAATTGAGGTAAGTCAGTTTTAATTCAAAATTTAAACTGTTCCCACTTATTCAATTATTTTCACTGCAAAACCAATATTCTGAAAATAAATTTCGAGTGTGAGAATGGCCAAAATAAATCAAGTAAACAAGCACTGATATTTTAAAATCAGAACTTAATTTAAATCAATGATTAAAATGATCATCAGAACATGGATATATCAGGATTTAATAGTGCAGTTAAATTGCAAACATCTCAGAAACAGAATCTTGCAAAAATAAGAAATTCCATTAATATATTAAGAGAATACATTCATGGAATTGAAATTACATCAGAGTATTACAAGACTGTCCTAAGCTTCTAAACCTAACATCAACAGCTTTTGTCCTTGGCTAAAAAGCCGGACAAAGCTGACGATGAAGAAAAACAGGAAAAAGAAAATAAATTATTTCTTCTTCCGACTCTCTACAAAAAGAATAGCGAATCGAATGATTCGCTCTTGTTGGCGGAGAGCTTCCAGCCTTTCTTCTTCCAATCGCTCCAGATGGCGATGGTAGTCCATGTAAAAGAACATGAGGTGTGTGAGAACCTCCATGGGAACCGAGTCCCAAATCTCATCAGGAATGACAGTTATGTGCCATTGCTGCTGCCAGGCCTCACAGCTCAGCTCCATCTTGAAGGTCTCATAGTTCAAAAACATATTGTAGTTGACCATGTTTGTGTTGGTATGAGGGAAATGAGAGTAAGTATGTGAGAAAAGAAATGATATGTTGGCTGATGTGAAGTGTTGGTTTATATAGGCAAGAGAATGCCAGGAGATGTAAGGAAATTTAATGCTGACAGGTAGAAATAATTCTACCTCGTCTCCCTAGACAGGGAAGAGGAAAAACAGTCATTGGAAGTGTAAAACGAGGTTTAATGCGCACAAGAAGCAAGTAAAAATTATTGTGCATGTACGTGTACCACTATCCCTAATTATATTGACTGTTAATATTCTGTCCAAACATATTCTGATTTAAAATAAGACTGTTTCATATGTTAACCACAAATAAGTCAAGTAAAGGATCAGAATTTAATATCAGAACTTAGACTTATATCAGAACTTAACAGTCATCAGAACATGATTTCTGAACTCGAAAAATGAATGCCTATCTCCGTAATTCTTCACCCAAATTCTGATATCGATTCTTCAGAACTTAATCATCAGAACGTTCAACAGAACCTGTCCTCAGAATTTATGCAATCTGACACATAAACTGTTCATCTACAACAACATAGATCACCACAGTAATTTTCATCATTCATATGGAGTGTTAGTGTGTGCATTAAGCTAAATATCAGACAAAAGAGTAAAGTCTGATTCACTTCAGTACATCTTAGAAATAAGGCATAACTAAAACTTTACTTAAAATCTGTCATTATTCTGAAGCCTACTATTGAATGAGTTCATGCATGTGTCCACCTCAACTGTCTTGTGCTAATTTTGTGCATCTTTTTAAATTCCATTTTGCAGTGGCTTCTCAGTGTAAGTGAGTCACGACTGCTTATCAGAATTTATGCTATTATCAGAGTATTTCTCCAGTAATCATAGAGTGTGAAAGGTCACCAAGAAAAATATTTTGCTTTTCTGATGCATATTACTTAATACCAGCAATGCACTTGGGTCGTCCCTTCCACATTTTTACTCTAGACCTCAAAGGAGTACCTGATTTTTATTTCTTTTTCTTTTCTTTTATCTTTTGATAAGAGAGGTTTATCAGCACTTAGTACATTCAACAGATTTATTAACATCAGAACTTAACAGATGAGAAGCATTCTTCTAGTTTTTGACTTAGTAATAAGATAGACAAAGTAAACTTAACTAAGCTCAATATCAGAATTTGCTTGTGTCAATGGATTTCCACATAAATAATTACTTCTAACATGGGATCTGTAGTATATGGAAAACTACTAAGTCAGCATCTAGCACAGTTATCCTCATAGGATTGAATAGTCATAGAAACAATCATATCACTATCAGAGTTTAGAAATTCTCATCAGATAACAATCAGTACTTAAGCAATTTTCAATTAAACACAGAATACACAGAGAGAGTAATATCTGTAAATACTGATCATAAAGTCTGATGCATCAGAACAAAAAACTAAGCAGATTTAGAGAAAGAACCTGAAACCATTCCAAGTTCATTTACCAATCTTGTAAAAGTAGCTTCACACAGTGGTTTTGTGAAGATATCTGCTAGTTGTTGATCTGTTAGAACAAAGTGCAATTCCACTGTACCTGCATCCGCATGTTCCTTTATGAAGTGGTACCTAATGCTGATGTGCTTTGTCATTGAGTGTTGAACTGGATTACCTGTCATAGCAATAACACTTTGATTATCACAGTAAATAGGGATTTTAAAATATGTTAACCCATAATCCAGTAACTGATTCTTCATCCAAAGAATCTGTGCACTACAACTTCCTGCAGCAATGTACTCTGTTTCTGCAGTTGATGTGGAAATTAACTTTTGTTTCTTGCTAAACCAAGAAACCAATCTGCCTCCAAGAATTTGGCAGCTTCCATTTGTGCTTTTCCTGTCAATTTTGCAACCTGCAAAATCTGCATCTGAGTAACCTATTAGTTTAAAATCTGATTCTCTGGGATACCACAATCCTAAATCAGCTATTCCCTTAAGATACTTGAAAATCCTTTTCACAGCTGTTAAGTGAGGTTCTCTTGGATCTGCTTGAAATCTTGCACAAAGACAGGTAGCATACATGATATCAGGTCTACTAGCAGTTAGATAGAGTAGAGAGCCAATCATACCTCTGTAATCAGTAATATCTACTGTTTTACCAGTATCCTTATCCAGTTTTGTTGCAGTGGCTATGGGAGTGGATGCACTTGAACAATCTTGCATTCCAAATTTCTTCAGCAAATTTCTGGTATACTTGGTTTGACAAATAAAAGTGCCTTCTTCATTCTGCTTGACTTGAAGGCCCAAAAAATAGCTAAGTTCCCCCATCATACTCATTTGATATCTTGACTGCATCAGTTTGGCAAACTTCTTGCAAAGTCTGTTATTTGTAGAACCAAAAATGATATCATCAACATATATCTGAACCAGAAGTAAGTCCTTTCCATGGTTGAGGTAGAACAGTGTTTTGTCTATAGTTCCTCTGTTAAATCCACTTTCCAGAAGAAACTGAGCTAAAGTCTCATACCATGCTCTTGGAGCTTGCTTAAGGCCATAAAGTGCTTTATCAAGCCTGTAGACATAATCTGGATATTTGGAATCTATAAAGCCTGGAGGTTGTTCAACATATACTTCCTCCTCCAATTCTCCATTGAGAAAAGCACTTTTCACATCCATTTAAAAGACAGTAAACTTTTTGTGAACAACATAAGCCAAAAGTATCCTTATGGCTTCCAATCTAGCAACTGGTGCAAATGTTTCATCATAGTCAATTCCCTCCTGTTGAGAATATCCTTTTGTAACCAACCTTGCCTTATTCCTTGTAATTATGCCATCACTATCAGTTTTGTTTCTGAATACCCACTTTGTACCAACAACAGATCTGTTCTTTGGTCTTGGCACTAGGGTCCAGACTTTGTTTCTTTCAAATTCATTTAACTCTTCCTGCATTGCTTGCACCCAATCAGCATCTTGAAGAGCTTCTTCCACTTTCTTTGGTTCAGTCTGAGAAAGAAAAGAATTGTAAAGATATTCGCTTGAAGTAGCTGTTCTAGTTCTGACACCTGCATCAGGATTTCCAATAATTAAGTCAGGTGTATGTGATTTAGTCCACATCCTTGCAGATGGAAGGTTTTCTCTAGAACTAGATGCTCCCCCATGATCCATGCTATCTTCATCAACATTTTCTGATGCTCCCCCTGAAACTATGCTCTCTGAGTTGGATTTTTCAGAATTTAGATTTTCAGAACTATCAGAGTTTAATCCATCAGAGTTTGCAGTATCAGGATATAGACTATCAGGATTTTTAGTATCAGAATTTAAGTCTTCATTTCCAAATCTCAGCTGATCATGATCATTGAAATCTTCAAGTCCAGTAATCTTCTTGTCATCAAAAGAAACATTGATAGATTCCATGACCACTCTTGTACTCAAGTTATAGACTCTGAAGGCTTTTGTGGAAAGTGGATATCCAACAAAGATGCCTTCATCAACTTTTAGATCAAATTTGGATAGCTGTTCAGGATGAGTCTTAAGAACAAAGAACTTACATCCAAATACGTGAAAATACTTCAGATTTGGCTTCTTATTCTTCACCATCTCATATGGTGTCTTTCCTTGCTTGTTAATGAGTGTTGCATTCTGAGTAAAACAAGCAGTCTGCACAGCTTCAGTCCAGAAATAGGTTGAAAGCTTTGCTCCATCAAGCATTGTATGTGCAGCTTCAATGAGAGTTCTATTCTTTCTTTCAACAACTCCATTTTGCTGTGGAGTTCCAGGAGCAGAAAATTCCTGCTTGATTCCATGGTTTTTGCAGAACTCTTCCATAATCAAATTCTTGAACTCAGTACCATTATCACTCCTTATTATTTTCACAGAATCTTTGACCAATTTATCCAGTTGCCTGACATGATTAATCAAGATAGATGCAGTTTCACTTTTTGTGTGCAAGAAATACACCCATGTGTATCTGGTGAACTCATCCACTATGACCATAGCATATTTCTTCTTTGCAATAGACATGACATTTACTGGACCAAATAGATCAACATGTAGTAAGTGATAAGGCTCAAGAATTGAGGATTCAGTCTTGCTCTTAAATGAGGATTTCCTTTGTTTAGCCTTCTGACAAGAATCACAAAGGCCATCAGGAGCGAATACTGACTTTGGCAGTCCTCTCACAAGATCTTTCTTAACTAGTTCATTTATATTGTTGAAATTTAAATGAGAGAGTTTCTTGTGCCAATTCCAGCTTTCTTCAATTGATGCTCTACTCATCAGACAGATTTCAAAACCATCAGTACTTGTTGAAAGCTTGGCTTCATAAATGTTACCACGCCTGTATCCTTTCAGAACAACTTTGCCTGTAGATTTACTTACAACTTCACAGTGTTCTTCAAAGAAATCCACATGATAACCTCTATCACAGATTTGACTGACACTCAGCAGATTGTGTTTAAGTCCTGAGACCAGAGCTACTTCTTTAATGATGACATTCCCAAGATTGATATTGCCATATCCCAATGTTTTTCCAATGTTGCCATCTCCATAAGAAACACTTGGGTCAGCCTTCTCCACAAAGTCTGATAACAGGGCTTTATTTCCAGTCATATGTCCTGAACATCCACTATCTAGAACTAGGATGTTTTTCCTGTTGCCCTGCAATCACAAAGACCACTAACGATTAATTTTAAGGACCCAGATTTGCTTGGATCCTTTGGCCTTATTAAGTTTGTTAACATTTGCAGCGGATTTAGCATCAGAGTTTGTGTTAACATTTTTCTTATCAGAATTTACACTATCAGACTTTGAATCGGAACTTACACTAGAAGGAACAATGCTAACTTTCTTTAAAGAAGGTTTTATTTGATAATAATCATAGTAAAAACTATGATATTCCTTATAAGTATAAATGGAATGCCATAAACTACCACAATGAAAACAAGGATTTTGTGGTTTATATCTAACATATTGACTCTTAACTCCTGACTTTGAAGGTAAGGAGTTTATGTTCTTATTCTTCCAGTAAAAAGAAGCCAGATGGTTAGAACTTCCACAGTTATGACATGCTTTTCTAGGAGCATCAGGAATAGACTTATAATCATTGCTTTTATTCACACCTTCCTTTCCATTCCTATTTTTCCTAGGTGATTTTACCTTGTTTGCATTCTTAACATCTTTCAGCTTATGCTTAAGCTGCTTCTTAGTCATTAAGCCTATGTTTACTTCAGTTGTCTTTTCCTGTTTTAGTTTGTCAGAAGTTAATTCCTTTTTAACTTCTGATTTCTCAGTATTAGACTTTACAACTACAAACTTAACAGGTTTTAACTTTGGCTTTTGTTTAACAACTATAGGCTTAATATCTACAGTTCCTTTATCATTCTTATCATCTCCATAACCTAAGCCCTCCTTACAGTTTTCACTACTTAACAAATTCTGAGTTGTTCTGCCAGAGTTAGTCCAAGTCCTGATAATCTCTCTTTCCTTTTCTAACTCAGCTTTTAGAGATTCATTCATTTTAAGCACTTCATCCCTAACATAGAAGGCATCATCTCTATCTTTCTGAGTTTGATGGAACATGACTAACTCTTTTTCTAAATAATCATTCCTCTTTTTGCAAGCAAGATTTTCAGAAGTTAATCTTTTACATGTTAAAGTTTGATCTCTATAACTAATGAACATGGTTTTAAGATATCTTCTCAACTCATTAATATCATCAGTAGGAAAGGCATAAGTAGTTTGAGGTACCTTTAATTCAGCAGCTTCAGAACTGCTTTCAGCACTTGCCTTATCAGCATTTGCCATCAAGGCATAATTCTCCTCACTTTCAGAATCTGAGGTGTCTGTCCAACTTTTCTTCTTTGTGACAAGAGCCTTGCCTTTGTCACTCTTCACTTTCTTGCAATCAGGAAATATGTGGCCTTTCTCACCACAGTTGTAGCATTTGACATTTGTATAATCTCCTTTGTCAGACTTTCCTCCTCTGCCCTCAGATTTTCTGAAATTCTTCTTATCAGAACTTGCACCTTTCCTGGAAAACTTCTTTCCCTTCCTGAACTTCCTGTATGCAATCTTTGTGATTCCTTTCACCATAAGAGCACACAGCTTCATCATCTCTTCATCAACATCCATCTCAGGCAAGCTTTCAGATTCTGAGTCATCATCACTTTCAGAACTTGATGACTCAGTATCAGATTTTATGAAGAGAGCTTTACCCTTGTCTTTCCTTGAGGTAGCTGCCTTGGGGGATTCTTCTTCAGCCTTAAGAGCAACCGTTCTTGAATTTCCTCCTTTCCTCTTGCTTCTTTGTTCCATCTCAAGTTCATGAGTCTTGAGCATCCCATAAATTTCATCAAGAGTTGTTTCATCAAGATTATAGTTGTCTCTTATTGTTGTTGCCTTCAAATCCCAGTTTTCAGGAAGAGCCAACAGGAATTTAAGGTTTGAATCTTCAAGATCATACTCCTTATCAACCAGTGACAAATCATTCAAGAGTTTGGCAAATCTATCATATAAATCAGTCAATGACTCATTAGCTTTTGAGTCAAAGTGTTCATACTCTTGAGTGAGTATAGTCTTCCTGTTCTTCTTAATCGTATCAGTTCCCTGACATCTTGTTTCCAAGGCATCCCATATCTCCTTTGCAGTCTTGCAGTTTATTACCCTGTTTGACATTACATTATCAATGGCACTATGCAGTAAGTGTCGTACCTTAGCATCCTTAGCAATTGATGCAATATCTTCAGCAGTGTAGTCGGTCTTTACTTTTGGTACTGACTTTGCTGCTTCACCTGCAACTGCAACAGCGAGCTTGGTTGGTTTGTGAGTCCCTTCCTTGATTCTATCAAGATATTCTGGATCTGTAGCTTCCAGAAACATGGTCATCCTCACCTTCCATATGGGATATTCAGATGGTCTCAATATGGGAACTCTAATAGTCTCATATCGGCTTTGGATTTGTGTCTTCGGAGGTTCTTCAGTTTTGGTGGGCTTAGTTGGAGTTTCTACTTCAGACATGATTGTATTTGGATCTTAAACTGTCTGTGTGTTAACAGATAGGCTCTGATACCACTTGTTAGGTCACACACACTGTAGAGGGGGGGGGGTGAATACAGTGTATAGCACAATCAAATCGAACTTTAATAACTCAAGTAACAAAAAACAAACTTTATTCAAAACAATAAACTCTGTTACAGTATGGAACTGTCCTCTCTCAGTGATGAACAAATATCACGAGAGCTGCTAGGGTTACAATAAATAATCTTCTCGATAATGATAACACTTATAGTGTTAACCCTATGTCTGTGTTTATATACTACACAGTTACAAGATAATCGCTAATTGATATGGAATATAATTCTGCTTCCTAAAATATATCAATCAGATATCTTTTCTTCCAAGTATTCTATTCTTCATAGAATTCCATCTTCATGCATATCTCTTCTTATGTTTTGTCTCAATCTTCTCTTCCTGTAAATCAGCTGCTTTCCTTATCTAAACGTTTCCTTTAAGTCCTGATATTATCTTCTGATAAATATCTCCTGGACCTTAAGTACTGACGACTTAAGTTCTGACTTCAGGATAAGTGCTGATTTCAGTTAGTACTGATTTGTCCTGTTTAAGTAAGATCTGAAAACTAAACATAAATCACATTAGTCATGACATTATCAAATATATCTAACAAGAGTAATCGATTTATGTAAAAATCATACTCGTTTTATTGCTGGAACGTTCGAACCGTGTTCTTGAGTTTTCGTTTTTTTTAATTCGATTTTCTGATTGATTCATGTGTTTGTTGTTGATTCTGAGTATATGAATGTTTTTAACGTAGTCCATGCCTCGTTTTAGCATATTATTCGTTAATTTTGGTGTTGGTTCGACGAAATGGGAAGTTCGTCGGCGTAGTTGCCGGTGTTCGTCCTTGAATTCATCGGAGTTTGTTTCCGATGATTGTTTGGTGGTTATTGAGGTTGTATGTGATTGTATAGGTTCTGTTAAGTTGATCTGGACTGAGAAACGAATGAAACCGGGATGATTTTGGCCGGGAAACGACTCACCGAAGTCGGTCAATCCCTCCGGAAACTGGGTAATTTACCAGAATCCAGTGGGTGTTCAACGCGACCCGGATTCGTTCATACCTGACCCGTTTCATTTCTGTCTTGACCCGATTTTGATCTTTATTCCCCAAAACCCAGCCTTAAAAACCTGTTTGTGGGATTTTCTGTTTTATTTATTTTCAAAATTCATTTTCTATTTTTGAAAATCATTTATTTTAATTACAAAAATCATTTAATAATTATTTTAAATTCTAAAAATTATGTATTTAATTATTTTAAATTCTAAAAATTATTTTTTTTAATTATTTTCAAAATTACCATTTGATTTAATTTTTTATAATTCATTTTATTTAATTATTTATGAATTTAATTAATTGATTAAAAATTAATTAATCAATTAATTTTATTTATAAATAGTTAAATAAATGTAAATTATTTATAATTAATTCAAATAATTTCTAAAAATTATTTTTAGGTTTTAAAAGTTATATTTTGGTATTTAAAAATCAATTAATATTATTATTAATTGATTTAAATCTATTTATTACTTATTTTATTCATAATAATTAAACCGTTCATCCGTTTAATACGAAACGAACGCGTACAGACTCAGAAAAATATTGCGCTTTCAATAAAAATACTTTTAACTCCTAATTTCTTTTGTATTGCAATGTCATTTAATTTGTGCATTAGTTTGAGTCGGTATTTGAACGGTAAATGCCAATATTGACCTAATTTTAATTCTGAATGCTTTGAGACGTATTTTAATGATTTGACTTATAGGTTACATGAAATATGTGATTACGTGTTATACGAATACCATGATTATGTGCTATGTGATATGCATGCTATCTGTTTACAGTTTTAAAATGCCATGATAAATTATAAACGATCGGGTAGATGTCAAAACGTATAGTTACGTCGATTGAGTTTGGTTCTGTCAATTAAGATAGTCCTTTTATTTATAGAATCAAGTAGCAAGGAGTGTGGTCAAGTGTTAGCCGGAGATAGTAGCCATCAGCTATAGGTAGAGTTATATAAGAGGTTATCGAGCATACCAGGCAAGTACCCTAACTTCACTTATCATTCAAGTGACATTTATTTCGAATCATATTATGCAATTATTTATGTCACCCCTTATCATTCAAGTGATATTGACTCTGAATTTATTCTTTCAATTTCTCTACTATTCTAAGTTCAGAATAGTTAAATGTTTTTACATTTCGCTATAAATTACTCTATACAGCGAAGCTTTGAATTGAGATTAACGAATAACTATTTGTTCTGGTTATTTCACCATTGGTTGTTGAGATTACTCCGGACCATAATAAATGGGGGGTTATGTGATTAAGGATGTCTTTTGATTCGACTCCTTTGACGTAAAATTGTTTTTATGGGTTGGATGGTTGCGTAAGAGGCCGTGGCGGCGGTCCAGTATGAGCTATGTGTTATACGGGATATATCACCTTGCTAGGACGATATGTGCCTTAGGTACCTTTTTTTTAGTTGGATATGCTTCGGCATACCGGTGTTGCTCCGCGGCTGATCACCGATGGCAACACACCGTTGTTCGAGGATTCCAATCCCAAAACAAAATATATTGCAAATGTTGTTTGTTATCAAATATATATATATATATATATATCAGTTTTTGATACTGTTCAGGTATTGTGGTTTGGTTTTTTTCATCAGATATATTGTCATTGTTGTTCTAAATCATAAGCTAATTACTGCTTGCTGAGCATTTCTTTCGCTCATACTTGTTTAATATCCTGATTCTTTCAGCTAGGCCAGGGCAAGCTTAAGTTCCAGGTCGGACTAGAAGTTGTGTGCTTGTAGATAGTTTGGTGTGTTTCCAGGTAGACAGTTTGGGACGCTTAACTAGTCTAGAGGTTTGTAATAAAATTTGAATAAGTTGTAAAACTAATTAGACTTATGGTTTGTAATAACAGTTGGTTTGTAATAGTGCCTGTTCCATACTATAACCTGTGATCGATCCAGTGCAGGTAAAGGGGTCATATTTATTATATTATTCCGCTGTGATTATTTTATTGGTTAGTGACCCCCAGATCTAGACCCCGGGTCTGGAGGGCGTCACAGGTTGGTATTAGAGCCACAGGTTATGGTCACTGAAACAGGCTTAGGATTGTCATAAGTAAGTCATAGGAAGATCACATAAGATAAGCATGTGTAGTTTAGCTCTTATAGGATTAAATTTAGGTTATTGGGTTGGGTTATAGATAAGTCGTTTAGGTTCCCTGTTTTGCGTTTAGCCGTAGGCCTTGTGTCATTGCCCTGCTATTTTGTTGGTTTAGTTGAGATTTCAAGCAAGGATTTAAAAGGTTTGGAAAATTATGAGTAAAATTTTCTCTGTGTTATTATTTTCGAGATAATAAGCAGGATTATGTGATAATCATGTCGCTTGTGTTAATATGGTAGCAAGTTTATGATATTTTGAGAAGGAATAATGCTTGAGAATTTTGATATGCTAAGGAATTGCTACATATTTGACACAATGCTTGACAAATTATTATATATGTTGCTTATTTCTTATCAGAATAATGGCACCAAGGAGAAGGAATAATTCAGGAGAGGATCATACCGAGGGTCGGACATATCCAGCGATTGTCCAGATGTTGGGACTGATGCAGCAGCAGATGTTGCATCTTACGCAGCAGCAACAGTAACAGCAGCAACAAGCAGCAACACCACCTGCAGTACCTTTTAAGCAGTTTCAAGCAGTAAAGCCACCTGAGTTCAAGGGAAGTGCTGATCCTGTGGAAGCCAATGCATGGCTCAAAGAGATGGAAAAAGCTTTTGAATTGGTCGGAGCAGGGATTGAATAGAAGACCAAGTTTGCAAGCTACTTTCTGAAGGGCGAGGCAAACTATTGGTGGGAATCCACGCGAGCATTGGAAGGGAGTGAGTTTATAACTTGGGAAAGGTTTACCGAGCTGTTTCTGGAGAAGTATTTCCCGAGGTATATGAAGAATCAAATGGAGATCCAGTTCTTGAACCTGACCCAGGGTGATCTTACCGTGGCTGAGTACGAGGCTAAATTTATTGAGTTAGCAAGGTTCGTGCCAGACCAGGTTGATACAGATGAAAAGAAAGCAAGAAGATTCGAACAGGGTTTGAAGTTTTGGATTCAGAATAGAGTGGCCATGTTCGAGTTGACTTCATATGTGGTAGTGGTTCAGAAAGCAATGGTGATCGAAAGTAAGAGTGACATGTCTCAGAAAGGAAATGATGGAAAGAAAAGGAAAATAGAAACCTCAGAAGGAGGTCAGCAGCAAGGTAATTTTCAGGGCCGTTTCAACAAAAAGCCAGAATTTCATGGTAATAGGAATGTGGGATTCAGAAGACCACAATCAGGGAATGGAGGATAAGGAAACCGTTTTCAGAATTCAAATCAGCAGAGGCCTAATCGTCCACCAGCGTCAGACTGCAAGTTTTGTGGTAGAAGACATTTTGGGATTTGTAAGGCTAATGTGTTGTGTTACAAGTGCAATCAGAAGGGACACTATGCTAATGAGTGTTGAAGTCAGACTACAGCCCATAAATCAGGGACAGTGTGCTTTAAATGTGGTAAGATGGGGCATATAGCCAGGGACTGCCAGATAACTGAACCAGCAGCTAATGTGGCAAGGATTGAAGGACCACCAGCAAAGGACCAGCCCAAGGCCAGGACATTCAATATGACTATGAAGGATGCTGTTCAGAGTTCAGACGTGGTTGCAGGTATGCTTCCAGTCAACTCCGTAGATGCTAAAGTTTTATTTGATTATGGAGCTACAAGGTCATTTATTTCTCAAGATTTTGTCGATAAACTACATTGTGAAGTTAAGTTGTTAGAACAAGCATTAATGATAGAGTTAGCTAATAAGAATCAAGTTTCCGTCGACTGAGTGTGCTCGAGGTGTGATATTAAGGTAGGATGACATCATTTCTATGCCAACTTGATACCTTTTAAGTTGGGAGAATTTGATGTTATCTTATGAATGGATTGGTTGTCAGAGAATAATGCTCAGATTGATTGTAAGAATAGGAAAGTAAGACTTCAGACATTGGGTAGTAAGAAGAAGGTGGTATTTTGAGGAAATAAGCAAGAAAAGAAGTTCTTAATGATCGCTCAAGTGAAGAAGTTATTGCGTCAGAATTGTGAGGCGTATTTGGCCCATGTGATAGACACCAGCAAGGAAGTTCCAGCACTAGAAGTGATTCCAGTTGTCAACGAATTTCTAGATGTCTTTCCGGACGATCTACCAGGATTACCTCCCGACAGGGAAATTAAATTTGTGATTGACCTAGCACTCGGAACATAACTAGTTTCTAAAGCTCCGTATCGGATGGCACCAGTGGAGATGAAAGAATTGGCAATTCAGCTGCAAGATCTTTTGGAGAAAGGAGTTATAAGACCCAGTGTATCCCCATGGGGCGCACCAGTACTGTTTGTCAAGAAGAAAGACGGGAGTATGCGACTGTGTATTGACTATCGAGAACTGAATAAGCCAACCATTAAGAACAAGTACCCGTTGCCAAGGATCGATGATTTGTTTGACCAATTGAGAGGCGCTGTATGGTTTTCTAAAATTGATTTAAGATCTGGATATCATCAACTGAAGATCAAGCCTGAAGACATTCCAAAGACCGCCTTCAGAACCAGATATGGGCATTATGAGTTTCTGGTGAAGGCATTTGGATTAACAAACGCACCAGCAGCTTTCATGGATCTGATGAATCGAGTATTCAAGAAATATTTGGATAAATTTGTGATCTTGTTCATAGAAGACATCTTGATCTATTCTAAAATAGAAGAGGAGCACGCAGAGCATTTGAGGATAGTTTTGGAGATACTGCGACAAGAGAAATTGTACGCAAAGTTTTCCAAGTGTGAATTTTGGTTAAAAGAAGTACGATTTCTTGGGCACGTGATTAGCAATAAAGGAGTAGAAGTGGATCCAACAAAGATTGAAGCTATAATCAACTGGGAGAGGCCAAAGACACCAACGGAAGTACGAAGTTTCATGGGATTAGCAGGTTACTATAGAAGATTCGTGCAAGATTTTACAAAGATAGCTACGCCGTTGACAAAGCTCACCAGGAAGAACCAAAAGTTCAAATGGGACGAGAAATGCGAGGAAAGTTTCCAAGAATTAAAGAATAGATTAGTATCTTCTCCAGTGCTAGTCTTGCCAGATGATCAAGGAAATTTTGTGATTTATAGTGACACGTCATACAAGGGATTGGGATGTATTTTGATGCAGCATGACAAGGTGATAGCCTACGCTTCAAGATAGTTAAAACCACATGAAGAGAAGTATCCAACTCATGATCTTGAATTAGCAGCTATAGTATTTGCATTGAAGATTTAGAGGCATTATCTCTATGGGGAAAAGTGCGAGATCTACACGGACCACAAGAGTTTAAAGTATATCTTTACCCAGAAGGAATTAAACATGAGACAACAAAGATGGCTAGAACTAATCAAGGACTATGACTGTACTATCAACTATCATCCAGGAAAAGCAAATGTGGTGGCCAACGCGCTGAGCAGAAAAGAAAGGTTGAATATGATAACTTCATCCGAGGAGTTGATCAAGAAATTTGAGAAGCTGGAAATAGAGGTCAGTATCCCAAGTATGTCTACAGAGGTGTTATGTGCAATGTCTTTTCAACCAGAACTATTAGGGAAGATAAGAAGATGTCAGGAAGAAGTAATGAGCCATGAACGAGACAGTTTGACATGTGAAGAGTTAGGGAGTCAAAAGGATGATAAAGGAATATTAAGATTTTCTTCCAGAATATAGATACCCAATGTAGCCGAGCTGAAAGATGAAATTCTCCGAGGCGCTCACAATTCCAGATATTCAATTCATCCCGGAAGTACGAAGATGTACAGAGACTTAAGAGAAAACTTTTGGTGGCCAAGCATAAAGAAGGAAATTACAGAGTGGGTAAGTAAGTGTTACACTTGCCAGCGAGTCAAAGCAGAACATCAAAGGCCCAGTGGACTGATACAACCCTTGGACATTCCAGAATGGAAGTGGGAGCATATCGCAATGGATTTTGTAGTTGGATTACCGAGGACCAGGGCAAATCATGATGCTATTTGGGTTATTATCGACAGATTGACAAAGTCAGCGCATTTTCTTCCTATCAACGAAAGATTCTCAATGGATAAATTGGTACGGTTATATCTTAAGGAAATTGTGACACGACATCGAGTTCCAGTATCCATAGTTTCAGACAGAGATCCTCGATTTAATTCAAGATTTTGGAGAAGTTTTCACGATTGTCTCAGAACGAAGCTGAACATGAGTACGGCGTATCATCCGCAGACATACAGTCAAAGTGAAAGGACGATTCAGACTATTGAAGATATGCTAAGGGTATGTTCACTAGATTTTAAAGGGAGTTGGGACAAACATTTGCCATTGGTTAAATTCTCCTACAACAACAGTTATCATGCCAGTATGGAATGCTGCCTTACGAAGCTTTGTACGGGGGAAGATGCAGATCTCCAATATGTTGGGAAGAAGTTGGTGAGAGAAAGATTTTGGGTCCAGAATTGATCCAGCAGACAAAGGAAAAGATAGAGCTCATTCGGAAACGATTGGTAGCAGCTCAAGATCGTCAACGCAAATATGCTGATCCTGCCAGAAAGGATATGGAATTTGAAGTTGGTGAAGCAGTGTTATTGAAGGTTTCACCTTGGAAGGGTTTATCAAGATTTGGAAAGAAAGGAAAGCTGAGTCCGCGTTATGTTGGCCCTTTTGAGATTTTGAGGCGTGTGGGAAAGGTTGCTTACGAATTAGCGTTACCACCTCACATACAACATATTCACAACGTGTTCCACGTGTCAATATTGAAGCGTTATTTTCCTGATTCGAACCATGTGATAGAATATGAGCCAATCGAGATTCAGCCAGATTTGTCTTTTGTAGAGCAACCAGCGCAGATTTTAGATAAGAAAGAAAGAGTGCTTAGGAATAAATCTGTATCTTTAGTATGAGTCTTGTGGAGGAATCCCAAGGGTGAAGAGTCGACCTGGGAATTGGAAAGCGAAATGCGATCCAAGTATCCTCATTTATTTTCCTAGGCTGATTCTGAGGACAGAATCCTGTTAAGGGGGGAATGATGTAATAACCGGGAAAATTATGTGAAGATTATATGTTAAATAAATAAATATTATGTGTTTAAAGTAATTGTTGCCATGATATGAGATGTTATAACTGTTATGTGTGTTTCTGTGCGGGCCAGAAAAATTCTTGATTGATTAAATTAGGTTTAAACTGCAATTATATGAACTTATCTGCAATCGGGACGCGTATTTATTAGCGTCTTTATTAAGATACCTGTTTTATTTGATTTTATGCGTGTTTGAATGTATTTTACGTCTTTTCGGGATTTTCTGGTAATTCAGGGATCGTTTCTGTTTTTCAAAAATCAACGGATCGGGACCACACCGGGACGTCAAACCCCACAAAATTGATGTTTTTATTTTTATAAAATTATTCATATTTTAAATACCCTTTATTTTCTTATTTTTAAATTATTCGCAATTTTTGGGGAATTTTGACATTAATTTTGTATTTTATCATTTTTAAAATTATTCCCCGTAATTATTATTTTGGGGCTTAATTATTGTAATTTAGGGATAAAAACACCCTTATTTGATTTTGGGGGAATTTATTTTCTGTTAATATAAATACCAGATTTTGTTTATTTTATTTTCAGAATTAACAGAAATATAGTAAAAAATTCAGAAAATAGGAAAATCAGATTGGGGGTTAGGGTTTGAGTTCCTGAGATTGATTCGATCGTTGATCGCGATAGGAATGGGTGATTTTGGAGTTCGGGTAACAAAAAACGAAGCCTGAATCGTGTTCTTTCCGTTTGTGCAATCAATTCCATCAAAGGGTAATCGAATTAAATTTCGATTTTTTTGTTCATAATCTTCCAAATTTGGGGTTTTGAATGCTGGATGTTTTTGATGATTACAGTAGCTTTACCGTGATTAGAGTAATCGATTTATGTAAAAATCATACTCGTTTTATTGCTGGAACGTTCGAACCGTGTTCTTGAGTTTTTTTTTAAATTCGATTTTCTGATTGATTCATGTGTTTGTTGTTGATTCTGAGTATATGAATGTTTTTAACATAGTCCAGGCCTCGTTTTAGCATATGATTCGTTAATTTTGGTGTTGGTTCGACGAAGTGGGAAGTTCGCCGGCGTAGTCGCCGGTGTTCATCCTTGAATTCATCGGAGTTTGTTTCCGATAATTGTTTGGTGGTTATTGAGGTTGTATGTGATTGTATAGGTTCTGTTAAGTTGATCTGGACTGAGAAACGAATGAAACCGGGATGATTTTGGCCGGGAAACGACTCACCGGAGTCGGTCAACCCCGCCGGAAACTGAGTAATTTACCAGAATCCGGTGGGTGTTCAACCCGAACCAGATTCGTTCATACCTAACCCGTTTCATTTCTGTCCCGACCCGGTTTTGATCTTTATTCCCCAAAACCCAGCCTTAAAAACCTGTTTATGGGATTTTCTGTTTTATTTATTTTCAAAATTCATTTTCTATTTTTAAAAATCATTTATTTTAATTTTAAAAATCATTTAATAATTATTTTAAATTCTAAAAATTATTTTCTGTAATTACTTTCAAAAATACCATTTGATTTAATTTTTATAATTCATTTTAGTTAATTATTTATGAATTTAATTAATTGATTAAAAATTAATTAATCAATTAATTTTATTTATAAATAGTTAAATAAATGTAAATTATTTATAATTAATTCAAATAATTTCTAAAAATTATTTTTAGGTTTTAAAAGTTATATTTTTTGTATTTAAAAATCAATTAATATTATTATTAATTGATTTAAATCTATTTATTTCTTATTTTATTCATAATAATTAAACCGTTCGTCCGTTTAATACGAAACGAACGCGTACAGACTCAGAAAAATATTGCGCTTTCAATTAAAGTACTTTTAAGTCCTAATTTCTTTTATATTGCAATGTCATTTGATTTGTGCATCAGTTTGAGTCGGTATTTGAACGGTAAATGCTAGTATTGACCTAATTTTAATTCTGAATGCCCTGAGACGTATTTTAATGATTTGACTTATAGGTTACATGAAATATGTGATTACGTGTTATACGAATACCATGATTACATGCTATGTGATATGCATGCTATCTGTTTACAGTTTTAAAATGTCATGATAAATTATAAACGATCGGGTAGATGTCAAGACGTATAGTTACGTCGATTGAGTTTGGTTCTGTCAATTAAGATAGTCCTTTTGTTTATAGAATCAAGTAGCAAGGAGTGTGGTTAAGTGTTAGCCGGAGATAGTAGCCAACAACTATAGGCAGAGTTATAGTAAGAGGTTATCGAGCATACCAGGCAAGTACCCTAACTTCACTTATCATTCAAGTGACATTTATTTCGAATCATATTATGCAATTATTTATGTCACCCCTTATCATTCAAGTGATATTGACTCTGAATTTATTCTTTTAATTTCTCTACTATTCTAAGTTCAGAATAGTTAAATGTTTTTACATTTCGCTATAAATTACTCTATACAGTGAAGCTTTGAATTGAGATTAGCGAATAACTATTTGTTCTGGTTATTTCGCCATTTGTTGTTGAGATAACTCCGGACCATAAGAAATGGGGGGTTATGTGATTAAGGATGTCATTTGATTCGACTTCTTTGACGGAAAATTGTTTTTATGGGTTGGATGGTTGCGTAAGAGGCCGTGGCGGCGGTCCAGTGTGAGCTATGTGTTATACGGGATATAACACCTTGCTAGGCCGATATGTGCCTTAGGTACCTTTTTTTTAGTTGGATATGCTTCGGCATACCAGTGTTGCTCCGCGGCTGATCACCGACGGCAACACACCGTCGTTCGAGGATTCCAATCCGAAAATAAAATATATTGCAAATGTTGTTTGTTATCAAATATATATATATATATATCAGTTTTTGATACTGTTCAGGTATTGTGGTTTGGTTTTGTTCATCAGATATATTGTCATTGTTGTTCTAAATCATAAGCTAATTACTGCTTGCTGAGCATTTCTTTCGCTTATACTTGTTTCATATCTTGATTCTTTCAGCTAGGCCAGGGCAAGCTTGAGTTCCAGGTCGGACTAGAAGTTGTTTGCTTGTAGATAGTTTGGTGTATTTCCAGGTAGACAGTTTGGGACGCTTAACTAGTCTAGAGGTTTGTAATAAAATTTGAATAAGTTGTAAAACTAATTAGACTTATGGTTTGTAATAACAGTTGGTTTGTAATAGTGCCTGTTCCATACTATAACATGTGATCGATCCAGTGCAGGTAAAGGGGTCATATTTATTATATTATTCCGCTGTGATTATTTTATTGGTTAGTGACCCCCAGATCTAGACCCCGGGTCTGGAGGGCGTCACAACTGTTGTGCTCCGTTTTCCATTGCACATCACATAACCATGAAAACTATTGAAGAGATGTGTAAACCAACTTTTGAACAACTTAAGAAACTAGATCCAAAATGTTTGGATAAAAGTATATTTTGACACCATATTTGTGATTATAATGTTGAAAATAACATATCGAAATGCTTTAATGCTTGGATTATAAAAAAAAGATATATGATGTCTTTGTGCATCATTTTTGTTCGACGTGGATTAAACATATTTAGTTTTTAAACACTCTATGTAATAGATATTTGTCATCGTTAAGAATTCATTATAAAATTATAAATAAGATGAGAGATAAGCGGGGATGTCATGCAATATTGAAGATTCTGAGATTCAAGTCGGTCCAAGAATCAAAAAGAAATTTGAAAAAAATGTGGATACCTCTATAGAACGATAAACAAGTTGGGATGGAGAGAAGAAATTTGTTTTAAGTTTCTATCTATCCGCTGAAACCTTATTTTTCCAACTGTATAATGGTATGATGATATTATGTATAAATATATTGTAGGTTAAATCCATGCTCAAATTTGTTTGTGTGGACTTAATTCAAAGAACTTGTTCTTGTATATTATTTGATCTTATGGAAATTCCATGCCCTGCAATCATACATGTGACGCCTCCTAATTCGGAGCCTAGATCGGGAGTTACAACTCAATAACAAAGAACAAAACCTGGATATATCATAAATATAAAAACCCTGTCCCTGTCTTAACTCAAGATCCAACCAATTAATGGTATGAAATAAGCAATATCCACACTAATACCAAACTATTATTATAAACAATTCTCTCGTTACAATAACAACTTCGATATGAAGTGCTACAAATATTTCAACTACCTACAAGCTCTAAATCACATATATTACATCTTTTATACAACAACAACGTTTACTATCTACTAAAAGCAACACAATTCTAATTATACACAGAGTCTCACAATATGCACCATTCTTGGATACTCTTATATAGCTCGTCAATCTCTTACATAATTGTCACTGGTTAGAGAGAAAAACAAGGGTGAGCTATAATAGTTCAGCAAGTAACAATAATTCATAATTTAACTAACTGTCTAACAGGAATATGTAAGAGAGTTGGCTGGTTTGGAATCATTCTTTCTATAAATCAGTATAACCTTAAGTAAACAATATCGTTTATAAAGCAACTATTTTATTAAAAAATGATCTTTAAGATTAGTGTTTTTAACGCTCTGAATTATATGAGTGATCAACCACATATTATCCTCATACAAGACTTAACGCCCTTCTGTACCCGAGGCGCACATTAGCCTCAACTAGTAATATTACTAGTTTCACTAGTCACATTACTAGGCATTTACACATCACAAAATACTGGATTGGCGTTACTCGATCATTTACTCCTCTAATCCGTAGAAATCGGTAGAAAATATTTTAGACGAAATTTGCTCTTCAAGTTTAATAAAGATTTTCAATTTTTAAAACATTACCAGCCACTTAAATGAACAAGACTTTTTCGAGTCTATTATCATTGTTTAAGTTTAATTTAGGGAAAGCAAAGCATAAACATTTTAAAAAGGGATATATATTCAAGAAGGATGGAAATTTGGGAAAAACATATGTATTATATTTTAAAAGAGTTCACAAGGGAAGTAAAACAATATTATCAGGATAACATATGTATTATAAGTTTTAAAATTAAACTTTAAAGTAAAGCAATAGGGTTTTAAAACATGATATGATTGTAATTGAGGAAAATGTATCAAGAGGGTAAGTAAATGTATTATATAAGGAACATGAATAAAATAAGTTTATAAATTTGGTTGAGGAAGGGTCAGAAAGCCACTTGCATACAACGCTTTCCTTACTCGACCATCTTAACACTCATTAACCTTCTATAACTTCCTTTTATTTGCTACTCTTCACGTACCCACGTTCGGATTCTAAACAAAGTAAAATACACCAATTCAGTATCTTTTATAATACTCGATATCGATATTCAACTCTGAACATCTAACTTAATGTACCCATCGATAAAATAAGGCGATTTATACATTCATACACATAATAAAAACCTATCAAACTTATACTTGAATAATAGTATAACAAATTACACATCTACCATGTTAATACATAAGAGCATTTAAGGATCACGCGACTGAAATCACGTTGAAAACATTTTCGAAAACATTTATTTAAAATATTTTAAGTTTAAATATGGAAAATAAGGTTTTAAAACTCTTGTACAAAATATTTCACTATGAATATATAACCCTATATATATATTCATAGTGAAATATTTTGCACAAGAGTTTTTTAAAACCTTATTTAAAGTTTCCAGATTAGATTAGATTGATCTAATGGCTTAGATATGGTAAAAATTGATAACCACTTCTGCTAAATTCTGACAACATCAACAATATCTAAGAATCTCCTCCAACTTGTACTTTGTAGAACTAAGCCCAAGTTCCTTATTGATAATGTGAAAACCAGATAAATGCAAAGTATATAATTTTTCAAAATACATATCTAAAGTTACAAAAAAGTTATTTAACATCAATTTTAAAATGTCCAAGAGCTCTATCAAAGTATTCAAGTAGTAGTTTCCTTTTAGCACTAGTTATAGCTTAAATCATTTATTTCTTCAACTCTTGTAATTCTGGATATGTATCACTTATCTGTTAAATGACAATTCTTATATTGTAAACTGAATTTCTGCACATGTTATCTCCAAGTTGAATACATCCAATCTTCTTATTATTTTCATTAAACACCAAATATTTTGTGCATAAAAATGTTTCAACCTTTGCATTTCCTTTGAACATTTCTCTTTTAGCATCATTCTATGATACATATTAAGGAACACATGTTCCATCAACTTTTGTGCATGTGTTCTTCCTTTATCAGAAATTGCCTTTCTGATAATCTCTGCCCACTTTCTTGTTGCTTCATTCTTCACTTAAAGCCGATATAGGACATATTCAAGCTCTTTCCATGTTTTTATTAGAACACCAACATGACCGAATTTCAACAAAGTATGTCAATTTCTATTTAGGACCATCTCCATCATATAGATCAATTATTTCTTGAACATAGATCAGCTTATCAAGATGCTTTTGAGATATCACTTCATCATTTTATTTTTTAGAGGATAAGGATATCTAAGAGACATTTATCCTCCAGTGTAGACCTTAGCATCTTTACAACCAAATCCATGTCTATCTCCTAGTTCTTTTCCAAAAGGCTTTTGATTAATTAATCCAAGAATGATGGTTTACCTCTATGGAAACTGGTTCTGTGAATAACAACTTTCTATCCTCTTCAAAATTAGATACCTTTCTTTCAGAGGGTTCATGATAGACATATCTATTTAGCCAATCATACCATTCAAAGCACATCCTAACCCTGTTATAATTTATATGCCCTGTTGTTTTATCAACTTCATACTTAGGATTAGGTTGCTTTAGTATTCTTCTACTTGTTGTCCTGTACCTTGAGTGAAAATTAATATTTACTGGTCTTTGTACTTTAACATGAGTAGTATCAGAGGCGAAGATCATAGGTACATCATGATTTATTATTCTGCAACTTGAACTTCTCGAACATGTCCAATTTGAGCTTTGTCGGAGATTAAAATTTTAGCATAAGCTTATTTTAGTTCCATATCCTCATCCCAATTTGCACTATTAAGTATTTTCCTTCTTTTATGTGATTACAAAAAATGTTCCATATGAACATCAATGTCATCATGACATAATTTGACTGTCCATATATGATTTATAGTAGCTTATTGAAGTGCAATAATTAGAGGTTAATCTACATTTTGCTTCCCCTTATCACATCTATCAACACTTGTAATAATTTTTGACCTTGTGACAAGTCCAACAGAACGTAGTGTATTGCTGATTTCTTGAATCACAATGTCTTTCTCCTTAGGCCTTTGTGTCCTCGGTTTTCTAGGTACTTAAACATCTTCGAATTTTGTTTTTTTTTGTAACCAATATTCTTCCTTCATTTATCTAATCTGTTCCAAGCCTATTCCTAGATTTTCTTCAGCATATATCCTTTTTACTAGTTCATCATCCAACTTCTTGATTTTTAGATCTTTATAATACATAGTATTAGATTTGCCTTGGAACTTAAAAGTCTGCATGGATTAATCTACCTTAGAATCAATATTTATCACCTTGTCCTCCTGAGCTTCTTCAGTATTTATGACTATCAGAGTTGACCTATAGTAGTTATAGTAGTCAAAGTAGTCAACTCATTAGTTTTCACCAATATCCTTCCTCTTCCATGACCTTTTTCTCTACTAGATTGGATATTAATCTTATCAGAAGTACCATTAAAGCCAATAGTTGTTGCATTATATCTCCCATCAATAACTGTCTTCTTCTTTTCTTCCTTGCTCCCTCCATTACTAGCATCATCATGTTGTCTTATCACTAAATCATCTTTGTATTTATCAATAAACTTCTCCCTTTTTTTAGCATTATAACCAAAGAGTATAGATACTAGAAGTTCTACTGATTGCTGGATTTCTGGATTTCATTCAACTATACAAACATCTTATCCACCTTATGCTCTAGATGATCTTGTCTATCAAATATTGGCTTCAAAATCATTTCCAAATCTCTTTGTTGAGTGGAAAGAGCAGTACTAATGTCAGATTAATATAACCACCCTTCTCTTTAACAACTTGATTATCCTGATGAAGAGAATTCATCATTAAAGCAGATGCCTTTAGATAAGTTAAGAGTTGTGGATTCTTCATAGAAGAAGAAGAAGAAGAAGAAGAAAAAGTTGTTTGGAGATGATGAACAACTTCAGCAAAAAAAGAGGTCTTAGTAGTAGACCATGTAGAAGTCTATTCTTTCTTCCTGAATGATTTACTAGTATAAATGTTGATTGACCGTCTTTCTCTACCTTTTTATGGAGTCAATGTGAGAACTAAACTCCAATTCTTCACCTGATGAAGATGCATTAACATCAACATTAGAAGGTGTTGTATCCTGGATGACAGTGTTACTTCAACTTCAATAACTATAAGATTAACAATTGACATTTGAGCAGGGACATTAGATGGTAATATGGATTAAGATTGAGTGAATTATATTGCAACTTCCCTATCATCAACTTAATGATGTAAGAGTGGACTTACACTTCATCATCAAGACTACTTTAGTTACAACCAGACCAAAAGTAAAGGGTTGTTCTGGATTGAAAATCAAGAACCGAACAATTCAAGACCAATTCAATAAAAGCCCAATGTTGAATCATAAATTGGATTTCCTAATACTCGACAATATTTATCATCAAGAAATGAAAACAAAAGAACCAAGGCTAGACATATTCATTTATCGAGTCTAAGGATAGAATTTCCAAGGCTCGACCAACGTGGTTTGTCGAGTCTTGGAGTTGTTCAATTAATTCAAAGCTGTCAAGTCTTGGAAGTATTAGTTACAACTGTCGAGTCTTGAGAATGTGAAGAAATAAATTGTCAAGGCTAAAATTGTCGAGTCTTAGCACTTTGTAGGATTCATGAATTAAAGCAATTTTGAGATACATGGCTCCTATTAATCCATGTGTCAAAAAGTAATTCATCCAGGTCTTCATGTCGACATTCTTCATATGGCAAGGTAAGTGAAAGGTAAGTTTATAAAACACCAATTATACTTTTAGATATATATTTTTAATCTACAAATAAAATTTATGTAATTAATTGAGAAAAAATTAACGACCACATATACATAATTTTATTTAAGGAAGTATATCACCTATAGGCACATAGTCTTTTACCTATTTGTATCCGTTGTTTTAAAAATATAGAGAGATAGATAATTTCATATTATATATTTAAAAAGAAAATTGCATTTAAAAATTCTTTTTACTGATTTACACTACGCCATAGATTGCATACTGCAACCCCCAACAAGCGTGGCTAAAGGTCAAAAAACCGTTGCTATAGGTGCCAAAAACGCTGTTGTAACACTTTTTCGGGGTTGCAATTTTAGCCATGGGGAAAGCACTCTATTGCAACCCCGACACACCCTATTGCAATGCCTGCTTATCTGTTATAAAAATATTCTATTGCAACATCAACCAGGGTTGCAATAGGACTTGACCAGTGTTACAACAAGTTTTGGGCAATCAGGAGAATATTGTGGGCCTATATTGTCAACCATATAATACATGATGTAACATTTTCATAATTAAAATTTAATAATTTTTTTTGTTAATATGCATATCTCGAAAATAAGTTACATGTTCATTTCATAAATTCCAAACAATATAATACAAACTGAATTTATAAAAATAAATAAAATTGAACCATGTATTTACTAAAATACATGGTTCATGACTAGTAGAAAAAAATTTACAATTTTTTATCTCCAGATCATTTAACTAGTTGCATCCATTAAAGTTGATCTCCACTAAGTCACCCATAGAACCACCCTCTCCCCTTGTTTCTTTATCTCCAGACGTGTTCGAAGCAGCCTTGTTACCCCTAGAGCTTGCAGTAGCAGTTCCACTTGACTCGATAATTATCAATTTCCCTTTTGAATGACCGGAGACATCAAAAACAATGTTTGGTAAAGTATCGGTAGAAAGCTTACCAGAGGGCTTAGTGAACTCAGAGTAAAGAAGATAAGATTTACTAACTTCCGAAACCAGGAGATCGATCATCAGAGTTAACATCAGAGGATTTTGCCAGGAAGGGAGTTTTAGGACCACTCGTAGCCCTTAGTCAGGAATGAAGAAATATTTAGGCAAGGGGTCACCAGGACACTGAGAAGTTCCAGATGCCTCCTAACCTGGATAAAATTCATCTGAGCAAGGAATATAATATTTAGTTACCTCATACCCTGGATGATATTCATCAAGGTTAAGAAAATATGACCCAAGATGGTCGTCCATAAAGAAACTGTTTCACAAAACAAGTAAATATTAGTGGTAAATTACGGATCAAATCAAAGCAAAAGGTACAAAAAAGTAAAGTATAGTGGCAACATTCTCACTCTAAAAGAATCACCCTGCACTTGAGGTATTTGACATGTTCAGACAATTAATCCACACGAAGCTCGCAAAAGCAGCAAATTATATATCTCATTCAAAGTTACATTAAAGGGCTAAGCATACCCATATGTAACTCATTCAGAGAACCTGTGTAACTTGTGAAGCACAAAAAACTGAACAGAGAATTTGCTTCAACATCGAAAAGCAATAGTCAACTCAAGTATGGTTTTTTTTCTTGTCCAACTTTGATTATCATAGCACAACATATTCATGAGAAATGTAAAGAAAATGCTTACAACTTTTAAATAGTCTCAACATATAGAAAATATTGTTATCTGGTATAAAGTTATAAAATTATTTGTGGTTAAAAAATATTTAACTTTGTCCCTCATCGTGGAACATCCAAACAGTGTATACTTTTATTTTTTTACTAAAACCTTAATACAAGAGCGTTTAAAATTCAAAGAGGAATCATTGACAATCATCGAGAAACTATACACCTTTAAGCCTGGTATCATTCTGTAGCAACAACAGTTATCCTGATGAAATTATAATAAAGAAGCACACTTTCACATTACCTTAAGAAAGCCATGTGCTTAGCACGTGTGTTCCCGCATAAGCTCTCTACTGCATCCTTCAAATTCAGAAGCTCAAAACATATCTCTCTTATGCCCTACTAGCATTAATATTCAAGTCATCATACACACAGAAGATTAAACCATAAATTATTCGATTTGAGAAATAACATTGTGATGATAGTTATAAAATATTTTAGTGCTAGTTCCATTTACATCTATACATCGAATAAGGTGTGCTTCGTCACCAGTCAGTGAATGCGAAACCTCATTTCCAGAGCGATTTTTAATAATAATCAGCTACAACAGATACTCCCTTGAAGTGAAATTTTTCAATCAGGCAACAAGTTCACATATTCCTTTCTAAAAACTGATAAATTGAACCAGATAAAGCTAATTCAACCAAAAACCTCAAAATACAAAAATAACCCACATCAAACAATACATTTGACATAAAATATTACCATTTTTATAAATCTTGACCATCAAATAAAAATTAAATCTTTTATAGTCATGCTTATAAGTTATGCTTATATATCGAAAAACCATGTACAAGCAAGAACTCAATGGGAACATATATTGGTAAAGTTAATAAGGGTAGCAAAGTACAAATCAAAAAGTTGATTGATATTAAGAATTTAAGTACAATAGCAAAAGTACATTTTTCATCACCAGAAAAAATAACAAAAAAAGAAATTAAAAATTAATTTTACCTTTTCAAACTTGGATTGATAAGAAGAATCAATTTTAGATTGTGGAGTTACAAATTCAATTGTTGGGAAATCATCTCCATCCCCTCTTACTTTTTGTCCAGAGTACATAACCTCGTTCCTTTGAAAGATCTATGGTGGATCCCAAGGTATCTTAATGTCATCTTTGAACTGGGAAGTGAAACCGCAATACCAAGTAAATTAGGCTCTATTATAGTTTCTATATTTTTACAACGAGTAAATAGTTTTTCAATGAATCTATAATTAATATTCATTTGCTCTTAAGCGGTTTAACCAATTATATATAAAGATGCAGAGTTAAATCTAAATGTTCCGCATCCAAGGTAAATCACTTACAATGTTGTTATCCTGGAAAAATCAGAACTATGGTTGTTGCATTTCAAACCTTCCCAAACAAAGTCTTCTGGTTCACATGGATCTCCTTGCGAGCTGTCTTTTGTCACTCCATACTTAGACTTAATGTTAAGAATGGCAATAATTATACATAAAGATGAATAGATAAAAGTTATCAAAATACCTGGTGATAGTCATTTTACAATCAAATGTTTTGACTAAAATTCACATATAGCAGGAAATGAGAAAAAATGATGGAAATACATACCATCTGTCTCTTTTGTTCCTGAAGTTGAAAATCTTTTAATGGAATACATATCATATGCATTGAGAATGGGTAGAAGGGTTGAATCTTCAGTTCTATTTAGTGATACCATGTACTTGGTTGAATCTATATAATTAAACAAGTAGACAAAGTGATTGCCATTAGAATTAATCAACATACTAGGTGCATATAAATCTAAGCTGATAGAACACTAATCAAGACATCAACTATATACATAACACCCAATCTGAAAAATAATTCGAATAATGCAGAGAAATACAAGGGTTTTGAGAACTTTTTAGCTGAGCCATGGCCTTAAGTCTCATGGACCTACCTATATATATACCTCAAAATACAGATTATCGAGAAATTGCACTGAAATTGACCGTAGAAGCCTGGCTAGGTTGAAGCCCTTGAGTTGAATCACTGAGTTTCATGGTCGAGTTTTGATGCGGCCATCGTTGATTTGAGCTTGATCTTCATGAGGAGAGCAAATAATTGTATTTACTTGCCAGGCATCGTCACCGGAGATGCCGAATCGCCATTAATAAACTGAAGAGCTTTAGGATTATTAAGTTCTGTATATGAATCGATAGAGAAAAACAGGGAGAATAAAAATTCATAATCGATTTGTATCAGAAAACTAGGTTTTGGACACTGGTATTATTCTTCTTAACGAGATTTCAGTTTTTTGTTGAAGTTACAACGCAACAATTTTGCCGCCTCTGAACCTTTTCGGGCTTTTCTTTTTTTTTTTTATAAATATTTATTTTTATATTAAAATTATTAGTTACTTTTATAAATTTAATCATTTTAAAATTTAAAATTTAAATGATAAATTTCTTTATAAATACTATCATAAATCAATCCTCTAACGAATAGTTAGGTTTTGGAAATCAAATTTTTTTTTTTATTTATACGAAGTATATGTTACTTTTTTAATATTTTAATCTTTTTCAAATATTTAAAAAATTATTATGTTATAAATATATCATAAATATCTCTAATAATACCCTATTAACTATCTGTGTTAGACCAGTGTTGCAATTTAAATCATTAATTACTATTTTTTAATAAATATTATTTTTAACATTTAATTATGAGAAATAAATAAGTTAAATAATACCTCCTCTGTCCCATTCATTTCCATAGACTTTTCTTTTTTGAATTTCCCATTCAATTCTATACATTTCAAACTTACAAAAAATAGTAAGAATTTAATAATATAAAAATCATCCACATCCACTACTTTCTTCCACTACACTCACTTTATTTATTAAATATTGATTGGTCCTAGCACTTTACCCAACTTTATACCTTTTCTCACTAAATTACAATTTTCCTTCTCTCTCATTCCACTACCTTACCAAAACTAATATTATTTTAATAAATTTATTGTCCTCCGTGCCCAAACCATTAGTATAGAAATGGTTGGGACAGAGGTAGTATATAAATATTTTAAAATGGACAATATATGTATATATTATCTATTTAATGGTTTATTAAGTTTTATAAAGAGTTTAATTTATCAATATAATATTGTAAATCACTACACTAATATTATTAACTTTTAAAAATAAATAAAATATATATTTCAATTATTATTTTATTTATATGTAAATACTTAATTATTAGTTAAATTAAAAAAATTATATATATATAAATGTCATTTTGGTAACACATTGCAACTATATCGCAAAATCAAAAAAGAAGGGCCGCGATAGACATGTATTTAGAAGGCTACTATTACACTTTTCTTTGCAACCCATGATGAAGGGTTGCATCATCTAATCTATGGCGTAGTGTTATTTTTAATTTATCAAAGGAAAAATTATCTCTTATAAAATGGAAAAAAGGTAGGTTTTAATTAGAAAAATTCCTAAACTACCCTGGCCCAAATAAAACCCCCGGACCTATCTTTCTTCTTCTCCCGTGCATCTCTCGAACTATCCGAACTCTCTCCCTCTCTCCTCAATTTCTCTCTAATTTTCACTCATTTTTCAATCCAAAATTGGCCTCGTGCTCAGTTTTACTCCCTCTACAGTCCCGTGACTGTGTGTGAACATATGTGTTTGTGGAGAAATTTTTCCGAATCCCATTTCGGGATTTATTCAATTTTACTTGATTTTTAAATCGGTATGATGAATTCCAACTTGTTTCTTATAAATAAGTATGCCTACACCGAATCGAACGATGGACGTATAAGCATTAGGTATTGGCAAAGCCAAGATTGCTTTCATTTTGTAGATAAATTTATAGGTAAGTTATTTATAGTGTTATCAGAGTTATCGCTTGTGTTTAAAGGTATTGAATGACGACAAAGGTGTGTGTATATTCTGTGTGTGTATATGATGCATAGTGCCTACCATATAGAGAGCAAAATGGGTGGGCTAGGTATACATTAGAATGAAATGAGAGATGGGCTGATAGTCTGATACTAATATTTTTAGTTAATGCGAATGTGAGAGAAAAATGTGAGGGAATAGGGGAATTGTTTGGAACATTTGTAGAATCCGTTCAATCAAGCCCACGCTTTTTATGAATATACCCTCAATTGGGTAAATAGGACACAAAACCTACATTGGTTATTCTGTGCACACACTATATTAATATTAGTTATTTTGGACATTTTCTCTGTCAATTAACCACTTTTTATTGATTATTTTCAAAGAAAAAGGAGATTAGACTCTCTGATCAGACTAAACAGGTTTAGGCAAAAAAATGAATAATTAAGTTAGCTGAAAAAAGACAAAAATCTTGGACAAAAGCCATTTTTCATTTTTCTTTCAAAAAAGAATAAGAAAAAAAATTAAAAAAACTACAAGGGAATAATTCTTGTATATGCATAATACAAATTAAATATAATAATTACTTAATTTTAGGTGAAATCTTAATAAAGCAATATAAATAATTACTAAATGCATGGTATGTTTGAAGATTATGATATTAAAAACCTATTATGAAAAAAGATGTCATTTTCTCAAATATCAAATATAATATCTGTGTGTCTTTATAGTAAATAATATATGTTTTTTAAATCAACATAAAAAAAGATTGTATGACAAAAAGTGCATGCCTAATTTATCACATCTCTTTCAGAACTAGTTGGCATGGTGGCAAGTAGAAGTGGCCAAACAAGAGGGCCGAATGAGCCGTGCCGATTTGCTATCGGGCTAGTTTGGCTAACTCAGCACTCGTGAATGACACGTATATTTTGGCAAGCCGTGCCGAGTTCGGGCCGAATGAAGATAAGTAAGTTCATGTACGGCACGCGAGTTTAAAGAGATAGTAGAGTTACAAGATTTGCAAAATTGTTGTTGGCAGACATGCACGTGTGGGACTCAGCCCAGCTATCCCTGGGCGGGGAGAGCCGAGGCGAGTTAGGCTCTATTTCTTTTTAATTTTTATCTTATCCCATCCGTACTAAGGCATGCAATGTTGAAAACTCATGTTTCAATTTCAATATTATTAACATTATATTTATGTGTAGTGTGTTGACTGAGCAAGGAACATCGAATGATTAAGAATTGTTGGATTGACCAAATATATATATTAAAAATTTAATTATTATTTATAAACTTTTTTATGAATAATTTTCTTTCCCTTCGCCATTTCAATATAATAATAATTATTATATAGGAGTTGAATATTGTTGTTCTAGGAAAAATATTTTAAGTCAGATATCGACAAGTCATAGATCAAGGAATATCGAGAAGTCTAAAATGACTTGTAGAGAAGTCCCAAGAAATATCAATAAGTCAAATCCTCATGTAGAGAACTGGAGATATCGACAAGTCAAAAAGTTTATGTAGAGAACTGGAGATACCGACAAGTCAAAAAGCTTATGTAGGGGACTAGAGATATCGACAAGTCCTTCTACTTGTAGAGAACTAGAGACCTCGACAAGTCAAAATCCATGTAGAGAACTTGAGATATCGATAAGTCATTTTACTTATTGATATGTGATATCTCTACATAACAAAAGAGGTCTAGACAAAAACCCCATAATTCAGAATACAGACAATTTGAAGATCCAAGATTACCAGTCAACAAACAATTCTATCACTAAATTGGAAAACCTACAAATGCAGCTTGAAGAATACGAGATCAATGGCCACTACGACATAAGTGCTCAAATGCTATACTCTTCTATTGTTGCCTTATGTCAAAAAAGCGTTGCATTTTCAATAATGCAATGCCAAGGGGCGTTACATCTGCGGCCGTTGCATTAGAGGCCTAATGCAACGTTTTTTGGGGGTCTACAGCAACACCAATAAGCATTTCCTAATAGATGTAATGCAACAGTATATACATCAAATGCAACACCAAAAAGCGTTGGCTCTGACATAAGCTGGTTCTAAGACTCCATGTATGGGGCCCACATTAAGGCCACGTCAGCAGATGACACATGGATGCCACGTCAGCAGTGGGCCCCACACAAGCACCACGTCAGCAGGGGGCCCCACTAAAAATGCCACGTAAGTATTGGGGCCCACATGCCACGTCAGCAGCGGTCCACATGCCACATCACTAGTATGTAATGCAACGCTTTTTATCAACTTTTAGGACAGTCGAACATAATTAAAAACAACGCTTATATAGCTAATGCAACACCACAATATATGGTAAAAACATTACTATTACTTTATAATACATCACCCAAATATCAAATGCAATGCTTTAATTAAAATTTTTGCAAGATAATATTTCATAATTAGAGAAGCCCATGAAAATTATCCTAATAACCATTCAACAATTTCTACTAGCCATCCGAAATATCATCCAACAACCCCATTACAAGTGTCATCCACAAAGTACATCCAACAACCCCAACATCATACTAACTACTAAAATCATTACAAGTTCTTCGATGTGCCAAAAAGATACTATTACAATTGAAGCTAAAGCTATTACAATTGGTGGGGCATCAAATGCCCACTACAAGAAAAACAGTTTCAGACAACACTAATTAGACAACAGTTGACAAAAGAACCGTTGTCCCAAAATGACAGACAATGGTTTTATTTTGCCCTCCTACAACCATTGTCAAACCTAAGGTTCATACAACGGTTTTATGAACCGTTGTAAAAAAATCACAAAAAAGTGGAGTTTGCACAACAGTTTTTTGAAACCATTGTCTTCATATGCTTCAGACAACGGGATTAGTAACTGTTGTAAAATGTTAGACAACGGTTTTTCAAATCTATTGTTAATCCATCTTTATAACAACGGTTTAAAAAACCGTTGTCTTTTGAATGTAAAATGACAACAGTTTATGAAGCTGTTGTCTAAGCAATCCCGAGACAACAGTTAATTTAGAAGTCTTTCTGTTGGATATTTACCTTTCAGACAAGTGTTTATGAAAAGTCTCGTCTTATTATACATCAAACAACGGTTCTTAAATAAGGTTCAAACGACGGTTCTAACAAGACAATAACCATTATCTATTAATGGGAAAACGTGGCACCATCTGATTGGTTGAAAATATTTCATCCGGATCGCTTAGTTGGAAAAATCTCACCCATTGATTGGCTTCACCTAGATCACTTATTTATCTTATGAATGGATTCGTTGTCAGAGAATAATGCTCAGATTGATTGTAAGAATAGGAAAGTAAGACTTCAGACATTGGGTAGTAAGAAGAAGGTGGTATTTCCAGGAAATAAGCAAGAAAAGAAGTTCTTAACGATCGCTCAAGTGAAGAAGTTATTGCGTCAGAATTGTGAGGCATATTTGGCCCATGTGATAGACACCAGCAAGGAAGTTCCAGCACTAGAAGCGATTCCAGTTGTCAACGAATTTCTAGATGTCTTTCCAGACAATCTACCAGGATTACCTCCCGACAGGGGAAATTGAATTTGCGATTGACCTAGCACTCGGAACAGAACTAGTTTCTAAAGCTCCGTATCAAATGGCACCAGTAGAGATGAAAGAATTGGCAATTCAGCTGCAAGATCTTTTGGAGAAAGGAGTTATAAGACCCAGTGTATCCCCATGAGGTGCACCAGTACTGTTTGTCAAGAAGAAGGACGGGAGTATGCAACTGTGTATTGACTATCGAGAACTGAATAAGCTAACCATTAAGAACAAGTACCCGTTGCCAAGGATCGATGATTTGTTTGACCAATTGAGAGGCGCTGTATGGTTTTCTAAAATTGATTTAAGATCTGGATATCATCAACTGAAGATCAAGCCTGAAGACATTCCAAAGACCGCATTCTGAACCAGATATGGGCATTATGAGTTTCTAGTGATGGCATTTGGATTAACCAACGCACCAGCAGCTTTCATGGATCTGATGAATCGAGTATTCAAGAAATATTTGGATAAATTCGTGATCGTGTTCATAGAAGACATCTTGATCTATTCTAAAATAGAAGAGGAGCACGTAGAGCATTTGAGGATAGTTTTTGAGATACTGCGATAAGAGAAATTGTACGCAAAGTTTTCCAAGTGTGAATTTTGGTTAAAAGAAGTACGATTTCTTGGGCACGTGATTAGCAATAAAGGAGTAGAAGTGGATCAAGCAAAGATTGAAAGCTATAATCAACTAGGAAAGGCCAAAGACACCAACGAAAGTAGGAAGTTTCATGGGATTAGCAGGTTACCATAGAAGATTCGTGCAAGATTTTACAAAGATAGCTACGCCATTGATAAAGCTCACCAGGAAGAACCAAAAGTTCAAATGGGATGAGAAATGCGAGGAAAGTTTCCTAGAATTAAAGAATAGATTAGTATCTTCTCCAGTGCTAGTCTTGCCCGATGATCAAGGAAATTTTGTGATTTATAGTAACGCGTTATACAAAGGATTGGGATGTGTTTTGATGCAGCATGACAAGGTGATAGCCTACGCTTCAAGACACTTAAAACCACATGAAGAGAAGTATCCAACTCATGATCTTGAATTAGCAGCTATAGTATTTTCATTGAAGATTTAGAGGCATTATCTCTATGGGGAAAAGTGCAAGATCTACACGGACCACAAGAGTTTAAAGTATATCTTTACCCAGAAGGAATTAAACATGAGACAACGAAGATGGCTAGAACTAATCAAGGACTATGACTGTACTATCAACTATCATCCAGGAAAAACAAATGTGGTGGCCGACGCGCTGAGCAGAAAAGAGAGGTTGAATATGATAACTTCATCCGAGGAGTTGATCAAGGAATTTGAGAAGCTGGAAATAGAGGTCAGTATCCCAAGTATGTCTACAGAGGTGTTATGTGCAATGTCTTTTCAACCAGAACTAATAGAGAAGATAAGAAGATGTCAGGAAGAAGTAATGAGCCATGAACGAGACAGTTTGACATGTGAAGAGTTAGGGAGTCAAAAGGATGATAAAGGAATATTAAGATTTTCTTCCAGAATATGGATACCCAATGTAGCCGAGCTGAAAGATGAAATTCTCCGAGGCGCTCACAACTCCAGATATTCAATTCATCCCGGAAGTACGAAGATGTACAGAGACTTAAGAGAAAACTTTTGGTGGCCAAGCATAAAGAAGGAAATTGCAGAGTGGGTAAGTAAGTGTTACACTTACCAGCGAGTCAAAGCGGAACATCAAAGGCCCACTGGACTGATACAACCCTTGGACATTCCAGAATGGAAGTGGGAGCATATCGCAATGGATTTTGTAGTTGGATTACCGAGGACTAGGACAAATCATGATGCTATTTGGGTTATTATCGACAGATTGACAAAGTCAGCGCATTTTCTTCCTATCAACGAAAGATTCTCAATGGATAAATTGGTACGGTTATATCTTAAGGAAATTGTGACACGACATCGAGTTCCAGAATCCATAGTTTCAGACAGAGATCCTCGATTTAATTCAAGATTTTGGAGAAGTTTTCAAGATTGTCTCGGAATGAAGCTGAACATGAGTACCGTGTATCGTCCGTAGACAGACAGTCAAAGTGAAAGGACGATTCAGACTATTGAAGATATTCTAAGGGTATGTTCACTAGATTTTAAAGGGAGTTGGGACGAACATTTGCCATTGGTTGAATCCTCCTACAACAACAGTTATCATGCCTGTATTGGAATGCCGCCTTACGAAGCTTTATACGGGAGAAGATGCAGATCTCCAATATGTTGGGAAGAAGTTGGTGAGAGAAAGATTTTGGGTCCAGAATTGATCCAGCAGACAAAGGAAAAGATAGAGCTCATTCGGAAACGATTGGTAGCAGCTCAAGATCGTCAACGCAAATATGCTGATCCTGCCAGAAAGGATATGGAATTTGAAGTTGGTGAAGCAGTGTTATTAAAGGTTTCACCTTGGAAGGGTTTATCAAGATTTGGAAAGAAAGGAAAGCTGAGTCCGCGTTATGTTGGCCCTTTTGAGATTTTGAGGCGTGTGGGAAATGTTGCTTACGAATTAGCGTTACCACCTCACATGCAGCATTTTCACAATGTGTTCCACGTGTCAATGTTGAAGCGTTATTTTCCTGATTCGAACCATGTGATAGAATATGAGCCAATCGAGATTCATCCAGATTTGTCTTTTGTAGAGCTACCAGTACAGATTTTAGATAAGAAAGAAAGAGTGCTTAGGAATAAATCTGTATCTTTAGTGCGAGTCTTGTGGAGGAATCCCAAGGTTGAAGAGTCGACCTGGGAATTGGAAAGCGAAATGTGATCCAAGTATCCTCATTTGTGTTCCTAGGCTGATTCTGAGGATATAATCCTGTTAAGGGGGGAATGATGTAATAACCGGGAAAATTATGTGAATATTATATGTTAAATAAATAAATATTATGTGTTTAAAGTAATTGTTGCCATGATATGAGATGTTATAACTGTTATGTGTGTTTGTGTGCGGGCCAGAAAAATTCTTGATTGATTAAAATAGGTTTAAACTGCAATTATATGAACTTATCTGCAATCGGGACGCGTATTTATTAGCGTCTTTATTAAGATACCTGTTTTATTTGATTTTATGCGTGTTTGAATGTATTTTACGTCTTTTCGGGATTTTCTGGTAATTCAGGGATCGTTTCTGTTTTTCAAAAATCAACGGATCGGGACCACACCGGGACGTCAAACCCCACAAAATTGATGTTTTTATTTTTATAAAATTATTCATATTTTAAATACCCTTTATTTTCTTATTTTTAAATTATTCACAATTTTTGGGGAATTTTGACATTAATTTTGTATTTTATCATTTTTAAAATTATTCCCCGTAATTATTATTTTGGGGCTTAATTATTGTAATTTAGGGATAAAAACACCCTTATTTGATTTTGGGGGAATTTATTTTCTGTTAATATAAATACCAGATTTTGTTTATTTTATTTTTAGAATTAACAGAAAAATAGTAAAAAATTCAGAAAATAGGAAAATCAGATTGGGGGTTAGGGTTTGAGTTCCTGAGATTGATTCGATCGTTGATCACAATAGGAGTGGGTGATTTTGGAGTTCGGGTAACAAAAAACGAAGCCTGAATCGTGTTCTTTCCGTTTGTGCAATCAATTCCATCAAAGGGTAATCAAATTAAATTTTGATTTTTTTGTTCATAATCTTCCAAATTTGGGGTTTTGAATTCTGGATTGTGCTGGATGTTTTTGATGATTACAGTAGCTTTACCGTGATTAGAGTAATAGATTTATGTAAAAATCATACTCGTTTTATTGCTGGAACGTTCGAACCGTGTTCTTGAGTTTTTTTTTAATTCGATTTTCTGATTGATTCATGTGTTTGTTGTTGATTCTGAGTATATGAATGTTTTTAACATAGTCCAGGCCTCGTTTTAGCATATGATTCGTTAATTTTGGTGTTGTTCGACGAAGTGGGAAGTTCGCCGGCGTAGTCGCCGGTGTTCACCAATTTTCTCTTTGCCCTTGGACCTTGGATCTATCTGCAATTGTGATTTAGCTTTGGTTGCTTCAGGATTTGTCCTTTCTTTTATCACAATGCCTTTGAGTTTTGGAAGTTTCTTTTTGACAATAGAAGCTTCAGATTTAGATTTGACTTTTTCTGACTTAAGTCTAGCTTCTTCTTCCATCAGACTCTCCAAGTCCATTCCTGGATTTTCCTTAAGAAATAACTGTCTTGACATTTCTTCATCAAGATCAAAAAGTTCATCAGAACTTATCCTTTTACCAATAGCAGAAGTAATTCTTTTTCCAGCATCAGAACTTATCCTGTGACTTGTAATTCCAGCTCTTCTTGATGAGAAATTTCTACCTTGACCATGACCTCCACCCATTCCAGAATTTACCTGGTCATCTTTTTCATCATCATTCCCCTTCAGTGTCTGATCAGTTTTGCATTTGGACTTAATTACTTTCTCCCCCTTTTTGGCATCAGCAGGTAAGAGAAGAGAGACAAGCAATTCCACTGAGGCTTGGATTTGATCAAGTTGAGATTGCTGAGAAGCTTGATGTTTCAAAATATCATCAATCTGAGACTGATGCTTCTCTTGAGTCTTCTCAATGTAAGCAACTCTGTCAAAGGTAGGTCGGAAGAATTTTTTCTTATCAAGTTTCCTAGTCATATCTTGCTTGAGCAATTCTTCCTTAACTTTACGTAACTCTGCATGAGTTGTTGAATGGAGACCTTGCAGATGTCTAGTACTCAATGCAGTGACTCGAAACTGTGTCTTGAAATCATCATTAATTAACATTTCATCAGCTTTTGCCAAGTGCTCAGCAAGAATCTTTTCAGATGGAACAAAGGTAACTGAGTTCCATTCCTTAGTCCACTCCTGTCCTTGAGGAGTTTCACTCCAAGGTACTGGTGCTTCTCCTCGTACAAACTTCTTGACTAGTTCAGATTTAGAAACAGTTTGTGGAGGTGCATGTCCTGAAGGACCAGCTGCATCAGCATCTGCATTTGGAGCAGCATCACCAGTATCATCAGCATTTGCAGCATCAGAACTAAAAGAATCAGCACCTTCTGATAAAACAACAGTATGAGAAGCAATTTTAGCCAAAAATGCTATTGTAACACTTTTTCGGGGTTGCAATTTTAGCCATGGGGAAAGCACTCTATTGCAACCCCGACACACCCTATTGCAATGCCTGCTTATCTGTTATAAAAATATTCTATTGCAACATCAACCAGGGTTGCAATAGGACTTGACCAGTGTTGCAACAAGTTTTGGGCAATCAGGAGAATATTGTGGGCCCATATTGTCAACCATATAATACATGATGTAACATTTTCATAATTAAAATTTAATAATTTTTTTTGTTAATATGCATATCTCGAAAATAAGTTACATGTTCATTTCATAAATTCCAAACAATATAATACAAACTGAATTTACAAAAATAAATAAAATTGAACCATGTATTTACTAAAATACATGGTTCATGACTAGTAGAAAAAAATTTACAATTTTTTATCTCCAGATCATTTAACTAGTTGCATCCATTAAAGTTGATCTCCACTAAGTCACCCCTAGAACCACCCTCTCCCCTTGTTTCTTTATCTCCAGACGTGTTCGAAGCAGCCTTGTTACCCCTAGAGCTTGCAGTAACAGTTCCACTTGACTCGATAATTATCAATTTCCCTTTTGAATGACCGGAGACATCAAAAACAATGTTTGGTAAAGTATCGGTAGAAAGCTTACCAGAGGGCTTAGTGAACTCAGAGTAAAGAAGATAAGATTTACTAACTTCCGAAACCAGGAGATCGATCATCAGAGTTAACATCAGAGGATTTTGCCAGGAAGGGAGTTTTAGGACCACTCGTAGCCCTTAGTCAGGAATGAAGAAATATTTAGGCAAGGGGTCACCAGGACACTGAGAAGTTCCAGATGCCTCCTAACCTGGATAAAATTCATCTGAGCAAGGAATATAATATTTAGTTACCTCATACCCTGGATGATATTCATCAAGGTTAAGAAAATATGACCCAAGATGGTCGTCCATAAAGAAACTGTTTCACAAAACAAGTAAATATTAGTGGTAAATTACGGATCAAATCAAAGCAAAAGGTACAAAAAAGTAAAGTATAGTGGCAACATTCTCACTCTAAAAGAATCACCCTGCACTTGAGGTATTTGACATGTTCAGACAATTAATCCACACGAAGCTCGCAAAAGCAGCAAATTATATATCTCATTCAAAGTTACATTAAAGGGCTAAGCATACCCATATGTAACTCATTCAGAGAACCTGTGTAACTTGTGAAGCACAAAAAACTGAACAGAGAATTTGCTTCAACATCGAAAAGCAATAGTCAACTCAAGTATGGTTTTTTTTCTTGTCCAACTTTGATTATCATAGCACAACATATTCATGAGAAATGTAAAGAAAATGCTTACAACTTTTAAATAGTCTCAACATATAGAAAATATTGTTATCTGGTATAAAGTTATAAAATTATTTGTGGTTAAAAAATATTTAACTTTGTCCCTCATCGTGGAACATCCAAACAGTGTATACTTTTATTTTTTTACTAAACCCTTAATACAAGAGCGTTTAAAATTCAAAGAGGAATCATTGACAATCATCGAGAAACTATACACCTTTAAGCCTGGTATCATTCTGTAGCAACAACAGTTATCCTGATGAAATTATAATAAAGAAGCACGCTTTCACATTACCTTAAGAAAGCCATGTGCTTAGCACGTGTGTTCCCGCATAAGCTCTCTACTGCATCCTTCAAATTCAGAAGCTCAAAACATATCTCTCTTATGCCCTACTAGCATTAATATTCAAGTCATCATACACACAGAAGATTAAACCATAAATTATTCGATTTGAGAAATAACATTGTGATGATAGTTATAAAATATTTTAGTGCTAGTTCCATTTACATCTATACATCGAATAAGGTGTGCTTCGTCACCAGTCAGTGAATGCGAAACCTCATTTCCAGAGCGATTTTTAATAATAATCAGCTACAACAGATACTCCCTTGAAGTGAAATTTTTCAATCAGGCAACAAGTTCACATATTCCTTTCTAAAAACTGATAAATTGAACCAGATAAAGCTAATTCAACCAAAAACCTCAAAATACAAAAATAACCCACATCAAACAATATATTTGACATAAAATATTACCATTTTTATAAATCTTGACCATCAAATAAAAATTAAATCTTTTATAGTCATGCTTATAAGTTATGCTTATATATCGAAAAACCATGTACAAGCAAGAACTCAATGGGAACATATATTGGTAAAGTTAATAAGGGTAGCAAAGTACAAATCAAAAAGTTGATTGATATTAAGAATTTAAGTACAATAGCAAAAGTACATTTTTCATCACCAGAAAAAATAACAAAAAAAGAAATTAAAAATTAATTTTACCTTTTCAAACTTGGATTGATAAGAAGAATCAATTTTAGATTGTGGAGTTACAAATTCAATTGTTGGGAAATCATCTCCATCCCCTCTTACTTTTTGTCCAGAGTACATAACCTCGTTCCTTTGAAAGATCTATGGTGGATCCCAAGGTATCTTAATGTCATCTTTGAACTGGGAAGTGAAACCGCAATACCAAGTAAATTAGGCTCTATTATAGTTTCTATATTTTTACAACGAGTAAATAGTTTTTCAATGAATCTATAATTAATATTCATTTGCTCTTAAGCGGTTTAACCAATTATATATAAAGATGCAGAGTTAAATCTAAATGTTCCGCATCCAAGGTAAATCACTTACAATGTTGTTATCCTGGAAAAATCAGAACTATGGTTGTTGCATTTCAAACCTTCCCAAACAAAGTCTTCTGGTTCACATGGATCTCCTTGCGAGCTGTCTTTTGTCACTCCATACTTAGACTTAATGTTAAGAATGGCAATAATTATACATAAAGATGAATAGATAAAAGTTATCAAAATACCTGGTGATAGTCATTTTACAATCAAATGTTTTGACTAAAATTTACATATAGCAGGAAATGAGAAAAAATGATGGAAATACATACCATCTGTCTCTTTTGTTCCTGAAGTTGAAAATCTTTTAATGGAATACATATCATATGCATTGAGAATGGGTAGAAGGGTTGAATCTTCAGTTCTATTTAGTGATACCATGTACTTGGTTGAATCTATATAATTAAACAAGTAGACAAAGTGATTGCCATTAGAATTAATCAACATACTAGGTGCATATAAATCTAAGCTGATAGAACACTAATCAAGACATCAACTATATACATAACACCCAATCTGAAAAATAATTCGAATAATGCAGAGAAATACAAGGGTTTTGAGAACTTTTTAGCTGAGCCATGGCCTTAAGTCTCATGGACCTACCTATATATATACCTCAAAATACAGATTATCGAGAAATTGCACTGAAATTGACCGTAGAAGCCTGGCTAGGTTGCAGCCCTTGAGTTGAATCACTGAGTTTCATGGTCGAGTTTTGATGCGGCCATCGTTGATTTGAGCTTGATCTTCATGAGGAGAGCAAATAATTGTATTTACTTGCCAGACATCGTCACCGGAGATGCCGAATCGCCATTAATAAACTGAAGAGCTTTAGGATTATTAAGTTCTGTATATGAATCGACAGAGAAAAACAGGGAGAATAAAAATTCATAATCGATTTGTATCAGAAAACTAGGTTTTGGACACTGGTATTATTCTTCTTAACGAGATTTCAGTTTTTTGTTGAAGTTACAACGCAACAATTTTGCCGCCTCTGAACCTTTTCGGGCTTTTCTTTTTTTTTTATAAATATTTATTTTTATATTAAAATTTTTTGTTACTTTTATAAATTTAATCGTTTTAAAATTTAAAATTTAAATGATAAATTTCTTTATAAATACTATCATAAATCAATCCTCTAATGAATAGTTAGGTTTTGGAAATCAAAAATTATTTTTTTATTTATATGAAGTATATGTTACTTTTTTAATATTTTAATCTTTTTCAAATATTTAAAAAATTATTATGTTATAAATATATCATAAATATCTCTAATAATACCCTATTAACTATCTGTGTTAGACCAGTGTTGCAATTTAAATCATTAATTACTATTTTTTAATAAATATTATTTTTAACATTTAATTATGAGAAATAAATAAGTTAAATAATACTCCCTCTGTCCCATTCATTTCCATAGACTTTTCTTTTTTGGATTTCCCATTCAATTCTATACATTTCAAACTTACAAAAAATAGTAAGAATTTAATAATATAAAAATCATCCACATCCACTACTTTCTTCCACTACACTCACTTTATTCATTAAATATTGATTGGTCCTAGCACTTTACCCAACTTTATACCTTTTCTCACTAAATTACAATTTTCCTTCTCTCTCATCCCACTACCTTACCAAAACTAATATTATTTTAATGAATTTATTGTCCTCCGTGCCCAAACCATTAGTATAGAAATGGTTGGGACGGAGGTAGTATATAAATATTTTAAAATGGACAATATATGTATATATTATCTATTTAATGGTTTATTAAGTTTTATAAAGAGTTTAATTTATCAATATAATATTGTAAATCACTACACTAATATTATTAACTTTTAAAAATAAATAAAATATATATTTCAATTATTATTTTATTTATATGTAAATACTTAATTATTAGTTAAATTAAAAAAATTATATATATATAAATGTCATTTTGGTAACACATTGCAACTATATCGCAAAATCAAAAAAGAAGGGCCGCGATAGACATGTATTTAGAAGGCTACTATTACACTTTTCTTTGCAACCCATGATGAAGGGTTGCATCATCTAATCTATGGCGTAGTGTTATTTTTAATTTATCAAAGGAAAAATTATCTCTTATAAAATGGAAAAAAGGTAGGTTTTAATTAGAAAAATTCCTAAACTACCCTGGCCCAAATAAAACCCCCGGACCTGTCTTTCTTCTTCTCCCGTGCATCTCTCGAACTATCCGGACTCTCTCCCTCTCTCCTCGATTTCTCTCTAATTTTCACTCATTTTTCAATCCAAAATTGGCCTCGTGCTCAGTTTTACTCCCTCTACAGTCCCGTGACTATGTGTGAACATATGTGTTTGTGGAGAAATTTTTCCGAATCCCATTTCGGGATTTATTCAATTTTACTTGATTTTTAAATCGGTATGATGAATTCCAACTTGTTTCTTATAAATAAGTATGCCTACACCGAATCGAACGATGGACGTATAAGCATTAGGTATTGGCAAAGCCAAGATTGCTTTCATTTTGTAGATAAATTTATAGGTAAGTTATTTATAGTGTTATCAGAGTTATCGCTTGTGTTTAAAGGTATTGAATGACGACAAAGGTGTGTGTATATTCTGTGTGTGTATATGATGCATAGTGCCTACCATATAGAGAGCAAAATGGGTGGGCTAGGTATACATTAGAATGAAATGAGAGATGGGCTGATAGTCTGATACTAATATTTTTAGTTAATGCGAATGTGAGAGAAAAATGTGAGGGAATAGGGGAATTGTTTGGAACATTTGTAGAATCCGTTCAATCAAGCCCACGCTTTTTATGAATATACCCTCAATTGGGTAAATAGGACACAAAACCTACATTGGTTATTCTGTGCACACACTATATTAATATTAGTTATTTTGGACATTTTCTCTGTCAATTAACCACTTTTTATTGATTATTTTCAAAGAAAAAGGAGATTAGACTCTCTGATCAGACTAAACAGGTTTAGGCAAAAAAATGAATAATTAAGTTAGCTGAAAAAAGACAAAAATCTTGGACAAAAGCCATTTTTCATTTTTCTTTCAAAAAAGAATAATAAAAAAAATTAAAAAAACTACAAGGGAATAATTCTTGTATATGCATAATACAAATTAAATATAATAATTACTTAATTTTAGGTGAAATCTTAATAAAGCAATATAAATAATTACTAAATGCATGGTATGTTTGAAGATTATGATATTAAAAACCTATTATGAAAAAAGATGTCATTTTCTCAAATATCAAATATAATATCTGTGTGTCTTTATAGTAAATAATATATGTTTTTTAAATCAACATAAAAAAAGATTGTATGACAAAAAGTGCATGCCTAATTTATCACATCTCTTTCAGAACTAGTTGGCATGGTGGCAAGTAGAAGTGGCCAAACAAGAGTGCCGAATGAGCCGTGCCGATTTGCTATCGGGCTAGTTTGGCTAACTCAGCACTCGTGAATGACACGTATATTTTGGCAAGCCGTGCCGAGTTCGGGCCGAATGAAGATAAGTAAGTTCATGTACGGCACGCGAGTTTAAAAAGATAGTAGAGTTACAAGATTTGCAAAATTGTTGTTGGCAGACATGCACGTGTGGGACTCAGCCCAGCTATCCCTGGGCGGGGAGAGCCGAGGCGAGTTAGGCTCTATTTCTTTTTAATTTTTATCTTATCCCATCCGTACTAAGGCATGCAATGTTGAAAACTCATGTTTCAATTTCAATATTATTAACATTATATTTATGTGTAGTGTGTTGACTGAGCAAGGAACATCGAATGATTAAGAATTATTGGATTGACCAAATATATATATTAAAAATTTAATTATTATTTATAAAACTTTTTTATGAATAATTTTCTTTCCCTTCGCCATTTCAATATAATAATAATTATTATATAGGAGTTGAATATTGTTGTTCTAGGAAAAATATTTTAAGTCAGATATCGACAAGTCATAGATCAAGGAATATCGAGAAGTCTAAAATGACTTGTAGAGAAGTCCCAAGAAATATCAATAAGTCAAATCCTCATGTAGAGAACTGGAGATATCGACAAGTCAAAAAGTTTATGTAGAGAACTGGAGATACCGACAAGTCAAAAAACTTATGTAGGGGACTAGAGATATCGACAAGTCCTTCTACTTGTAGAGAACTAGAGACCTCGACAAGTCAAAAGCCATGTAGAGAACTTGAGATATCGATAAGTCATTTTACTTATTGATATGTGATATCTCTACATAACAAAAGAGGTCTAGACAAAAACCCCATAATTCAGAATACAGACAATTTGAAGATCCAAGATTACCAGTCAACAAACAATTCTATCACTAAATTGGAAAACCTACAAATGCAGCTTGAAGAATACGAGATCAATGGCCACTACGACATAAGTGCTCAAATGCTATGCTCTTCTATTGTTGCCTTATGTCAAAAAAGCGTTGCATTTTCAATAATGCAACGCCAAGGGGCGTTACATCTGCGGCTGTTGCATTAGAGGCCTAATGCAACATTTTTTGGGGGTCTACAGCAACACCAATAAGCATTTCCTAATAGATGTAATGCAACAGTATATACATCAAATGCAACACCAAAAAGCGTTGGCTCTGACATAAGCTGGTTCTAAGACTCCATGTGTGGGGCCCACATTAAGGCCACGTCAGCAGATGACACGTGGATGCCACGTCAGCAGTGGGCCCCACACAAGCACCACGTCAGCAGGGGGCCCCACTAAAAATGCCACGTAAGCATTGGGGCCCACATGCCACGTCAGCAGCGGTCCACATGCCACATCACTAGTATGTAATGCAACGCTTTTTATCAACATTTAGGACAGTCGAACATAATTAAAAGCAACGCTTATATAGCTAATGCAACACCACAATATATGGTAAAAACATTACTATTACTTTATAATACATCACCCAAATATCAAATGCAATGCTTTAATTAAAATTTTTGCAAGATAATATTTCATAATTAGAGAAGCCCATGAAAATTATCCTAATAACCATTCAACAATTTCTACTAGCCATCCGAAATATCATCCAACAACCCCATTACAAGTGTCATCCACAAAGTACATCCAACAACCCCAACATCATACTAACTACTAAAATCATTACAAGTTCTTCGATGTGCCAAAAAGATACTATTACAATTGAAGCTAAAGCTATTACAATTGGTGGGGCATCAAATGCCCACTACAAGAAAAACAGTTTCAGACAACACTAATTAGACAACAGTTGACAAAAGAACCGTTGTCCCAAAATGACAGACAATGGTTTTATTTTGCCCTCCTACAACCATTGTCAAACCTAAGGTTCATACAACGGTTCTGTGAACCGTTGTAAAAAAATCACAAAAAAGTGGAGTTTGCACAACAGTTTTTTGAAACCATTGTCTTCATATGCTTCAGACAACGGGATTAGTAACTGTTGTAAAATGTTAGACAACGGTTTTTCAAATCTATTGTTAATCCATCTTTATAACAACGGTTTAAAAAACCGTTGTCTTTTGAATGTAAAATGACAACAGTTTATGAAGCTGTTGTCTAAGCAATCCCGAGACAACAGTTAATTTAGAAGTCTTTCTGTTGGATATTTACCTTTCAGACAAGTGTTTATGAAAAGTCTCGTCTTATTATACATCAAACAACGGTTCTTAAATAAGGTTCAAATGACGGTTCTAACAAGACAATAACCATTATCTATTAATGGGAAAACGTGGCACCATCTGATTGGTTGAAAATATTTCATCCGGATCGCTTAGTTGGAAAAATCTCACCCATTGATTGGCTTCACCTAGATCACTTATTTATCTTATGAATGGATTCGTTGTCAGAGAATAATGCTCAGATTGATTGTAAGAATAGGAAAGTAAGACTTCAGACATTGGGTAGTAAGAAGAAGGTGGTATTTCCAGGAAATAAGCAAGAAAAGAAGTTCTTAACGATCGCTCAAGTGAAGAAGTTATTGCGTCAGAATTGTGAGGCATATTTGGCCCATGTGATAGACACCAGCAAGGAAGTTCCAGCACTAGAAGCGATTCCAGTTGTCAATGAATTTCTAGATGTCTTTCCAGACAATCTACCAGGATTACCTCCCGACAGGGGAAATTGAATTTGCGATTGACCTAGCACTCGGAACAGAACTAGTTTCTAAAGCTCCGTATCAAATGGCACCAGTAGAGATGAAAGAATTGGCAATTCAGCTGCAAGATCTTTTGGAGAAAGGAGTTATAAGACCCAGTGTATCCCCATGAGGTGCACCAGTACTGTTTGTCAAGAAGAAGGACGGGAGTATGCAACTGTGTATTGACTATCGAGAACTGAATAAGCTAACCATTAAGAACAAGTACCCGTTGCCAAGGATCGATGATTTGTTTGACCAATTGAGAGGCGCTGTATGGTTTTCTAAAATTGATTTAAGATCTGGATATCATCAACTGAAGATCAAGCCTGAAGACATTCCAAAGACCGCATTCAGAACCAGATATGGGCATTATGAGTTTCTAGTGATGGCATTTGGATTAACCAACGCACCAGCAACTTTCATGGATCTGATGAATCGAGTATTCAAGAAATATTTGGATAAATTCGTGATCGTGTTCATAGAAGACATCTTGATCTATTCTAAAATAGAAGAGGAGCACGTAGAGCATTTGAGGATAGTTTTTGAGATACTGCGATAAGAGAAATTGTACGCAAAGTTTTCCAAGTGTGAATTTTGGTTAAAAGAAGTACGATTTCTTGGGCACGTGATTAGCAATAAAGGAGTAGAAGTGGATCCAGCAAAGATTGAAAGCTATAATCAACTAGGAAAGGCCAAAGACACCAACGAAAGTAGGAAGTTTCATGGGATTAGCAGGTTACCATAGAAGATTCGTGCAAGATTTTACAAAGATAGCTACGCCATTGATAAAGCTCACCAGGAAGAACCAAAAGTTCAAATGGGATGAGAAATGCGAGGAAAGTTTCCTAGAATTAAAGAATAGATTAGTATCTTCTCCAGTGCTAGTCTTGCCCGATGATCAAGGAAATTTTGTGATTTATAGTAACGCGTTATACAAAGGATTGGGATGTGTTTTGATGCAGCATGACAAGGTGATAGCCTACGCTTCAAGACACTTAAAACCACATGAAGAGAAGTATCCAACTCATGATCTTGAATTAGCAGCTATAGTATTTTCATTGAAGATTTAGAGGCATTATCTCTATGGGGAAAAGTGCAAGATCTACACGGTCCACAAGAGTTTAAAGTATATCTTTACCCAGAAGGAATTAAATATGAGACAACGAAGATGGCTAGAACTAATCAAGGACTATGACTGTACTATCAACTATCATCCAGGAAAAACAAATGTGGTGGCCGACGCGCTGAGCAGAAAAGAGAGGTTGAATATGATAACTTCATCCGAGGAGTTGATCAAGGAATTTGAGAACCTGGAAATAGAGGTCAGTATCCCAAGTATGTCTACAGAGGTGTTATGTGCAATGTCTTTTCAACCAGAACTAATAGAGAAGATAAGAAGATGTCAGGAAGAAGTAATGAGCCATAAACGAGACAGTTTGACATGTGAAGAATTAGGGAGTCAAAAGGATGATAAAGGAATATTAAGATTTTCTTCCAGAATATGGATACCCAATGTAGCCGAGCTGAAAGATGAAATTCTCCGAGGCGCTCACAACCCCAGATATTCAATTCATCCCGGAAGTACGAAGATGTACAGAGACTTAAGAGAAAACTTTTGGTGGCCAAGCATAAAGAAGGAAATTGCAGAGTGGGTAAGTAAGTGTTACACTTACCAGCGAGTCAAAGCGGAACATCAAAGGCCCACTGGACTGATACAACCCTTGGACATTCCAGAATGGAAGTGGGAGCATATCGCAATGGATTTTGTAGTTGGATTACCGAGGACTAGGACAAATCATGATGCTATTTGGGTTATTATCGACAGATTGACAAAGTCAGCGCATTTTCTTCCTATCAACGAAAGATTCTCAATGGATAAATTGGTACGGTTATATCTTAAGGAAATTGTGACACGACATCGAGTTCCAGAATCCATAGTTTCAGACAGAGATCCTCGATTTAATTCAAGATTTTGGAGAAGTTTTCAAGATTGTCTCGGAACGAAGCTGAACATGAGTACCGTGTATCGTCCGTAGACAGACAGTCAAAGTGAAAGGACGATTCAGACTATTGAAGATATTCTAAGGGTATGTTCACTAGATTTTAAAGGGAGTTGGGACGAACATTTGCCATTGGTTGAATCCTCCTACAACAACAGTTATCATGCCTGTATTGGAATGCCGCCTTACGAAGCTTTATACGGGAGAAGATGCAGATCTCCAATATGTTGGGAAGAAGTTGGTGAGAGAAAGATTTTGGGTCCAGAATTGATCCAGCAGACAAAGGAAAAGATAGAGCTCATTCGGAAACGATTGGTAGCAGCTCAAGATCGTCAACGCAAATATGCTAATCCTGCCAGAAAGGATATGGAATTTGAAGTTGGTGAAGCAGTGTTATTGAAGGTTTCACCTTGGAAGGGTTTATCAAGATTTGGAAATAAAGGAAAGCTGAGTCCGCGTTATGTTGGCCCTTTTGAGATTTTGAGGCGTGTGGGAAATGTTGCTTACGAATTAGCGTTACCACCTTACATGCATCATTTTCACAACGTGTTCCACGTGTCAATGTTGAAGCGTTATTTTCCTGATTCGAACCATGTGATAGAATATGAGCCAATCGAGATTCATCCAGATTTGTCTTTTGTAGAGCAACCAGTACAGATTTTAGATAAGAAAGAAAGAGTGCTTAGGAATAAATCTGTATCTTTAGTGCGAGTCTTGTGGAGGAATCCCAAGGTTGAAGAGTCGACCTGGGAATTGGAAAGCGAAATGTGATCCAAGTATCCTCATTTGTTTTCCTAGGCTGATTCTGAGGATATAATCCTGTTAAGGGGGAATGATGTAATAACCGGGAAAATTATGTGAATATTATATGTTAAATAAATAAATATTATGTGTTTAAAGTAATTGTTGCCATGATATGAGATGTTATAACTGTTATGTGTGTTTCTGTGCGGGCCAGAAAAATTCTTGATTGATTAAAATAGGTTTAAACTGCAATTATATGAACTTATCTGCAATCGGGACGCGTATTTATTAGCGTCTTTATTAAGATACCTGTTTTATTTGATTTTATGCGTGTTTGAATGTATTTTACGTCTTTTCGGGATTTTCTGGTAATTCAGGGATCGTTTCTGTTTTTCAAAAATCAACGGATCGGGACCACACCGGGACGTCAAACCCCACAAAATTGATGTTTTTATTTTTATAAAATTATTCATATTTTAAATACCCTTTATTTTCTTATTTTTAAATTATTCGCAATTTTTGGGGAATTTTGACATTAATTTTGTATTTTATCATTTTTAAAATTATTCCCCGTAATTATTATTTTGGGGCTTAATTATTGTAATTTAGGGATAAAAACTCCCTTATTTGATTTTGGGGGAATTTATTTTCTGTTAATATAAATACCAGATTTTGTTTATTTTATTTTTAGAATTAACAGAAAAATAGTAAAAAATTCAGAAAATAGGAAAATCAGATTGGGGGTTAGGGTTTGAGTTCCTGAGATTGATTCGATCGTTGATCACAATAGGAGTGGGTGATTTTCGAGTACGGGTAACAAAAAACGAAGCCTGAATCGTGTTCTTTCCGTTTGTGCAATCAATTCCATCAAAGGGTAATCAAATTAAATTTTGATTTTTTTGTTCATAATCTTCCAAATTTGGGGTTTTGAATTCTGGATTGTGCTGGATGTTTTTGATGATTACAGTAGCTTTACCGTGATTAGAGTAATAGATTTATGTAAAAATCATACTCGTTTTATTGCTGGAACGTTCGAACCGTGTTCTTGAGTTTTTTTTTTAATTCGATTTTCTGATTGATTCATGTGTTTGTTGTTGATTCTGAGTATATGAATGTTTTTAACATAGTCCAGGCCTCGTTTTAGCATATGATTCGTTCACCAATTTTCTTCATCCACAGGAGGCACATAAACCTTGATAGGTTCACCAATTTTCTCTTTGCCCTTGGACCTTGGATCTATCTGCAATTGTGATTTAGCTTTGGTTGCTTCAGGATTTGTCCTTTCTTTTATCACAATGCCTTTGAGTTTTGGAAGTTTCTTTTTGACAATAGAAGCTTCAGATTTAGATTTGACTTTTTCTGACTTAAGTCTAGCTTCTTCTTCCATCAGACTCTCCAAGTCCATTCCTGGATTTTCCTTAAGAAATAACTGTCTTGACATTTCTTCATCAAGATCAAAAAGTTCATCAGAACTTATCCTTTTACCAATAGCAGAAGTAATTCTTTTTCCAGCATCAGAACTTATCCTGTGACTTGTAATTCCAGCTCTTCTTGATGAGAAATTTCTACCTTGACTATGACCTCCACCCATTCCAGAATTTACCTGGTCATCTTTTTCATCATCATTCCCCTTCAGTGTCTGATCAGTTTTGCATTTGGACTTAATTACTTTCTCCCCCTTTTTGGCATCAGCAGGTAAGAGAAGAGAGACAAGCAATTCCACTGAGGCTTGGATTTGATCAAGTTGAGATTGCTGAGAAGCTTGATGTTTCAAAATATCATCAATCTGAGACTGATGCTTCTCTTGAGTCTTCTCAATGTAAACAACTCTGTCAAAGGTAGGTCGGAAGAATTTTTTCTTATCAAGTTTCCTAGTCATATCTTGCTTGAGCAATTCTTCCTTAACTTTACGTAACTCTGCATGAGTTGTTGAATGGAGACCTTGCATATGTCTAGTACTCAATGCAGTGACTCGAAACTGTGTCTTGAAATCATCATTAATTAACATTTCATCAGCTTTTGCCAAGTGCTCAGCAAGAATCTTTTCAGATGGAACAAAGGTAACTGAGTTCCATTCCTTAGTCCACTCCTGTCCTTGAGGAGTTTCACTCCAAGGTACTGGTGCTTCTCCTCGTACAAACTTCTTGACTAGTTCAGACTTAGAAACAGTTTGTGGAGGTGCATGTCCTGAAGGACCAGCTGCATCAGCATCTGCATTTGGAGCAGCATCACCAGTATCATCAGCATTTGCAGCATCAGAACTAACAGAATCAGCACCTTCTGATAAAATAACAGTATGAGAAGCAATTTTAGCCAAAAACGCTATTGTAACACTTTTTCGGGGTTGCAATTTTAGCCATGGGGAAAGCACTCTATTGCAACCCCGACACACCCTATTGCAATGCCTGCTTATCTGTTATAAAAATATTCTATTGCAACATCAACCAGGGTTGCAATAGGACTTGACCAGTGTTGCAACAAGTTTTGGGCAATCAGGAGAATATTGTGGGCCCATATTGTCAACCATATAATACATGATGTAACATTTTCATAATTAAAATTTAATAATTTTTTTTGTTAATATGCATATCTCGAAAATAAGTTACATGTTCATTTCATAAATTCCAAACAATATAATACAAACTAAATTTACAAAAATAAATAAAATTGAACCATGTATTTACTAAAATACATGGTTCATGACTAGTAGAAAAAAATTTACAATTTTTTATCTCCAGATCATTTAACTAGTTGCATCCATTAAAGTTGATCTCCACTAAGTCACCCCTAGAACCACCCTCTCCCCTTGTTTCTTTATCTCCAGACGTGTTCGAAGCAGCCTTGTTACCCCTAGAGCTTGCAGTAGCAGTTCCACTTGACTCGATAATTATTAATTTCCCTTTTGAATGACCGGAGACATCAAAAACAATGTTTGGTAAAGTATCGGTAGAAAGCTTACCAGAGGGCTTAGTGAACTCAGAGTAAAGAAGATAAGATTTACTAACTTCCGAAACCAAGAGATCGATCATCAGAGTTAACATCAGAGGATTTTTCCAGGAAGGGAGTTTTAGGACCACTCGTAGCCCTTAGTCAGGAATGAAGAAATATTTAGGCAAGGGGTCACCAGGACACTGAGAAGTTCCAGATGCCTCCTAACCTGGATAAAATTCATCTGAGCAAGGAATATAATATTTAGTTACCTCATACCCTGGATGATATTCATCAAGGTTAAGAAAATATGACCCAAGATTGTCGTCCATAAAGAAACTGTTTCACAAAACAAGTAAATATTAGTGGTAAATTACGGATCAAATCAAAGCAAAAGGTACAAAAAAGTAAAGTATAGTGGCAACATTCTCACTCTAAAAGAATCACCCTGCACTTGAGGTATTTGACATGTTCAGACAATTAATCCACACGAAGCTCGCAAAAGCAGCAAATTATATATCTCATTCAAAGTTACATTAAAGGGCTAAGCATACCCATATGTAACTCATTCAGAGAACCTGTGTAACTTGTGAAGCACAAAAAACTGAACAGAGAATTTGCTTCAACATCGAAAAGCAATAGTCAACTCAAGTATGGTTTTTTTTCTTGTCCAACTTTGATTATCATAGCACAACATATTCATGAGAAATGTAAAGAAAATGCTTACAACTTTTAAATAGTCTCAACATATAGAAAATATTGTTATCTGGTATAAAGTTATAAAATTATTTGTGGTTAAAAAAATATTTAACTTTGTCCCTCATCGTGGAACATCCAAACAGTGTATACTTTTATTTTTTTTTACTAAACCCTTAATACAAGAGCGTTTAAAATTCAAAGAGGAATCATTGACAATCATCGAGAAACTATACACCTTTAAGCCTGGTATCATTCTGTAGCAACAACAGTTATCCTGATGAAATTATAATAAAGAAGCACGCTTTCACATTACCTTAAGAAAGCCATGTGCTTAGCACGTGTGTTCCCGCATAAGCTCTCTACTGCATCCTTCAAATTCAGAAGCTCAAAACATATCTCTCTTATGCCCTACTAGCATTAATATTCAAGTCATCATACACACAGAAGATTAAACCATAAATTATTCGATTTGAGAAATAACATTGTGATGATAGTTATAAAATATTTTAGTGCTAGTTCCATTTACATCTATACATCGAATAAGGTGTGCTTCGTCACCAGTCAGTGAATGCGAAACCTCATTTCCAGAGCGATTTTTAATAATAATCAGCTACAACAGATACTCCCTTGAAGTGAAATTTTTCAATCAGGCAACAAGTTCACATATTCCTTTCTAAAAACTGATAAATTGAACCAGATAAAGCTAATTCAACCAAAAACCTCAAAATACAAAAATAACCCACATCAAACAATACATTTGACATAAAATATTACCATTTTTATAAATCTTGACCATCAAATAAAAATTAAATCTTTTATAGTCATGCTTATAAGTTATGCTTATATATCGAAAAACCATGTACAAGCAAGAACTCAATGGGAACATATATTGGTAAAGTTAATAAGGGTAGCAAAGTACAAATCAAAAAGTTGATTGATATTAAGAATTTAAGTACAATAGCAAAAGTACATTTTTCATCACCAGAAAAAATAACAAAAAAAGAAATTAAAAATTAATTTTACCTTTTCAAACTTGGATTGATAAGAAGAATCAATTTTAGATTGTGGAGTTACAAATTCAATTGTTGGGAAATCATCTCCATCCCCTTTTACTTTTTGTCCAGAGTACATAACCTCGTTCCTTTGAAAGATCTATGGTGGATCCCAAGGTATCTTAATGTCATCTTTGAACTGGGAAGTGAAACCGCAATACCAAGTAAATTAGGCTCTATTATAGTTTCTATATTTTTACAACGAGTAAATAGTTTTTCAATGAATCTATAATTAATATTCATTTGCTCTTAAGCGGTTTAACCAATTATATATAAAGATGCAGAGTTAAATCTAAATGTTCCGCATCCAAGGTAAATCACTTACAATGTTGTTATCCTGGAAAAATCAGAACTATGGTTGTTGCATTTCAAACCTTCCCAAACAAAGTCTTCTGGTTCACATGGATCTCCTTGCGAGCTGTCTTTTGTCACTCCATACTTAGACTTAATGTTAAGAATGGCAATAATTATACATAAAGATGAATAGATAAAAGTTATCAAAATACCCGGTGATAGTCATTTTACAATCAAATGTTTTGACTAAAATTCACATATAACAGGAAATGAGAAAAAATGATGGAAATACATACCATCTGTCTCTTTTGTTCCTGAAGTTGAAAATCTTTTAATGGAATACATATCATATGCATTGAGAATGGGTAGAAGGGTTGAATCTTCAGTTCTATTTAGTGATACCATGTACTTGGTTGAATCTATATAATTAAACAAGTAGACAAAGTGATTGCCATTAGAATTAATCAACATACTAGGTGCATATAAATCTAAGCTGATAGAACACTAATCAAGACATCAACTATATACATAACACCCAATCTGAAAAATAATTCGAATAATGCAGAGAAATACAAGGGTTTTGAGAACTTTTTAGCTGAGCCATGGCCTTAAGTCTCATGGACCTACCTATATATATACCTCAAAATACAGATTATCGAGAAATAGCACTGAAATTGACCGTAGAAGCCTGGCTAGGTTGAAGCCCTTGAGTTGAATCACTGAGTTTCATGGTCGAGTTTTGATGCGGCCATCGTTGATTTGAGCTTGATCTTCATGAGGAGAGCAAATAATTGTATTTACTTGCCAGGCATCGTCACCGGAGATGCCGAATCGCCATTAATAAACTGAAGAGCTTTAGGATTATTAAGTTCTGTATATGAATCGATAGAGAAAAACAGGGAGAATAAAAATTCATAATCGATTTGTATCAGAAAACTAGGTTTTGGACACTGGTATTATTCTTCTTAACGAGATTTCAGTTTTTTGTTGAAGTTACAACGCAACAATTTTGCCGCCTCTGAACCTTTTCGGGCTTTTCTTTTTTTTATAAATATTTATTTTTATATTAAAATTATTAGTTACTTTTATAAATTTAATCGTTTTAAAATTTAAAATTTAAATGATAAATTTCTTTATAAATACTATCATAAATCAATCCTCTAACGAATAGTTAGGTTTTGGAAATCAAAAATTATTTTTTTATTTATATGAAGTATATGTTACTTTTTTAATATTTTAATCTTTTTCAAATATTTAAAAAATTATTATGTTATAAATATATCATAAATATCTCTAATAATACCCTATTAACTATCTGTGTTAGACCAGTGTTGCAATTTAAATCATTAATTACTTTTTTTTAATAAATATTATTTTTAACATTTAATTATGAGAAATAAATAAGTTAAATAATACTCCCTTTGTCCCATTCATTTCCATAGACTTTTCTTTTTTGGATTTCCCATTCAATTCTATACATTTCAAACTTACAAAAAATAGTAAGAATTTAATAATATAAAAATCATCCACATCCACTACTTTCTTCCACTACACTCACTTTATTCATTAAATATTGATTGGTCCTAGAACTTTACCCAACTTTATACCTTTTCTCACTAAATTACAATTTTCCTTCTCTCTCATCCCACTACCTTACCAAAACTAATATTATTTTAATGAATTTATTGTCCTCCGTGCCCAAACCATTAGTATAGAAATGGTTGGGACGGAGGTAGTATATAAATATTTTAAAATGGACAATATATGTATATATTATCTATTTAATGGTTTATTAAGTTTTATAAAGAGTTTAATTTATCAATATAATATTGTAAATCACTACACTAATATTATTAACTTTTAAAAATAAATAAAATATATATTTCAATTATTATTTTATTTATATGTAAATACTTAATTATTAGTTAAATTAAAAAAATTATATATATATAAATGTCATTTTGGTAACACATTGCAACTATATCGCAAAATCAAAAAAGAAGGGCCGCGATAGACATGTATTTAGAAGGCTACTATTACACTTTTCTTTGCAACCCATGATGAAGGGTTGCATCATCTAATCTATGGCGTAGTGTTATTTTTAATTTATCAAAGGAAAAATTATCTCTTATAAAATGGAAAAAAGGTAGGTTTTAATTAGAAAAATTCCTAAACTACCCTGGCCCAAATAAAACCCCCGGACCTGTCTTTCTTCTTCTCCCGTGCATCTCTCGAACTATCCGGACTCTCTCCCTCTCTCCTCGATTTCTCTCTAATTTTCACTCATTTTTCAATCCAAAATTGGCCTCGTGCTCAGTTTTACTCCCTCTACAGTCCCGTGACTGTGTGTGAACATATGTGTTTGTGGAGAAATTTTTCCGAATCCCATTTCGGGATTTATTCAATTTTACTTGATTTTTAAATCGGTATGATGAATTCCAACTTGTTTCTTATAAATAAGTATGCCTACACCGAATCGAACGATGGACGTATAAGCATTAGGTATTGGCAAAGCCAAGATTGCTTTCATTTTGTAGATAAATTTATAGGTAAGTTATTTATAGTGTTATCAGAGTTATCGCTTGTGTTTAAAGGTATTGAATGACGACAAAGGTGTGTGTATATTCTGTGTGTGTATATGATGCATAGTGCCTACCATATAGAGAGCAAAATGGGTGGGCTAGGTATACATTAGAATGAAATGAGAGATGGGCTGATAGTCTGATACTAATATTTTTAGTTAATGCGAATATGAGAGAAAAATGTGAGGGAATAGGGGAATTGTTTGGAACATTTGTAGAATCCGTTCAATCAAGCCCACGCTTTTTATGAATATACCCTCAATTGGGTAAATAGGACACAAAACCTACATTGGTTATTCTGTGCACCCACTATATTAATATTAGTTATTTTGGACATTTTCTCTGTCAATTAACCACTTTTTATTGATTATTTTCAAAGAAAAAGGAGATTAGACTCTCTGATCAGACTAAACAGGTTTAGGCAAAAAAATGAATAATTAAGTTAGCTGAAAAAAGACAAAAATCTTGGACAAAAGCCATTTTTCATTTTTCTTTCAAAAAAGAATAAGAAAAAAAATTAAAAAAACTACAAGGGAATAATTCTTGTATATGCATAATACAAATTAAATATAATAATTACTTAATTTTAGGTGAAATCTTAATAAAGCAATATAAATAATTACTAAATGCATGGTATGTTTGAAGATTATGATATTAAAAACCTATTATGAAAAAAGATGTCATTATCTCAAATATCAAATATAATATCTGTGTGTCTTTATAGTAAATAATATATGTTTTTTAAATCAACATAAAAAAAGATTGTATGACAAAATGTGCATGCCTAATTTATCACATCTCTTTCAGAACTAGTTGGCATGGTGGCAAGTAGAAGTGGCCAAACAAGAGGGCCGAATGAGCCGTGCCGATTTGCTATCGGGCTAGTTTGGCTAACTCAGCACTCGTGAATGACACGTATATTTTGGCAAGCCGTGCCGAGTTCGGGCCGAATGAAGATAAGTAAGTTCATGTACGGCACGCGAGTTTAAAGAGATAATAGAGTTACAAGATTTGCAAAATTGTTGTTGGCAGACATGCACGTGTGGGACTCAGCCCAGCTATCCCTGGGCGGGGAGAGCCGAGGCGAGTTAGGCTCTATTTCTTTTTAATTTTTATCTTATCCCATCCGTACTAAGGCATGCAATGTTGAAAACTCATGTTTCAATTTCAATATTATTAACATTATATTTATGTGTAGTGTGTTGACTGAGCAAGGAACATCGAATGATTAAGAATTATTGGATTGACCAAATATATATATTAAAAATTTAATTATTATTTATAAAACTTTTTTATGAATAATTTTCTTTCCCTTCGCCATTTCAATATAATAATAATTATTATATAGGAGTTGAATATTGTTGTTCTAGGAAAAATATTTTAAGTCAGATATCGACAAGTCATAGATCAAGGAATATCGAGAAGTCTAAAATGACTTGTAGAGAAGTCCCAAGAAATATCAATAAGTCAAATCCTAATGTAGAGAACTGGAGATATCGACAAGTCAAAAAGTTTATGTAGAGAACTGGAGATACCGACAAGTCAAAAAGCTTATGTAGGGGACTAGAGATATCGACAAGTCCTTCTACTTGTAGAGAACTAGAGACCTCGACAAGTCAAAAGCCATGTAGAGAACTTGAGATATCGATAAGTCATTTTACTTATTGATATGTGATATCTCTACATAACAAAAGAGGTCTAGACAAAAACCCCATAATTCAGAATACAGACAATTTGAAGATCCAAGATTACCAGTCAACAAACAATTCTATCACTAAATTGGAAAACCTACAAATGCAGCTTGAAGAATACGAGATCAATGGCCACTACGACATAAGTGCTCAAATGCTATGCTCTTCTATTGTTGCCTTATGTCAAAAAAGCGTTGCATTTTCAATAATGCAACGCCAAGGGGCGTTACATCTGCGGCCGTTGCATTAGAGGCCTAATGCAATGTTTTTTGGGGGTCTACAGCAACACCAATAAGCATTTCCTAATAGATGTAATGCAACAGTATATACATCAAATGCAACACCAAAAAGCGTTGGCTCTGACATAAGCTGGTTCTAAGACTCCATGTGTGGGGCCCACATTAAGGCCACGTCAGCAGATGACACGTGGATGCCACGTCAGCAGATGACACGTGGATGCCACGTCAGCAGTGGGCCCCACACAAGCACCACGTCAGCAGGGGGCCCCACTAAAAATGCCACGTAAGCATTGGGGCCCACATGCCACGTCAGCAGCGGTCCACATGCCACGTCACTAGTATGTAATGCAACGCTTTTTATCAACTTTTAGGACAGTCGAACATAATTAAAAGCAACGCTTATATAGCTAATGCAACACCACAATATATGGTAAAAACATTACTATTACTTTATAATACATCACCCAAATATCAAATGCAATGCTTTAATTAAAATTTTTGCAAGATAATATTTCATAATTAGAGAAGCCCATGAAAATTATCCTAATAACCATTCAACAATTTCTACTAGCCATCCGAAATATCATCCAACAATCCCATTACAAGTGTCATCCACAAAGTACATCCAACAACCCCAACATCATACTAACTACTAAAATCATTACAAGTTCTTCGATGTGCCAAAAAGATACTATTACAATTGAAGCTAAAGCTATTACAATTGGTGGGGCATCAAATGCCCACTACAAGAAAAACAGTTTCAGACAACACTAATTAGACAACAGTTGACAAAAGAACCGTTGTCCCAAAATGACAGACAATGGTTTTATTTTGCCCTCCTACAACCATTGTCAAACCTAAGGTTCATACAACGGTTTTGTGAACCGTTGTAAAAAAATCACAAAAAAGTGGAGTTTGCACAACAGTTTTTTGAAACCATTGTTTTCATATGCTTCAGACAACGGGATTAGTAACTGTTGTAAAATGTTAGACAACGGTTTTTCAAATCTATTGTTAATCCATCTTTATAACAACGGTTTAAAAAACCGTTGTCTTTTGAATGTAAAATGACAACAGTTTATGAAGCTGTTGTCTAAGCAATCCCGAGACAACAGTTAATTTAGAAGTCTTTCTGTTGGATATTTACCTTTCAGACAAGTGTTTATGAAAAGTCTCGTCTTATTATACATCAAACAACAGTTCTTAAATAAGGTTCAAACGACGGTTCTAACAAGACAATAACCATTATCTATTAATGGGAAAACGTGGCACCATCTGATTGGTTGAAAATATTTCATCCGGATCGCTTAGTTGGAAAAATCTCACCCATTGATTGGCTTCACCTAGATCACTTATTTATCTTATGAATGGATTCGTTGTCAGAGAATAATGCTCAGATTGATTGTAAGAATAGGAAAGTAAGACTTCAGACATTGGGTAGTAAGAAGAAGGTGGTATTTCCAGGAAATAAGCAAGAAAAGAAGTTCTTAACGATCGCTCAAGTGAAGAAGTTATTGCGTCAGAATTGTGAGGCATATTTGGCCCATGTGATAGACACCAGCAAGGAAGTTCCAGCACTAGAAGCGATTCCAGTTGTCAACGAATTTCTAGATGTCTTTCCAGACAATCTACCAGGATTACCTCCCGACAGGGGAAATTGAATTTGCGATTGACCTAGCACTCGGAACAGAACTAGTTTCTAAAGCTCCGTATCAAATGGCACCAGTAGAGATGAAAGAATTGGCAATTCAGCTGCAAGATCTTTTGGAGAAAGGAGTTATAAGACCCAGTGTATCCCCATGAGGTGCACCAGTACTGTTTGTCAAGAAGAAGGATGGGAGTATGCAACTGTGTATTGACTATCGAGAACTGAATAAGCTAACCATTAAGAACAAGTACCCGTTGCCAAGGATCGATGATTTGTTTGACCAATTGAGAGGCGCTGTATGGTTTTCTAAAATTGATTTAAGATCTGGATATCATCAACTGAAGATCAAGCCTGAAGACATTCCAAAGACCGCATTCAGAACCAGATATGGGCATTATGAGTTTCTAGTGATGGCATTTGGATTAACCAACGCACCAGCAGCTTTCATGGATCTGATGAATCGAGTATTCAAGAAATATTTGGATAAATTCGTGATCGTGTTCATAGAAGACATCTTGATCTATTCTAAAATAGAAGAGGAGCACGTAGAGCATTTGAGGATAGTTTTTGAGATACTGCGATAAGAGAAATTGTACGCAAAGTTTTCCAAGTGTGAATTTTGGTTAAAAGAAGTACGATTTCTTGGGCACGTGATTAGCAATAAAGGAGTAGAAGTGGATCCAGCAAAGATTGAAAGCTATAATCAACTAGGAAAGGCCAAAGACACCAACGAAAGTAGGAAGTTTCATGGGATTAGCAGGTTACCATAGAAGATTCGTGCAAGATTTTACAAAGATAGCTACGCCATTGATAAAGCTCACCAGGAAGAACCAAAAGTTCAAATGGGATGAGAAATGCGAGGAAAGTTTCCTAGAATTAAAGAATAGATTAGTATCTTCTCCAGTGCTAGTCTTGCCCGATGATCAAGGAAATTTTGTGATTTATAGTAACGCGTTATACAAAGGATTGGGATGTGTTTTGATGCAGCATGACAAGGTGATAGCCTACGCTTTAAGACACTTAAAACCACATGAAGAGAAGTATCCAACTCATGATCTTGAATTAGCAGCTATAGTATTTTCATTGAAGATTTAGAGGCATTATCTCTATGGGGAAAAGTGCAAGATCTACACGGACCACAAGAGTTTAAAGTATATCTTTACCCAGAAGGAATTAAACATGAGACAACGAAGATGGCTAGAACTAATCAAGGACTATGACTGTACTATCAACTATCATCCAGGAAAAACAAATGTGGTGGCCGACGCGCTGAGCAGAAAAGAGAGGTTGAATATGATAACTTCATCCGAGGAGTTGATCAAGGAATTTGAGAAGCTGGAAATAGAGGTCAGTATCCCAAGTATGTCTACAGAGGTGTTATGTGCAATGTCTTTTCAACCAGAACTAATAGAGAAGATAAGAAGATGTCAGGAAGAAGTAATGAGCCATGAACGAGACAGTTTGACATGTGAAGAGTTAGGGAGTCAAAAGGATGATAAAGGAATATTAAGATTTTCTTCCAGAATATGGATACCCAATGTAGCCGAGCTGAAAGATGAAATTCTCCGAGGCGCTCACAACTCCAGATATTCAATTCATCCCGGAAGTACGAAGATGTACAGAGACTTAAGAGAAAACTTTTGGTGGCCAAGCATAAAGAAGGAAATTGCAGAGTGGGTAAGTAAGTGTTACACTTACCAGCGAGTCAAAGCGGAACATCAAAGGCCCACTGGACTGATACAACCCTTGGACATTCCAGAATGGAAGTGGGAACATATCGCAATGGATTTTGTAGTTGGATTACCGAGGACTAGGACAAATCATGATGCTATTTGGGTTATTATCGACAGATTGACAAAGTCAGCGCATTTTCTTCCTATCAACGAAAGATTCTCAATGGATAAATTGGTACGGTTATATCTTAAGGAAATTATGACACGACATCGAGTTCCAGAATCCATAGTTTCAGACAGAGATCCTCGATTTAATTCAAGATTTTGGAGAAGTTTTCAAGATTGTCTCGGAACGAAGCTGAACATGAGTACCGTGTATCGTCCGTAGACAAACAGTCAAAGTGAAAGGACGATTCAGACTATTGAAGATATTCTAAGGGTATGTTCACTAGATTTTAAAGGGAGTTGGGACGAACATTTGCCATTGGTTGAATTCTCCTACAACAACAGTTATCATGCCTGTATTGGAATGCCGCCTTACGAAGCTTTGTACGGGACAAGATGCAGATCTCCAATATTTTGGGAAGAAGTTGGTGAGAGAAAGATTTTGGGTCCAGAATTGATCCAGCAGACAAAGGAAAAGATAGAGCTCATTCGGAAACGATTGGTAGCAGCTCAAGATCGTCAACGCAAATATGCTGATCCTGCCAGAAAGGATATGGAATTTGAAGTTGGTGAAGCAGTGTTATTGAAGGTTTCACCTTGGAAGGGTTTATCAAGATTTGGAAAGAAAGGAAAGCTGAGTCCGCGTTATGTTGGCCCTTTTGAGATTTTGAGGCGTGTGGGAAATGTTGCTTACGAATTAGGGTTACCACCTCACATGTAGCATTTTCACAACGTGTTCCACGTGTCAATGTTGAAGCGTTATTTTCCTGATTCGAACCATGTGATAGAATATGAGGCAATCGAGATTTATCCAGATTTGTCTTTTGTAGAGCAACCAGTACAGATTTTAGATAAGAAAGAAAGAGTGCTTAGGAATAAATCTGTATCTTTAGTGCGAGTCTTGTGGAGGAATCCCAAGGTTGAAGAGTCGACCTGGGAATTGGAAAGCGAAATGTGATCCAAGTATCCTCATTTGTTTTCCTAGGCTGATTCTGAGGATATAATCCTGTTAAGGGGGGAATGATGTAATAACCGGGAAAATTATGTGAATATTATATGTTAAATAAATAAATATTATGTGTTTAAAGTAATTGTTGCCATGATATGAGATGTTATAACTGTTATGTGTGTTTCTGTGCGGGCCAGAAAAATTCTTGATTGATTAAAATAGGTTTAAACTGCAATTATATGAACTTATCTGCAATCGGGACGCGTATTTATTAGCGTCTTTATTAAGATACCTGTTTTATTTGATTTTATGCGTGTTTGAATGTATTTTACGTCTTTTCGGGATTTTCTGGTAATTCAGGGATCGTTTCTGTTTTTCAAAAATCAATGGATCGGGACCACACCGGGACGTCAAACCCCACAAAATTGATGTTTTTATTTTTATAAAATTATTCATATTTTAAATACCCTTTATTTTCTTATTTTTAAATTATTCGCAATTTTTGGGGAATTTTGACATTAATTTTGTATTTTATCGTTTTTAAAATTATTCCCCGTAATTATTATTTTGGGGCTTAATTATTGTAATTTAGGGATAAAAACACCCTTATTTGATTTTGGGGGAATTTATTTTCTGTTAATATAAATACCAGATTTTGTTTATTTTATTTTTAGAATTTACAGAAAAATAGTAAAAAATTCAGAAAATAGGAAAATCAGATTGGGGGTTAGGGTTTGAGTTCCTGAGATTGATTCGATCGTTGATCACAATAGGAGTGGGTGATTTTGGAGTTCGGGTAACAAAAAACGAAGCCTGAATCGTGTTCTTTCCGTTTGTGCAATCAATTCCATCAAAGGGTAATCAAATTAAATTTTGATTTTTTTGTTCATAATCTTCCAAATTTGGGGTTTTGAATTCTGGATTGTGCTGGATGTTTTTGATGATTACAGTAGCTTTACCGTGATTAGAGTAATAGATTTATGTAAAAATCATACTCGTTTTATTGCTGGAACGTTCGAACCGTGTTCTTGAGTTTTTTTTTAATTCGATTTTCTGATTGATTCATGTGTTTGTTGTTGATTCTGAGTATATGAATGTTTTTAACATAGTCCAGGCCTCGTTTTAGCATATGATTCGTTCACCAATTTTCTTCATCCACAGGAGGCACATAAACCTTGATAGGTTCACCAATTTTCTCTTTGCCCTTGGACCTTGGATCTATCTGCAATTGTGATTTAGCTTTGGTTGCTTCAGGATTTGTCCTTTCTTTTATCACAATGCCTTTGAGTTTTGGAAGTTTCTTTTTGACAATAGAAGCTTCAGATTTAAATTTGACTTTTTCTGACTTAAGTCTAGCTTCTTCTTCCATCAGACTCTCCAAGTCCATTCCTGGATTTTCCTTAAGAAATAACTATCTTGACATTTCTTCATCAAGATCAAAAAGTTCATCAGAACTTATCCTTTTACCAATAGCAGAAGTAATTCTTTTTCCAGCATCAGAACTTATCCTGTGACTTGTAATTCCAACTCTTCTTGATGAGAAATTTCTACCTTGACCATGACCTCCACCCATTCCAGAATTTACCTGGTCATCTTTTTCATCATCATTCCCCTTCAGTGTCTGATCAGTTTTGCATTTGGACTTAATTACTTTCTCCCCCTTTTTGGCATCAGCAGGTAAGAGAAGAGAGAAAAGCAATTCCACTGAGGCTTAGATTTGATCAAGTTGAGATTGCTGAGAAGCTTGATGTTTCAAAATATCATCAATCTGAGACTGATGCTTCTCTTGAGTCTTCTCAATGTAAGCAACTCTGTCAAAGGTAGGTCGGAAGAATTTTTTCTTATCAAGTTTCCTAGTCATATCTTGCTTGAGCAATTCTTCCTTAACTTTACGTAACTCTGCATGAGTTGTTGAATGGAGACCTTGCAGATGTCTAGTACTCAATGCAGTGACTCGAAACTGTGTCTTGAAATCATCATTAATTAACATTTCATCAGCTTTTGCCAAGTGCTCAGCAAGAATCTTTTCAGATGGAACAAAGGTAACTGAGTTCCATTCCTTAGTCCACTCCTGTCCTTGAGGAGTTTCACTCCAAGGTACTGGTGCTTCTCCTCGTACAAACTTCTTGACTAGTTCAGATTTAGAAACAGTTTGTGGAGGTGCATGTCCTGAAGGACCAGCTGCATCAGCATCTGCATTTGGAGCAGCATCACCAGTATCATCAGCATTTGCAGCATCAGAACTAACAGAATCAGCACCTTCTGATAAAACAACAGTATGAGAAGCAATTGAGGCTTCAGCATCAACCTCTAAGTGCTGATATGTTTCCAAGTTCTGATCAACAGCCATATCCTGATGCTCACCTATATTATGATCATCAACATCTAAATGCAGAAAAGGTGTAGTAGTCAATTCTGGAGTTTGAGTAGCATCAGTAACATGTGTTATTGATGGATGAATTGCTGTTGGAGCTTCTAAGTAGAGAACCTCAGGCACAACCAGGTTTTGAATATCAATTTCAGCACTTATGCCTGGGTCTACAGGAGATACAGTTTCATGTACAGGAGACACAGATGGTGTGTTTGCCTTGTCTGTAGCAGCTTCCTGAGTTGGGGTCAATGGAGAAGGAGATGCAGTAGCTTCAGCAAATTCTGGTTCTTGTGAGATCAGAGGTTTCTGATCTCCTTCCTTAGCTGCTGCTTCCTCATCATCTGAAGCTGGCCTTTTAGCTCTCTATTTCTTGTATCTCTTTGAAGGTGGGGATTCCTTGGGAGGTTCAGCAGAAGTCATTCTTCTAAGCCTTTTGAGAAGCTTAGATCCCCCAATTCCAGAATCCTTCTGAGAAAGAACCTTCTCAGCTTCTGTAACAACAGGTTCTGATGCAGAACCCTGTTTCTCACTATCAGACTCATCTCTCAGAACAATCCTCCTTCTCTTGTGTGGTGTTTGAGGAACAGTCTTTGTCCTCTTGGGCTTGGAAGATGAAGGCTTCACAGTAGGTGCTGAGGATGAAGGTTGAGCTGTCTGTGAAGGTGTAAGACATGATTTGAGATATGTTCTGAGGGAGGGTTGAGGTATAGATGTATGAGTGGTATGTTCAGATGGTTGCTGTGGTGTTTAGGATGTGGTGGTGGGTTGTACATCAGGATAAACAGATCTATAGGTTTCAGGATCAGCATTTACCAAGATCTGTTTTACAGACTGAGGAATTTATAAAGGTCTAACCACCATTTTCTTAAGGTCAGCATTTAGCAAGTCATTAAAGGCTCATTTTGCAAGTTTAAAAGGTGGATATAACTCAGTAGTAGGTTGGAGTTCATCAGCACAACATAAATTATATATAAGCTGACAGAATCTAGCAAAGTAGACAACATTCCTATCCTCTATCATCTTATCCCCAATAAAACCTATCACAGCACTTGCAAAATCAAAATGAGTTTGGTTAATAATAGTATACCCGATGTGCTGACTCATTATTGGAATGACATCAAACTTGGAACACTTATTCCCGAAGGCTTTACTGATGCAGTCGAAGAAGAAGCTCCATTCCTTTCTGATATGTGCCCGTTTCAACTGTCCAAGCTTAGCCAAACTCCTTTCATACCCCAAACTATCCATTAACTCTTGTAGAGCTGATTCCTACGGTGTTGAAAAAAATACAGCCTTCTGGTAAATGTAAGGCCTTGCGAATTGTACCAGGAGTTACCATATGTTCAGAATCATCCACTTCAAAAACAATACTGGGAGTACCAGTTGCACCACCATTATCAAAATGCCCAGTCCGCCAAAATGTCAGAACTTGTTGGCTTGAAAAGACTGAAGGCTGGGTCAATGCATACCCAATTTCACTGTGTGCAAGAAGATCTTGCACAAAATACAACTCAGACGGAGCTTTATCATGATTGAGAATTGCAGCATAGTTATTTGGAATGAACTTAGCTCCATCAATGATCAAATCCTTAGGTGCCATAAAAAAATTGAAAATTGAGACTGCCTGTAAGGTGTTTGATAAAATGTCTGTATGAAAAACAACTTAGGAGATGAGAGATAGTAAAAGTGAAGAAAGAGAGATAAAGTGTAAAAGTAAATAAAAGATTGTATAATCTTCTCTCTCTCTTACTTATACATGGTTAAAAAAAATATAACCGTTGGACACCTGTCAGACATGCAGTAATAATGAATAGTTAATGGGCACGGGAAAACAGTAATCATTACTTATCACATGCAGTTTTTCAAGGAAAAACCGTTCCACTTACCCAGTAATCCCATTAATTGAGGTAAGTCAGTTTTAATTTAAAATTTAAACTGTTCCCACTTATTCAATTATTTTCACTACAAAACCAATATTCTGAAAATAAATTTCGAGTGTGAGAATGGCCAAAATAAATCAAGTAAACAAGTACTGATATTTTAAAATCAGAACTTAATTTAAATCAATGATTAAAATGATCATCAGAACACGGATATATCAGGATTTAACAGGGCAGTTAAATTGCAAACATCTCAGAGACAGAATCTTGCAAAAATAAGAAATTCCATTAATATATTAAGAGAATACATTCATGAAATTGAAATTACATTAGAGTATTACAAGACTGTCCTAAGCTTCTAAACCTAACATCAACAGCTTTTGTCCTTGGCTAAAAAGCCGGACAAAGCTGACGATGAAGAAAAACAGGAAGAAGAAAATAAATTATTTCTTCTTCCGACTCTCTACAAAAAGAATAGCGAATCGAATGATTCGCTCTTGTTGGCGGAGAGCTTCCAGCCTTTCTTCTTCCAATCGCTCCAGATGGCGATGGTAGTCCATGTAAAAGAACAGGAGGTGTGTGAGAACCTCCTGGGGAACCGAGTCCCAAATCTCATCAGGAATGACAGTTATGTGCCATTCCTGCTGCCAGGCTTCACAGCTCAGCTCCATCTTGAAGGTCTCATAGTTCAAAAACATATTGTAGTTGACCATGTTTGTGTTGGTATGAGGGAAAGGAGAGTGAGTATGTGAGAAAAGAAATGATGTGTTGGCTGATGTGAAGTGTTGGTTTATATAGGCAAGAGAATGTTAGGAGACGCAATGAAATTTAATGCTGACAGGTAGAAATAATTCTACCTCGTCTCCCTAGACATGGAAGAGGAAAAACAGTCATTGGAAGTGTAAAACGAGGTTTAATGCGCACAAGAAGCAAGTAAAAATTACTGTGCATGTACGTGTACCACTATCCCTAATTATATTGACTGTTAATATTCCGTCCAAACATATTCTGATTTAAAATAAGACTATTTCATATGTTAACCATAAATAAGTCAAGTAAAGGATCAGAATTTAATATCAGAACTTAGACTTATATCAGAATTTAACAGTCATCAGAACATGATTTCTGAACTCGAAAAATGAATGCCTATCTCTGTAATTCTTCACCCAAATTCTGATATCAATTCTTCAGAACTTAATCATCAGAACGTTCAACAGAACCTGTCCTTAGAATTTATGCAATCTGACACATAAACTGTTCATCTACAACAACATAGATCACCACAGTAATTTTCATCATTCATATGGAGTGTTAGTGTGTGCATTAAGCTAAATATCAGACAAAGAGTAAAGTCTGATTCACTTCAGTACATCTTAGAAATAAGGCATAACTAAAACTTTACTTAAAATCTGTCATTATTCTGAAGCCTACTATTGAATGAGTTCATGCATGTGTCCACCTCAACTGTCTTGTGCTAATTTTGTTCATCTTTTTAAATTCCATTTTGCAGTGGCTTCTCAGTGTAAGTGAGTCACGACTGCTTATCAGAATTTATGCTATTATCAGAGTATTTCTCCAGTAATCATAGAGTGTGAAAGGTCACCAAGAAAAATATTTTGCTTTTCTGATGCATATTACTTAATACCAGCAATGCACTTGGGTCGTCCCTTCCACATTTTTACTCTAGACCTCAAAGGAGTACCTGATTTTTATTTCTTTTTCTTTTCTATTATCTTTTGATAAGAGAGGTTTATCAGCACTTAGTACATTCAACAAATTTATTAACATCAGAACTTAATAAATGAGAAGCATTCTTCTACTTTTTGACTTAGTAATAAGATAGACAAAGTAAACTTAACTAAGCTCAATATCAGAATTTGCTTGTGTCAATGGATTTCCACATAAATAATTACTTCTAACATGGGATCTCTAGTATATGGAAGACTACTAAGTCATCATCTAGCACAGTTATCCTCATAGGATTGAATAGTCACAGAAACAATCATATCATTATCAGAGTTTATAAATTCTCATCAGATAACAATCAGTACTTAAGCAATTTTCAATTAAACACAGAATACACAGAGAGAGTAATATCTGTAAATACTGATCATAAAGTCTGATGCATCAGAATAAAAACTAAGCAGATTTAGAGAAAGAACTTGAAACCATTCCAAGTTCATTTACCAATCTTGTAAAAGTAGCTTCACACAGTGGTTTTGTGAAGATATCTGCTAGTTGTTGATCTGTTGAAACAAAGTGCAATTCCACTGTACCTTCATCCGCATGTTCCTTTATGAAGTGGTACCTAATGCTGATGTGCTTTGTCATTGAGTGTTGAACTGGATTACCTGTCATAGCAATAGCACTTTGATTATCACAGTAAATAGGGATTTTAAAATATGTTAACCCATAATCCAGTAACCGATTCTTCATCCAAAGAATCTGTGCACAACAGCTTCCTGCAGCAATGTACTCTGTTTCTACAGTTGATGTGGAAATTGACTTTTGTTTCTTGCTAAACCAAGAAACCAATCTACCTCCAAGAAATTGGCAGCTTCCACTTGTGCTTTTCCTGTCAATTTTGCAACCTGCAAAATCTGCATCTGAGTAACCTATTAGTTTAAAATCTGATTCTCTGGGATACCACAATCCCATATCAACTGTTCCCTTAAGATACTTGAAAATCCTTTTCATAGCTGTTAAGTGAGGTTCTCTTGGATCTGCTTGAAATCTTGCACAAAGACAGGTAGCATACATGATATCAGGTCTACTAGCAGTTAGATAGAGTAGAGAGCCAATCATACCTCTGTAATCAGTAATATCTACTATTTTACCAGTATCCTTATCCAGTTTTGTTGCAGTGGCTATGAGAGTGGATGCACTTGAACAATCTTGCATTCTAAATTTCTTCAGCAAATTTCTGGTATACTTGGTTTGACAAATAAAAGTGCCTTCTTCATTCTGCTTGACTTGAAGGCCCAGAAAATAGCTAAGTTCCCCCATCATACTCATTTGATATCTTGACTGCATCAGTTTGGCAAACTTCTTGCAAAGTCTGTTATTTGTAGAACCAAAAATGATATCATCAACATATATCTGAACCAGAAGTAAGTCCTTTCCATGGTTGAGGTAGTACAGTGTTTTGTCTATAGTTCCTCTGTTAAATCCACTTTCCAGAAGAAACTGAGCTAAAGTCTTATACCATGCTCTTGGAGCTTGCTTAAGGCCATAGAGTGCTTTATCAAGCCTGTAGACATAATCTGGATATTTGGAATCTACAAAGCCTGGAGGTTATTCAACATATACTTCCTCCTCCAATTCTCCATTGAGAAAATCACTTTTCACATCCATTTGAAAGACAGTAAACTTTTTGTGAACAACATAAGCCAAAAATATCCTTATGGCTTCCAATCTAGCAACTGGTGCAAATGTTTCATCATAGTCAATTCCCTCCTGTTGAGAATATCCTTTTGCAACCAACCTTGCCTTATTCCTTGTAATTATTCCATCACTATCAGTTTTGTTTCTGAATACCCACTTTGTACCAACAACAGATCTGTTCTTTGGTCTTGGCACTAGGGTCCAGACTTTGTTTCTTTCAAATTCATTTAACTCTTCCTGCATTACTTGCACCCAATCAGCATCTTGAAGAGCTTCTTCCACTTTCTTTGGTTCAGTCTGAGAAAGAAAAGAATTGTAAAGACATTCACTTGAATTAGCTGTTCTAGTTCTGACACCTGCATCAGGATTTCCAATAATTAAGTCAGGTGTATGTGATTTAGTCCACTTCCTTGCAGATGGAAGGTTTTCTCTAGAACTAGATGCTCCCATATGATCCATGCTATCTTCATCAATATTTTCTGATGCTCCCCCTGAAACTATGCTCTCTGAGTTGGATTTTTCAGAATTTAGATTTTCAGAACAATTAGAACTTGGCTTATCAGAACTTGATGAATCAGAACTTGAAGAGCCAGTTGTCAGTTCTAAAGCTTCTTGAGATGTGGTTGTATCTTCAGTATGCTCCCCCTGCATAGGTGCATCTTCCTTTGGCGTAGTCACCACAGTTTCAATAATATTAGAGTTTAATCCATCAGAGTTTGCAGTATCAGGATATAGACTGTCAGGATTTTTAGTATCAGAATTTAAGTCTTCATTTCCAAATCTCAGCTGATCATGATCATTGAAATCTTCAAGTCCAGTAATCTTCTTGTCATCAAAAGAAACATTGATAGATTCCATGACCACTCTTGTTCTCAAGTTATAGACTCTGAAGGCTTTTGTGGAAAGTGGATATCCAACAAAGATGCCTTCATCAGCTTTTAGATCAAATTTGGTTAGCTATTCAGGATGAGTCTTAAGAACAAAGCACTTGCATCCAAATACGTGAAAATACTTCAGATTTGGCTTCTTATTCTTCACCATCTCATATGGTGTCTTTCCTTGCTTGTTAATGAGTGTTGTATTCTGAGTAAAACAAGCAGTCTACACAGCTTCAGTCCAGAAATAGGTTGAAAGCTTTGCTTCATCAAGCATTGTACGTGCAGCTTCAATGAGAGTTCTATTCTTTTTTTCAACAACTCCATTTTGCTGTGGAGTTCCAGGAGCAGAAAATTCCTGCTTGATTCCATTGTTTTGCAGAACTCTTCCATTATCAAATTCTTGAACTCAGTACCATTATCACTCCTTATTATTTTCACAGAATCTTTGACCAATTTATCCAGTTGCCTGACATGATCAATCAAGATAGATGCAGTTTCACTTTTTGTGTGCAAGAAATACACCCATGTGTATCTGGTGAACTCATCCACTATGACCATAACATATTTCTTCTTTACAATAGACATGACATTTACTGGACAAAATAGATCAACATGTAGTAAGTGATAAGGCTCAAGAATTGAGGATTCAGTCTTGCTCTTGAATGAGGATTTCCTTTGTTTAGCCTTTGGACAAGAATCATAAAGGTCATCAGGAGCGAATACTGACTTTGGCAGTCCTCTCACAAGATCTTTCTTAACTAGTTCATTTATATTATTGAAATTTAAATGAGAGAGTTTCTTGTGCCAATTCCAGCTTTCTTTAATTGATGCTCTACTCATCAGACAGATTGCAAAACCATCAGTACTTGTTGAAAGCTTGGCTTCATAAATGTTACCACGCCTGTATCCTTTCAGAACAACTTTGCCTGTAGATTTACTTACAACTTCACAGTGTTCTTCAAAGAAATCCACATGATAACCTCTGTCACAGATTTGACTGACACTCAGCAGATTGTGTTTAAGTCCTGAGACCAGAGCTACTTCTTTAATGATGACATTCCCAAGTTTGATATTGCCATATCCCAATGTTTTTCCAATGTTGCCATCTCCATAAGAAACACTTGGGCCAGCCTTCTCCACAAAGTCTGATAACAGGGCTTTATTTCCAGTCATATGTCCTGAACATCCACTATCCAGAACTAGGATGTTTTTCCTGTTGCCCTGCAATCACAAAGACCACTAATGATTAGTTTTAAGGACCCAGATTTGCTTGGATCCTTTGGCCTTATTAAGTTTGTTAACATTTGCAGCGGATTTAGCATCAGAGTTTGTGTTAACATTTTTCTTATCAGAATTTACACTATCAGACTTTGAATCAGAACTTATACTAGAAGGAACAATGCTAACTTTCTTTAAAGAAGGTTTTATTTGATAATAATCATAGTACAAACTATGATATTCCTTACAAGTATAAATGGAATGCCATAAACTACCACAATGAAAACAAGGATTTTGTGGTTTATATCTAACATACTAACTCTTAACTCCTGACTTTGAAGGTAAGGAGTTTATGTTCTTATTCTTCCTGTAAAAAGAAGCCAGATGGTTAGAACTTCCACAGTTATGACATGTTTTTCTAGGAGCATCAGGAACAGACTTATAATCACTGCTTTTATTCACACCTTTCTTTCCATTCCTATTTTTCCTAGGTGATTTTACCTTGTTTGCATTCTTAACATCTTTCAGCTTATGCTTAAGCTGCTTCTTAGTCATTAAGCCTACGTTTACTTCAGTTGTCTTTTCCTGTTTTAGTTTATCAGAAGTTAATTCCTTTTTAACTTCTGATTTCTCAGTATTAGACTTTACACCTACAAACTTAACAGGTTTTAACTTTGGCTTTTGTTTAACAACTATAGGCTTAATATCTACAGTTCCTTTATCATTCTTATCATCTCCATAACCTAAGCCCTCCTTACAGTTTTCACTACTTAACAAATTCTGAGTTGTTCTGCCAGAGTTAGTCCAAGTCCTGATAATCTCTCTTTCCTATTCTAACTCAGCTTTTAGAGATTCATTCATTTTAAGCACTTCATCCCTAACATAGAAGGCATCATCTCTATCTTTCTGAGTTTGAAGGAACATGACTAACTCTTTTTCTAAATAATCATTCGTCTTTTTGCAAGCAAGATTTTCAGAAGTTAATCTTTCACATGTTAAAGTTTGATCTCTATAACTAATGAACATGGTTTTAAGATATCTTCTCAACTCATTAATATCATCAGTATGAAAGGCATAAGTAGTTTGAGGTACCTTTAATTCAGCAGCTTCAGAACTGCTTTCAGCACTTGCCTTATCAGCATTTGCCATCAAGGCATAATTCTCCTCACTTTCAGAATCTGAGGTGTCTGTCCAGCTTTTCTTCTTTATGACAAGAGCCTTTCCTTTGTCACTCTTCACTTTCTTGCAATCAGGAGATATGTGGCCTTTCTCACCACAGTTGTAGCATCTGACATTTTTATAATCTCCTCTTTCAGACTTTCCTCCTCTGCCCTCAGATTTTCTGAAATTCTTCTTATCAGAACTTGCACCTTTCCTGGAAAACTTCTTTCCCTTCCTGAACTTCTTGTATGCAATCTTTGTGATTCCTTTCACCATAAGAGCACACAGCTTCATCATCTCTTCATCAGCATCCATCTCAGGCAAGCTTTCAGATTCTGAGTCATCATCACTTTCAGAACTTGATGACTCAGTATCAGATTTTGTGAAGAGAGCTTTACCCTTGTCTTTCCTTGAGGTAGCTGCCTTGGGGGATTCTTCTTCAGCCTTAAGAGCAACTGTCCTTGACTTTCCTCCTTTCCTCTTGCTTCTTTGTTCCATCTCAAGTTCATGAGTCTTGAGCATCCCATAAATTTCATCAAGAGTTGTTTCATCAAGATTATAGTTGTCTCTTATTATTGTTGCCTTCAAATCCCAGTTTTCAGGAAGAGCCAACAGGAATTTAAGGTTTGAATCTTCAAGATCATACTCCTTATCAACCAGTGACAAATCATTCAAGAGTTTGACAAATCTATCATATAAATCAGTCAATGACTCATTAGCTTTTGAGTCAAAGTGTTCATACTCTTGAGTGAGTATAGTATTCCTGTTCTTCTTAATTGTATCAGTTCCCTGACATCTTGTTTCCAAGGCATCGCATATCTCCTTTGCAGTCTTGCAGTTTATTACCCTGTTTGACATTACATTATCAATGGCACTATGCAGTAAGTGTCGTACCTTAGCATCCTTAGCAATTGATGCGATATCTTCAGCAGTGTAGTCACTCTTTTCTTTTAGTACAGACTTTGCTGCTTCACCTGCAACTGCAACAGCGAGCTTGGTTGGTTTGTGAGGCCCTTCCTTGATTCTATCAAGATATTCTGGATCTGTAGCTTCCAGAAACATGGTCATCCTCACCTTCCATATGGGATATTCAGATGGTCTCAATATGGGAACTCTAATAGTCTCATATCGACTTTGGATTTGTGTCTTTGGAGGTTCTTCAATTTTGGTGGGCTTAGTTGGAGTTTCTACTTCAGACATGATTGTATTTGGATCTTAAACTGTTTGTGTGTTAACAGATAGGCTCTGATACCACTTGTTAGGTCACACACACTGTAGAGGGGGGGGGGGTGAATACAGTGTATAGCACAATCAAATCGAACTTTAATAACTCAAGTAACAGAAAACAAACTTTATTCAAAACAATAAACTCTGTTACAGTATGGAACTGTCCTCTCTCAGTGATGAACAAATATCACGAGAGCTGCTAGGGTTACAATAAATATTCTTCTCGATAATCATAACACTTATAGTGTAAACCCTATGTCTGTGTTTATATACTACACAGTTACAAGATAATCGCTAATTGATATGGAATATAATTCTGCTTCCTAAAATATATCAATCAGATATCTTTTCTTCCAAGTATTCTATTCTTCATAGAATTCCATCTTCATGCATATCTCTTCTTATGTTTTGTCTTGATCTTCTCTTCCTGTAAATCAGCTGCTTTCCTTATCTAAACGTTTCCTTTAAGTCTTGATATTATCTTCTGATAAATATCTCCTGAACCTTAAGTACTGACGACTTAAGTTCTGACTTCAGGATAAATGCTGATTTCAGTTAAGTACTGATTTGTCCTGTTTAAGTAAGATCTGAAAACTAAACAAAAATCACATTAGTCATGACATTATCAAATATATCTAACAAGAGTAATCGATTTATGTAAAAATCATACTCATTTTATTGCTGGAACATTCGAACCGTGTTCTTGAGTTTTCGTTTTTTTTTTAATTCAATTTTCTGATTGATTCATGTGTTTGTTGTTGATTCTGAGTATATGAATGTTTTTAACGTAGTCCAGGCCTCGTTTTAGCATATTATTCGTTAATTTTGGTGTTGGTTGGACGAAATGGGAAGTTCGCCGGCGTAGTCGCCGGTGTTCGTCCTTGAATTATCGGAGTTTGTTTCCGATGATTGTTTGGTGGTTATTGAGGTTGTATGTGATTGTATAGGTTCTGTTAAGTTGATCTGGACTGAGAAACGAATGAAACCGGGACGAGTTTGGCCGGGAAACGACTCACCGGAGTCGGTCAATCCCGCCGGAAACTGGGTAATTTACCAGAATCCAGTGGGTGTTCAACCCGACCCGGATTCGTTCATACCTGACCCGTTTCATTTCTGTCCCGACCCGATTTTGATCTTTATTCCCCCAAACCCAGCCTTAAAAACATGTTTGTGGGATTTTCTGTTTTATTTATTTTCAAAATTCATTTTCTATTTTTGAAAATCATTTATTTTAATTATAAAAATCATTTAATAATTATTTTAAATTCTAAAAATTATGTATTTAATTATTTTAAATTCTAAAAATTATTTTCTTTAATTATTTTCAAAAATACCATTTGATTTAATTTTTTATAATTCATTTTAGTTAATTATTTATGAATTTAATTAATTGATTAAAAATTAATTAATCAATTAATTTTATTTATAAATAGTTAAATAAATGTAAATTATTTATAATTAATTCAAATAATTTCTAAAAATTATTTTTAGGTTTTAAAAGTTATATTTTGGTATTTAAAAATCAATTAATATTATTATTAATTGATTTAAATCTATTTATTACTTATTCTATTCATAATAATTAAACCGTTCGTCCGTTTAATACGAAACGAACGCGTACAGACTCAGAAAAATATTGCGCTTTCAATAAAAATACTTTTAAGTCCTATTTTCTTTTGTATTGCAATGTCATTTGATTTTTGCATTAGTTTGAGTCGGTATTTGAACGGTAAATGCCAATATTGACCTAATTTTAATCCTGAACGCTCTGAGACGTATTTTAATGATTTGACTTATAGGTTACATGAAATATGTGATTATGTGTTATACGAATACCATGATTATGTGCTATGTGATATGCATGCTATCTGTTTACAGTTTTAAAATGCCATGATAAATTATAAACGATCGGGTAGATGTCAAGACGTATAGTTACGTCGATTGAGTTTGGTTCTGTCAATTAAGATAGTCCTTTTGTTTATAGAATCAAGTAGCAAGGAGTGTGGTCAAGTGTTAGCCGGAGATAGTAGCCAACAGCTATAGGCAGAGTTATATAAGAGGTTATCGAGCATACCAGGTAAGTACCCTAACTTCACTTATCATTCAAGTGACATTTATTTCGAATCAGATTATGCAATTATTTATGTCACCCCTTATCATTCAAGTGATATTGAATCTGAATTTATTCTTTCAATTTCTCTACTATTCTAAGTTCAGAATTGTTAAATGTTTTTACATTTCGCTATAAATTACTCTATACAGTGAAGCTTTGAATTGAGATTAGCGAATAACTATTTGTTCTGGTTATTTCGCCATTGGTTGTTGAGATAACTCCGGATCATAAGAAATGGGGGGTTATGTGATTAAGGATGTCATTTGATTCGACTCCTTTGACGTAAAATTGTTTTTATGGGTTGGATGGTTGCGTAAGAGGCCGTGGCGGCGATCCAGTGTGAGCTATGTGTTATACGGGATATAACACCTTGCTAGGACGATATGTGCCTTAGGTACCTTTTTTTTAGTTGGATATGCTTCGGCATACCAGTGTTACTCCGCGGCTGATCATCGACGGCAACACACCGTCGTTCGAGGATTCCAATCCCAGAACAAAATATATTGCAAATGTTGTTTGTTATCAAATATATATATATATATATATCAGTTTTTGATACTGTTCAGGAATTGTGGTTTGGTTTTTTTCATCAGATATATTGTCATTGTTGTTCTAAATCATAAGCTAATTACTGCTTGCTGAGCATTTCTTTCGCTCATACTTGTTTAATATCCTGATTCTTTCAGCTAGGCCAGGGCAAGCTTGAGTTCCAGGTCGGACTAGAAGTTGTGTGCTTGTAGATAGTTTGGTGTGTTTCCAAGTAGACAGTTTGGGATGCTTAACTAGTCTAGAGGTTTGTAATAAAATTTGAATAAGTTGTAAAACTAATTAGACTTAAGGTTTGTAATAACAGTTGGTTTGTAATAGTGCCTATTCCATACTATAACCTGTGATCGATCCAGTGCAGGTAAATGGGTCATATTTATTATATTATTCCGCTGTGATTATTTTATTGGTTAGTGACCCCCAGATCTAGACCCCGGGTCTGGAGGGCGTCACAACTGTTGTGCTCCGTTTTCCATTGCACATCACATAACCATGAAAACTATTGAAGAGATGTGTAAACCAACTTTTGAACAACTTAAGAAACTAGATCCAAAATGTTTGGACAAAAGTATATTTTGACACCATATTTGTGATTATAATGTTGAAAATAACATATCGAAATGCTTTAATGCTTGGATTATAAAAAAAAGATATATGATGTCTTTGTGCATCATTTTTTTTAGACGTGGATTAAACATATTTATGTTTAAACACTCTATGTAATAGATATTTGTCATCGTTAAGAATTCATTATAAAATTATAAATAAGATGAGAGATAAGCGGGGATGTCATGCAATATTGAAGATTCTGAGATTCAAGTCGGTCCAAGAATCAAAAAGAAATTTGAAAAAAATGTGGATACCTCTATAGAACGATAAACAAGTTGGGATGGAGAGAAGAAATTTGTTTTAAGTTTCTATCTATCCGCTGAAACCTTATTTTTCCAACTGTATAATGGTATGATGATATTATGTATAAATATATTGTAGGTTAAATCCTTGCTCAAATTTGTTTGTGTGGACTTAATTCAAAGAACTTGTTCTTGTATATTATTTGATCTTATGGAAATTCCATGCCCTGCAATCATACATGTGACGCCTCCCAATTCGGAGCCTAGATCGGGAGTCACAACTCAATAACAAAGAACAAAACCTGGATATATCATAAATATAAAAACCCTGTCCCTGACTTAACTCAAGATCCAACCAATTAATGGTATGAAATAAGCAATATCCACACTAACACCAAACTATTATTATAAACAATTCTCTCGTTACAATAACAACTTCGATATGAAGTGCTACAAATATTTCTACTAACTACAAGCTCTAAATCACATATATTACATCTTTTATACAACAACAACGTTTACTATCTACTAAAAGCAACACAATTCTAATTATACACAGAGTCTCACAATATGCACCATTCTTGGATACTCTTATATAGCTCGTCAATCTCTTACATAATTGTCACTGGTTAGAGAGAAAAACAAGGGTGAGCTATAATAGCTCAACAAGTAACGGTAATTCATAATTTAACTAACTGTCTAACAGGAATATGTAAGAGAGTTGGCTGGTTTGGAATCATTCTTTCTATAAATCAGTATAACCTTAAGTAAACAATATCGCTTATAAAGCAACTATTTTATTAAAAAAATGATCTTTAAGATTAGTGTTTTTAACGCTCTGAATTATATGAGTGATCAGCCACATATTATCCTCATACAAGACTTAACGCCCTTCTGTACCCGAGGCGCACATTTGCCTCAACTAGTAATATTACTAGTTTCACTACTCACATTACTAGGCATTTACACATCACAAAATGCTGGATTGGCGTTACTCGATCATTTACTCCTCTAATCCGTAGAATTCGGTAGAAAATATTTTAGACGAAATTTGCTCTTCAAGTTCAATAAAGATTTATAAATTTAAAATTAAAATTTAAAGTAAAGCAATAGGGTTTTAAAACATGATATGATTGTAATTGAGGAAAATGTATCAAGAGGGTAAGTAAATGTATTATATAAGGAACATGAATAAAATAAGTTTATAAATTTGGTTGAGGAAGGGTCAGAAAGCCACTTGCTTACAACGCTTTCCTTACTCGACCATCTTAACACTCATTAACCTTCTATAACTTCCTTTTATTTGCTACTCTTCACGTACCCACGTTCGGATTCTAAACAAAGTAAAAGACACCAATTCAGTATCTTTTATAATACTCGATATCGATATTCAACTCTGAACATCTAACTGAATGTACCCATCGATAAAATAAGGCGATTTATACATTCATACACATAATAAAAACCTATCAAACTTATACTTGAATAATAGTATAACAAATTACACATCTATCATGTTAATATATAAGAGCATTTAAGGATCACACGACTGAAATCACGTTGAAAATGTTTTCGAAAACATTTATTTAAAATATTTTAAGTTTAAATATGGAAAATAAGGTTTTAAAACTCTTGTGCAAAATATTTCACTATGAATATATAAACCTATATATATATTCATAGTAAAATATTTTGCACAAGAGTTTTTTAAAACCTTATTTAAAGTTTCCAGATTAGATTAGATTGATCTAATGGCTTAGATATGGTAAAAATTGATAACCACTTCTGCTAAATTCTGACAACATCAACAATATCTAACAATCTCCTCCAACTTGAACTTTGTAGAACTAAACCCAAGTTCCTTATTGATAATGTGAAAACCAGATAAATGCAAAGTATATAATTTTTCAAAATACATATCTAAAGTTACAAAAGAGTTATTTAACATCAATTTTAAAATTTCCAAGAGTTCTATCAAAGTATTCAAGTAGTAGTTTCCTTTTAGCACTAGTTATAGCTTATATCATTTATTTCTTCAACTCTTGTAATTCTGGATATGTATCACTTAATTGTTAAATGACAATTCTTATATTGTAAACTGAATTTCTGCACATGTTATCTCCAAGTTGAATACATCCAATCTTCTTATTATTTTCATTAAACACCAAATATATTGTGCATAAAAATGTTTCAACCTTTGCATTACCTTCGAACATTTCTCTTTTAGCATCATTCTATGATACATATTAAGGAACACATGTTCCATCAAATTTTGTGCATGTGTTCTTCCTTTATCAGAAATTACCTTTCTGATAATCTCTGCCCACTTTCTTGTTGCTTCATTCTTCACTTAAAGCCGATATAGGACATATTCAAGCTCTTTCCATGTTTTTATTAGAACACCAACATCACCGAATTTCAACAAAGTATGTCAATTTCTATTTAGGACCATCTCCATCATATAGATCAATTATTTCTTGAACATATATCAGCTTGTCAAGATGCTTTTGAGATATCACTTCATCATTTTATTTTTTAGAGGATAAGGATATCTAAGAGACATTTATCCTCCAGTGTAGACCTTAGCATCTTTACAACCAAATCCATGTCTATCTCCTAGTTCTTTTCCAAAAGGCTTTTGATTAATTAATCCAAGAATGATGGTTTACCTCTATGGAAACTGGTTCTGTGAATAACAACTTTCTATCCTCTTCAAAATCAGATACCTTTCTTTCAGAGGGTTCATGATAGACATATCTATTTAGCCAATCATACCATTCAAAGCACATCCTAACCCTGTTATAATTTATATGCCCTGTTGTTTTATCAACTTCATACTTAGGATTAGGTTGCTTTAGTATTCTTCTACTTGTTGTCCTGTACCTTGAGTGAAAATTAATATTTACTGGTCTTTGTACTTTAACATGAGTAGTATCAGAGGCGGAGATCATAGGTACATCACGATTTATTATTCTGCAAATTGAACTTCTCGAACATGTCCAATTTGAGCTTTGTCGGAGATTAAAATTTTAGCATAAGCTTATTTTAGTTCCATATCCTCATCCCAATTTGCACTATTAAGTATTTTCCTTCTTTTATATGATTACAAAAAATGTTCCATATGAACATCAATGTCATCATGACATAACTTGACTGTCCATATATGATTTATAGTAGCTTATTGAAGTGCAATAATTAGAGGTTCGTCTACATTTTGCTTCCTCTTATCACATCTATCAACACTTGTAATAATTTTTGACCTTGTGACAAGTCCAACAGAACGTGATGTATTGCTGATATCTTGAATCACAATGTCTTTCTCCTTAGGCCTTTGTGTTCTCGGTTTTCTAGGTACTTAAACATCTTCGAATTTTTTTTTTTTTTGTAACCAATATTCATCCTTCATTTATCTAATCTGTTCCAAGCCTATTCCTAGATTTTCTTCAGCATATATCCTTTTTACTAGTTCATCATCCAACTTCTTGATTTTTAGATCTTTATAATACATAGTATTAGATTTGCCTTGGAACTTAAAAGTCTGCATGGATTAATCTACCTTAGAATCAATATTTATCACCCTGTCCTCCTGAGCTTCTTCAGTATTTATGACTATCAGAGTTGACCTATAGTAGTTATAGTAGTCAAAGTAGTCAACTCATTAGTTTTCACCAATATCCTTCCTCTTCCATGACCTTTTTCTCTACTAGATTGGATATTAATCTTATCAGAAGTACCATTAAAGCCAATAGTTGTTGCATTATATCTCCCATCAATAACTGTCTTCTTCTTTTCTTCCTTGCTCCTTCCATTACTAGCATCATCATGTTGTCTTATCACTAAATCATCTTTGTATTTATCAATACACTTCTTCCTTTTTTTAGCATTATAACCAAGGAGTATAGATACTAGAAGTTCTACTGATTGCTGGATTTATGGATTTCATTCAACTATACAAACATCTTATCCACCTTATGCTCTAGATGATCTTGTCTATCAAATATTGGCTTCAAAATCATTTCCAAATCTCTTTGTTGAGTGGAAAGAGCAGTACCAATGTCAGATTAATATAACCACCCTTCTCTTTAACAACTTGATTATCCTGATGAAGAGAATTCATCATTAAAGCAGATGCCTTTAGATAAGTTAAGAGTTGTGGATTCTTCATAGAAGAAGAAGAAGAAGAAGAAAAAAAAGTTATTTAGAGATGATGAACAACTTCAGCAAAAATAGAGGTCTTAGTAGTAGACCATATAGAAGTCTATTCTTTCTTCTTGAAGGATTTACTAGTATAAATGTTGATTGACCGTCTTTCTCTACCTTTTTATGGAGTCAATGTGAGAACTAAACTCCAATTCTTCACCTGATGAAGATGCATTAACATCAACATTAGAAGGTGTTGTATCCTGGATGACAGTGTTACTTCAACTTCAATAACTATAAGATCAACAGTTGACATTTGAGCAGGGACATTAGCTGGTAATGTGGATTAAGATTGAGTGAACTATATTGCAACTTCCCTATCATCAACTTCATGATGTAAGAGTGGACTTACACTTCATCATCAAGACTACTTTAGTTACAACCAGACCAAAAGTAAAGGGTTGTTCTGGATTGAAAATCAAGAACCGAACAATTCAAGACCAATTCAATAAAAGCCCAATGTTGAGTCATAAATTGGATTTCCTAATACTCGACAATATTTATCATCAAGAAATGAAAACAAAAGAACCAAGGCTAGACATATTCTTTTATCGAGTCTAAGGATAGAATTTCCAAGGCTCGACCAACGTGGTTTGTCGAGTCTTGGAGTTGTTCAATTAATTCAAAGCTGTCAAGTCTTGGAAGTATTAGTTACAACTGTCGAGTCTTGAGAATGTGAAGAAATAAATTGTCAAGGCTAAAATTGTCGAGTCTTAGCACTTTGTAGGATTCATGAATTAAAGCAATTTTGAGATACATGGCTCCTATTAATCCATGTGTCAAAAATTAATTCATCCAGGTGTTCATGTAGACATTCTTCATATGGCAAGGTAAGTGCAAGGTAAGTTTATAAAACACCAATTATACTTTTAGATAAATATTTTTAATCTACAAATAAAATTTATGTAATTAATTGAGAAAAAATTCACGACCACATATACATAATTTTATTTAAGGATGTATATCACCTATAGGCACATAGTCTTTTACCTATTTGTATCCGTTGTTTTAAAAATATAGAGAGATAGATAATTTCATATTATATATTTAAAAAGAAAATTGCATTTAAAAATTCTTTTTACTGATTTACACTACGCCATAGATTGCATACTGCAACCCCCAACAAGCGTGGCTAAAGGTCAAAAAACCGTTGCTATAGGTGCCAAAAATGCTATTGTAACGCTTTTTCGGGGTTGCAATTTTAACCATGGGGAAAGCACTCTATTGCAACCCCGACACACCCTATTGCAATGCCTGCTTATCTGTTATAAAAATATTCTATTGCAACAACAACCAGGGTTGCAATAGGACTTGACCAGTGTTGCAACAAGTTTTGGGCAATCAGGAGAATATTGTGGGCCCATATTGTCAACCATATAATACATGATGTAACATTTTCATAATTAAAATTTAATAAATTTTTTTTGTTAATATGCATATCTCGAAAATAAGTTACATGTTCATTTCATAAATTCCAAACAATATAATACAAACTGAATTTACAAAAATAAATAAAATTGAACCATGTATTTACTAAAATACATGGTTCATGACTAGTAGAAAAAAAATTACAATTTTTTATCTCCAGATCATTTAACTAGTTGCATCCATTAAAGTTGATCTCCACTAAGTCACCCCTAGAACCACCCTCTCCCCTTGTTTCTTTATCTCCAGACGTGTTCGAAGCAGCCTTGTTACCCCTAGAGCTTGCAGTAGCAGTTCCACTTGACTCGATAATTATCAATTTCCCTTTTGAATGACCAGAGACATCAAAAACAATGTTTGGTAAAGTATCGGTAGAAAGCTTACCAGAGGGCTTAGTGAACTCAGAGTAAAGAAGATAAGATTTACTAACTTCCGAAACCAGGAGATCGATCATCAGAGTTAACATCAGAGGATTTTGCCAGGAAGGGAGTTTCAGGACCACTCGTAGCCCTTAGTCAGGAATGAAGAAATATTTAGGGAAGGGGTCACGAGGACACCGAGAAGTTTCAGATGCCTCCTAACCTGGATAAAATTCATCTGAGCAAGGAATATAAGATTTAGTTGCCTCATACCCTGGATGATATTCATCAAGGTTAAGAAAATATGACCCAAGATGGTCGTCCATAAAGAAACTTTTTCACAAAACAAGTAAATATTAGTGGTAAATTACGGATCAAATCAAAGCAAAAGGTACAAAAAAAGTAAAGTATAGTGGCAACATTCTCACTCTAAAAGAATCACCCTGAACTTGAGGTATTTGACATGTTCAGACAATTAATCCACACGAAGCTCGTAAAAGCAGCAAATTATATATCTCATTGAAAGTTACATTAAAGGGCTAAGCATACCCATATGCAACTCATTGAGAGAACCTGTGTAACTTGTGAAGCACAAAAAACTGAACAGAGAATTAGCTTCAACATCGAAAAGCAATAGTCAACTCAAGTATGGTTTTTTTTCTTGTCCAACTTTGATTATCATAGCACATCATATTCATGAGAAATGTAACGAAAATGCTAACAACTTTTAAATAGTCTCAAGATATAGAAAATATTGTTATCTGGTATAAAGTTATAAAATTATTTGTGGTTAAAAAATATTTAACTTTGTCCCTCATCGTGGAACATCCAAACAGTGTATACTTTTATTTTTTTTACTAAACCCTTAATGCAAGAGCGTTTAAAATTCAAAGAGGAATCATTGACAATCATCGAGAAACTATACACCTTTAAGCCTGGTATCATTCTGTAGTAACAACAGTTATCCTGATAAAATTATAATAAAGAAGCACACTTTCACATTACCTTAAGAAAGTCATGTGCTTAGCACGTGTGTTCTCGCATAAGCTCTCTACTGCATCCTTCAAATTCAGAAGCTCAAAACATATCTTTCTTATGCCCTACTAGCATTAATATTCAAGTCATCATACACACAGAAGATTAAACCATAAATTGTTCGATTTGAGAAATAACATAGTGATGATAGTTATAAAATATTTTAGTGCTAGTTCCATTTACATCTATACATCGAATAAGGTGTGCTTCGTCACCAGTCAGTGAATGCGAAACATCAATTCCAGAGCGATTTTTAACAATAATCAGCTACAACAGATACTCCGTTGATGTGAAAATTTTCAATCAGGCAACAAGTTCACATATTCCTTTCTAAAAACCGATAAATTGAACCAGATAAAGCTAATTCAGCCAAAAACCTCAAAATACAAAAATAACCCACATCAAACAATACATTTGACATAAAATATTACCATTTTTATAAATCTTGACCATCAAATAAAAATTAAATCTTTTATAGTTATGCTTATAAGTTATGCTTATATATCGAAAAACCATATACAAGCAAGAACTCAATGGGAACATATATTGGTAAAGTTAATAAGGGTAGCAAAGTACAAATCGAAAAGTTGATTGATATTAAGAATTTAAGTACAATAGCAAAAGTACATTTTTCATCACCAGAAAAAATAACAAAAAAAGAAATTAAAAATTAATTTTACCTTTTCAAACTTGGATTGATAAGAAGAATTAATTTTAGATTGTGGAGTTACAAATTCAATTGTTGGGAAATCATCTCCATCCCCTCTTACTTTTTGTCTAGAGTACATAACCTCGTTCCTTTGAAAGATCTATGGTGGATCCCAAGGTATCTTAATGTCATCTTTGAACTGGGAAATGAAACCACAATACCAAGTAAATTAGGCTCTATTATAGTTTCTATATTTTTACAATGAGTAAATAGTTTTTCAGTAAATCTATAATTAATATTCATTTGCTCTTAAGCGGTTTAACCAATTATATATAAAGATGCAGAGTTAAATCTAAATGTTCCGCATCTAAGGTAAATCACTTACAATGTTGTTATCCTGGAAAAATCAGAACTATGGTTGTTGCATTTCAAACCTTCCCAAACAAAGTCTTCTGGTTCACATGGATCTCCTTGCGAGCTGTCTCTTGTCACTCCATACTTAGACTTAATGTTAAGAATGACAATAATTATACATAAAGATGAATACATAAAAGTTATCAAAACACCTGGTGATAGTCATTTTACAATCAAATGTTTTGACTAAAATTCACATATAGCAGGAAATGAGAAAAAATGATGGAAATACATACCATCTGTCTCTTTTGTTCCTGAAGTTGAAAATCTTTTAACGGAATACATTTCATATGCATTGAGAATGGGTAGAAGGGTTGAATCTTCAGTTCTATGATACCATGTACTTGGTTGAATCTATATAATCAAACAAGTAGACAAAGTCATTGCCATTAGAATTAATCAACATACTAGGTGCATATAAATCTAAGCTGATAAAACACTAATCAAGACATCAACTATATACATAACACCCAATCTGAAAAATAATTTGAATAATGCAGAGAAATACAAGGGTTTTGAGAACTTTTTAGATGAGCCATGGCCTTAAGTCTCATGGACCTACCTATATATATACCTCAAAGTACAGATTATCGAGCAATTGCATTGAAATTGACCGTAGAAGCCTGGCTAGGTTGAAGCCCTTGAGTTGAATCACTGAGTTTCATGGTCGAGTTTTGATGCGGCCATCGTTGATTTGAGCTTGATCTTCGTGAGGAGAGCAAATAATTGTATTTACTTGCCTGACATCGTCACCGGAGATGCCGAATCGCCATTAATAAACTGAAGAGCTTTAGGATTATTAAGTTCTGTATATGAATCGATAGAGAAAAATAGGGAGAATAAAAATTCATAATCGATTTGTATCAGAAAACAAGGATTTGGCCTAAAATTTTGATTAAAAATTAAAGTTTGAGTCGGGTTTGGAAAGGGGGAATCAAAACTAGGTTTTGGACACTGGTATTATTCTTCTTAACGAGATTTCAGTTTCTTGTTGAAGTTACAACGCAACAATTTTGCCGCCTCTGAACCTGTTCGGGCTTTTCTTTTTTTTATAAATATTTATTTTCATATTAAAATTATTAATTACTTTTATAAATTTAATCGTTTTAAAATTTAAAATTTAAATGATAAATTTCTTTATAAATAGTATCATAAATCAATCCTCTAACGAATAGTTAAGTTTTAGAAATCAAAATTATTTTTTTATTTATATGAAGTATATGTTACTTTTTTAATATTTTAATCTTTTTCAAATATTTAAAAAATTATTATGTTATAAATATATCATAAATATCTCTAATAATACCCTATTAACTATCTGTGTTAGACCAGTATTGTAATTTAAATCATTAATTACTATTTTTTTAATAAATATTATTTTTAACATTTAATTATGAGAAATAAATAAGTTAAATAATACTCCCTCTGTCCCATTCATTTCCATAGACTTTCCTTTTTTGGATTTCCCATTCAATTCTATACATTTCAAACTTACAAAAAATAGTAAGAATTTAATAATATAAAAATCATCCACATCCACTACTTTCTTCCACTACACTCACTTTATTCATTAAATATTGATTGATCCTAGCACTTTACCCAACTTTATTCCTTTTCTCACTAAATTACAATTTTCCTTCTCTCTCATCCCACTACCTTACCAAAACTAATATTATTTTAATGAATTTATTGTCCTCCGTGCCCAAACCATTAGTATAGAAATGGTTGGGACGGAGGTAGTATATAAATATTTTAAAATGGTCAATATATGTATATATTATCTATTTAATGGTTTATTAAGTTTTATAAAGAGTTTAATTTATCAATATAATATTGTAAATCACTACACTAATATTATTAACTTTTAAAAATAAATAAAATATATATTTCAATTATTATTTTATTTATATGTAGATACTTAATTATTAGTTAAATTAAAAAAATTATATATATATATAAATGTCATTTTGGTAACACATTACAACTATATCGCAAAATCAAAAAAGAAGGGCTGCGATAGACATGTGTTTAGAAGGCTACTATTACACTTTTCTTTGCAACCCATGATGAAGGGTTGCATCATCTAATCTATGGCGTAGTGTTATTTTTAATTTATCAAAGGAAAAATTATCTCTTATAAAATGGAAAAAAGGTAGGTTTAATTAGAAAAATTCCTAAACTACCCTGGCCCAAATAAAACCCCCGGACCTGTCTTTCTTCTTCTCCCGTGCATTTCTCGAACTATCCTGACTCTCTCCCTCTCTCCTCGATTTCTCTATAATTTTCAATCATTTTTCAATCCAAAATTGGCCTCGTGCTCAGTTTTACTCCCTCTACAGTCCCGTGTGACTGTGTGTGTACATATGTGTTTGTGGAGAAATTTTTGTGAATCCCATTTTGGGATTTATTCAATTTTTCTTAATTTTTAAATGGGTATGATGAATTCCAACTTGTTTCTTGTAAATAAGTATGCCTACACCGAATCGAACGATGGACGTATAAGCATTAGGTATTGGCAAAGCCATGATTGCTTTCATTTTGTAAATAAATTTATAGGTAAGTTATTTATAGTGTTATCAGAGTTACCGCTTGTGTTTAAAGGTATTGAATGATGACAAAGGTGTGTGTATATTCTGTGTGTGTATATGATGCATAGTGCCTACCATATAGAGAGCAAAATGGGTGGGCTAGGTATACATTAGAATGAAATGAGAGATGGGCTGATAGTCTGATACTAATATTTTTAGTTAATGCGAATGTGAGAGAAAAATGTGAGGGAATAGGGGAATTGTTTGGAACATTTGTAGAATCCGTTCAATCAAGCCCACGCTTTTTATGAATATACCCTCAGTAGGGTAAATAGGACACAAAACCTACATTGGTTATTCTGTGCACACACTATATTAATATTAGTTATTTTGGACATTTTCTCTGTCAATTAACCGCTTTTTATTGATTATTTTCAAAGAAAAAGGAGATTAGACTCTTTGATCAGACTAAACAGGTTTAGGCAAAAAAATGAATAAATGCTAGTAGGGAATTAAACTAATAATAAAAAATTAAATTGATAATTAAGTTAGCTGAAAAAAGACAAAAATCTTGGACAAAAGCCATTTTTCATTTTTCTTTCAAAAAAGAATAAGAAAAAAAATTAAAAAAACTACAAGGGGAATAATTCTTGTATATGCATAATACAAATTAAATATAATAATTACTTAATTTTAGGTGAAATCTTAATAAAGCAATATAAATAATTACTAAATGCATGGCATTTTGAAGATTATGATATTAAAAACCTATTATGAAAAAAGATGTCATTTTCTCAAATATCAAATATAATATCTGTGTGTCTTTATAGTAAATAATATATGTTTTTTAAATCAACATCAAAAAAGATTGTATGAAAAAAAGTGCATGCCTAATTTATCACATCTCTTTCAGAACTAGTTGGCATGGTGGCAAGTAGAAGTGGCCAAACAAGAGGGCCGGATGAGCCGTGCCGGTTTGCTATCGGGCTAGTTTGGCTAACTCAGCACTCGTGAATGACACATATATTTTGGCAAGCCATGCCGAGTTCGGGCCGAATGAAGATAAGTAAGTTCATGTACGACACACGAGTTTAAAGAGATAGTAGAGTTACAAGATTTGCAAAATTGTTGTTGGCAGACAGGCGCGTGTGGGACTCAGCCCGGCTATCCCTGGGCGGGGAGGGCCGAGGCAAATTAGGCTCTGTTTCTTTTTAATTTTTATCTTATCCCATCCGTACTAAGGCATGCAATGTTGAAAACTCATGTTTCAATTTCAATATTATTAACATTATATTTATGTGTAGTGTGTTGACTGAGCAAGGAACATCGAATGATTAAGAATTGTTGGATTGACCAAATATATATATTAGAAATTTAATTATTATTTATAAACCTTTTTTCTGAGTAATTTTCTTTCCCTTCGCCATTTAAATATAATTATTATTATTATATAGGAGTTGAATATTGTTGTTCTAGGAAAAATATTTTAAGTCAGATATCGACAAGTCATAGATCAAGGAATATCGAGAAGTATGTCGAGAAGTCTAAAATGACTTGTAGAGAAGTCCCAAGAAATATCAATAAGTCAAATCCTCATGTAGAGAACTGGAGATATCGACAAGTCAAAAAGTTTATGTAGAGAACTGGAGATACCGACAAGTCAAAAAGCTTATGTAGGGACTAAAGATATCGACAAGTCCTTCTACTTGTAGATAACTAGAGACCTCGACAAGTCAAAAGCCATGTAGAGAACTTGAGATATCGATAAGTCATTTTACTTATTGATATGTGATATCTCTACATAACAAAAGAGGTCTAGACAAAAACCCCATAATTCAGAATACAGACAATTTGAAGATCTAAGATTACCAGTCAACAAACAATTCTATCACTGAATCGGAAAGCCTACAAATGCAGCTTGAAGAATACAAGATCAATGGCCACTATGCCATAAGTGCTCAAATGCAATGCTCTTCTATTGTTGCCTTATGTCAAAAAAGCGTTGCATTTTCAATAATACAACGCCAAGGGGCGTTACATCTGCGGCCGTTGCATTAGAGGCCTAATGCAACGCTTTTTGGGGGTCTACAGTAACACCAATAAGCATTGCCTAATAGATGTAATGCAACAGTATATACATCAAATGCAATACCAAAAAGTGTTGGCTCTGACATAAGCTAGTTCTAAGACTCCATGTGTGGGGCCCACATTAAGGCCACGTCAGCACATGACACGTGGATGCCACGTCAGCAGTGGGCCCCACACAAGCACCACGTCAGCAGGGGCCCCCACTAAAAATGCCACGTAAGCATTGGGGGCCCACATGCCATGTCAGCAGCAGTCCACATACCACGTCACTAGTATGTAATGCAACGCTTTTTATCAACTTTTAGGAGAGTCGAACATAATTAAAAGCAACGCTTATATAGCTAATGCAACACCACAATATATGGAAAAAACATTACTATTACTTTATAATACAACACCCAAATATCATATGCAACGCTTTAATTAAAATTTTTGCAAGATAATATTTCATAATTACAGAAGCCCATGAAAATTATCCTAATAACCATTCAACAATTTCTGCTAGCCATCCAAAATATCATCCAACAACCCCATTACAAGTGTCATCCACAAAATACATCCAACAACCCCAACATCATACTAACTACTAAAATCATTAGAAGTTCTTCGATATGCCAAAAAGATACTATTACAATTGAAGCTAAAGCTATTACAATTGGTGGGGCATCAAATGCCCACTACAAGAAAAACAGTTTCAGACAACACTAATTAGACAACAGTTGACAAAAGAACCATTGTCCCAAAATGACAGACAATGGTTTTATTTTGCCCTCCTACAACCATTGTCTAACCTAAGGTTCATACAACGGTTTTGTGAACCGTTGTAAAAAATCACAAAAAAGTGGAGTTTGCACAACAGTTTTTTGAAACCATTGTCTTCATATGCTTCACACAACGGGATTAGTAACTGTTGTAAAATGTTAGACAACGGTTTTTCAAATCTATTGTTAATCCATCTTTATAACAACGGTTTAAAAAACCGTTGTCTTTTGAATGTAAAACGACAACAGTTAATGAAGCTGTTGTCTAAGTAATCCCGAGACAACAGTTAATTTAGAAGTCTTTCTGTTGGATATTTACCTTTCAGACAAGTGTTTATGAAAAGTCTCGTCTTATTATACATCAAACAACGGTTCTTAAATAAGGTTCAAACGACGGTTCTAACAAGACAATAACCATTGTCTATTAATGGGAAAACGTGGCACCATCTGATTGGTTGAAAATATTTCATCCGGATCGCTTAGTTGGCAAAATCTCACCCATTGATTGACTTCACCTAGATCACTTATTTATCTTATGAATGTATTGGTTGTCAGAGAATAATGCTCAGATTGATTGTAAGAATAGGAAAGTAAGACTTCAGATATTGGGTAGTAAGAAGAAGGTGGTATTTCGAGGAAATAAGCAAGAAAAGAAGTTCTTAACGATCACTCAAGTGAAGAAGTTATTGCGTCAGAATTGTGAGGCGTATTTGGCCCATGTGATAGACACCAGCAAGGAAGTTCCAGCACTAGAAGCGATTCCAGTTGTCAACGAATTTCTAGATATCTTTCCAGAAGATCTACCAGGATTACCTCCCGACAGGGAAATTGAATTTGCAATTGACCTAGCACTCGGAACAGAACTAGTTTCTAAAGCTCCGTATCGGATGGCACCAGTGGAGATGAAAGAATTGGCAATTCAGCTGCAAGATATTTTGGAGAAAGGAGTTATAAGACCCTGTGTATCCCCATGGGGCGCACCGGTACTGTTTGTCAAGAAGAAGGACGGGAGTATGCGACTGTGTATTGACTATCGAGAACTGAATAAGCTAACTATTAAGAACAAGTACCCGTTACCAAGGATCGATGATTTGTTTGACCAATTGAGAGGCGCTGTATGGTTTTCTAAAATTGATTTAAGATCTGGATATCATCAACTGAAGATCAAGCCTGAAGATATTCCAAAGACCGCATTCAGAACCAGATATGGGCATTATGAGTTTCTAGTGATGGCATTTGGATTAATCAACGCACCAGCAGCTTTCATGGATCTGATGAATTGAGTATTCAAGAAATATTTGGATAAATTCGTGATCGTGTTCATAGAAGACATCTTGATCTATTCTAAAATAGAAGAGGAGCACGTAGAGCATTTGAGGATAGTTTTTGAGATACTGCGACAAGAGAAATTGTACGCAAAGTTTTCTAAGTGTGAATTTTGGTTAAAAGAAGTACGATTTCTTGGGCACGTGATTAGCAATAAAGGAGTAGAACTGGATCTAGCAAAGATTGAAGCTACAATCAACTGGGAGAGGCCAAAGACACCAACGGAAGTACGAAGTTTTATGGGATTAGCAGGTTACTATAGAAGATTCGTGCAAGATTTTACAAAGATAGCTACGCCGTTGACAAAGCTCACCAGGAAGAACCAAAAGTTCAAATGGGACAAGAAATGCGAGGAAAGTTTCCAAGAATTAAAGAATAGATTAGTATCTTCTCCAGTGCTAGTCTTGCCAGATGATCAAGGAAATTTTATGATTTATAGTGACGCGTCATACAAAGGATTGGGATGTATTTTGATGCAGCATGACAAGGTGATAGCCTACGCTTCAAGACAGTTAAAACCACATGAAGAGAAGTATCCAACTCATGATCTTGAATTAGCAGCTATAGTATTTGCATTGAAGATTTAGAGGCATTATCTCTATGGGGAAAAGTGCGAGATCTACACGTACCACAAGAGTTTAAAGTATATCTTTACCCAGAAGGAATTAAACATGAGACAACGAAGATGGCTAGAACTAATCAAGGACTATGACTGTACTATCAACTATCATCCAGGAAAAACAAATGTGGTGGCCGACGTGTTGAGCAGAAAAGAAAGGTTGAATATGATAACTTCATCCGAGGAGTTGATCGAGGAATTTGAGAAGCTGGAAATAGAGGTTAGTATCCCAAGTATGTCTACAGAGGTGTTATGTGCAATGTCTTTTCAACCAGAACTATTAGAGAAGATAAGAAGATGTCAGGAAGAAGTAATAAGCCATGAACGAGACAGTTTGACATGTGAAGAGTTAGGGAGTCAAAAGGATGATAAAGGAATATTAAGATTTTCTTCCAGAATATGGATACCCAATGTAGCCGCGCTGAAAGATGAAATTCTCCGAGGCGCTCACAACTCCAGATATTCAATTCATCCCGGAAGTACGAAGATGTACAGAGACTTAAGAGAAAACTTTTGGTGGCCAAGCATAAAGAAGGAAATTGCAGAGTGGGTAAGTAAGTGTTACACTTGCCAGCGAGTCAAAGCGGAACATCAAAGGCCCAGTGGACTGATACAACACTTGGACATTCCAGAATGGAAGTGGGAGCATATCGTAATGGATTTTGTAGTTGGATTACCGAGGACCAGGGCAAATCATGATGCTATTTGGGTTATTATCGACAGATTGACAAAGTCAGCGCATTTTCTTCCTATCAACGAAAGATTCTCAATCGATAAATTGGTACGGTTATATTTTAAGGAAATTGTGACACGACATCGAGTTCCAGTATCCATAGTTTCAGACAGAGATCCTTGATTTAATTCAAGATTTTGGAGAAGTTTTCAAGATTGTCTCGGAACGAAGCTGAACATGAGTACCGTGTATCATCCGCAGACAGACAGTCAAAGTGAAAGGACGATTCAGACTATTGAAGATATGCTAAGGGTATGTTCACTAGATTTTAAAGGGAGTTGGGACGAACATTTGCCATTGGTTGAATTCTCCTACAACAACAGTTATCATGCTAGTATTGGAATGCCGCCTTACGAAGCTTTGTACGGGAGAAGATGCAGATCTCCAATATGTTGGGAAGAAGTTAGTGAGAGAAAGATTTTGGGTCCAGAATTGATCCAGCATACAAAGGAAAAGATAGAGCTCATTCGGAAACGATTGGTAGCAGCTCAAGATCGTCAACGCAAATATGCTGATCCTGCCAGAAAGGATATGGAATTTGAAGTTGGTGAAGCAGTGTTATTGAAGGTTTCACCTTGGAAGGGTTTATCAAGATTTGGAAAGAAAGGAAAGCTGAGTCCGCGTTATGTTGGCCCTTTTGAGATTTTGAGGCGTGTGGGAAAGGTTGCTTACGAATTAGCGTTACGACCTCACATGCAGCATATTCACAACGTGTTCCACGTGTCAATGTTGAAGCATTATTTTCCTGATTCGAACTATATGATAGAATATGAGCCAATCGAGATTCAGCCAGATTTGTCTTTTGTAGAGCAACCAGTGCAGATTTTAGATAAGAAAGAAAGAGTGCTTAGGAATAAATCTATATCTTTAGTGCGAGTCTTGTGGAGGAATCCCAAGGTTGAAGAGTCGACCTGGGAATTGGAAAGCGAAATGCGATCCAAGTATCCTCATTTGTTTTCCTAGGCTGATTCTGAGGACAGAATCCTGTTAAGGGGGGAATGATGTAATAACCGGGAAAATTATGTGAATATTATATGTTAAATAAATAAATATTATGTTTTTAAAGTAATTGTTGTCATGATATGAGATGTTATAACTGTTATGTGTGTTTCTGTGCGGGCCAGAAAAATTCTTGATTGATTAAAATAGGTTTAAACTGCAATCATATGAACTTATCTGCAATCGAGACGCGTATTTATTAGCATCTTTATTAAGATACCTGTTTTATTTGATTTTATGCGTGTTTGAAAGTATTTTACGTCTTTTTGGGATTTTCTGGTAATTTAGGGATCGTTTCTGTTTTTCAAAAGTCAACGGATCGAGACCCCACCGGGACGTCAAACCCCACAAAATCGATGTTTTTATTTTTATAAAATTATTCGTATTTTAAATACCCTTTATTTTCTTATTTTTTAATTATTCACAATTTTTGGGAAATTTTGGCATTAATTTTGTATTTTATCGTTTTTAAAATTATTCCCCGTAATTATTATTTTGAGGCTTAATGATTGTAATTTAGGGATAAAAACACCCTTATTTGATTTTGGGGGAATTTATTTTCTGTTAATATAAATACCAGATTTTGTTTATTTTATTTTCAGAATTAACAGAAAAATAGTAATAAATTCAGAAAATAGGAAAATCAGATTGGGGGTTAGGGTTTGAGTTCCTGAGATTGATTCGATCGTTGATCGCGATAGGAGTGGGTGATTTTGGAGTTCGGGTAACAAAAAACGAAGCCTGAATCGTGTTCTTTCCGTTTGTGCAATCAATTCCATCAAAGGGTAATCGAATTAAATTTTGATTTTTTTGTTCATAATCTTCCAAATTTGGGGTTTTGAATTTTGGATTGTGCTGGATGTTTTTGATGATTACAGTAACTTTACCGTGATTAGAGTAATCGATTTATGTAAAAATCATACTCGTTTTATTGCTGGAATGTTCGAACCGTCTTCTTGAGTTTTTTTTTTTAATTCGATTTTCTGATTGATTCATGTGTTTGTTGTTGATTCTGAGTATATGAATGTTTTTAACATAGTCCAGGCCTCGTTTTAGCATATGCTTCGTTAATTTTGGTGTTGGTTCGACGAAGTGGGAAGTTCGCCGGCGTAGTCGCCGGTGTTCGTCCTTGAATTCATCGGAGTTTGTTTCCGATGATTGTTTGATGGTTATTAAGGTTGTATGTGATTGTATAGGTTCTGTTAAGTTGATCTGGACTGAGAAACGAATGAAACCGGGACGATTTTGGCCGGGAAACGACTCACCGGAGTCGGTCAACCTCGCCGGAAACTGAGTAATTTACCAGAATCCGGTGGGTGTTCAACCCGAACCGGATTCGTTCATACCTGACCCGTTTCATTTCTGTCCCGACCTGGTTTTGATCTTTATTCCCCAAAACCCATCCTTAAAAACCTGTTTATGGGATTTTCTGTTTTATTTATTTTCAAAATTCATTTTCTATTTTTAAAAATCATTTATTTTAATTTCAAAAATCATTTAATAACTATTTTAAATTCTAAAAATTATGTATTTAATTATTTTAAATTCTAAAAATTATTTTCTTTAATTATTTTCCAAAATACCATTTGATTTATTTTTTTATAATTCATTTTAGTTAATTATTTATGAATTTAATTTATTGATTAAAAATTAATTAATCAATTAATTTTGTTTATAAATAGTTAAATAAATGTAAATTATTTATAATTAATTCAAATAATTTCTAAAAATTATTTTTAGGTTTTAAAAGTTATATTTTGGTATTTAAAAATCAATTAATATTATTATTAATTGATTTAAATCTATTTATTTCTTATTTTATTCATAATAATTAAACCGTTCGTCCGTTTAATACGAAACGAACGCGTACAGACTCAGAGAAATATTGCGCTTTCAATAAAAATACTTTTAAGTCCTAATTTCTTTTGTATTGTAATGTCATTGGATTTGTGCATCAGTTTGAGTCGGTATTTGAACGGTAAATACTAGTATTGGCCTAATTTTAATCCTGAATGCCCTGAGACGTATTTTAATGATTTGACTTATAGGTTACATGAAATATGTGATTACGTGTTATACGAATACCATGATTACGTGCTATGTGATATGCATGCTCTCTGTTTACAGTTTTAAAATGCCATGATAAATTATAAACGATCGGGTAGATGTCAAGACGTATAGTTACGTCGATTGAGTTTGGTTGTGTCAATTAAGGTAGTCCTTTTGTTTATAAAATCAAGTAGCAAGGAGTGTGGTCAAGGTTTAGCCGGAGATAGTAGCCAACAGTTATAGGCAGAGTTATAGTAAGAGGTTATCGAGCATACCAGGCAAGTACCCTAACTTCACTTATCATTCAAGTGACATTTATTTCGAATCATATTATGCAATTATTTATGTCACCCCTTATCATTCAAGTGATATTGACTCTGAATTTATTCTTTTAATTTCTCTATTATTCTAAGTTCAGAATAGTTAAATGTTTTTACATTTCGCTATAAATTACTCTATACAGTGAAGCTTTGAATTGAGATTAGAAAATAACTATTTGTTCTGGTTATTTCGTCATTTGTTGTTGAGATAACTCCGGACCATAAGAAATGGGGGGTTATGTGATTAAGGATGTCATTTGATTCGACTCCTTTGACGGAAAATTATTTTTATGGGTTGGATGGTTGCATAAGAGGCCGTGGCGGCGGTCCAGTGTGAGCTATGTGTTATACGGGATATAACACCTTGCTAGGCCGATATGTGCCTTAGGTACCTTTTTTTTAGTTGGATATGCTTCGGCATACCAGTGTTGCTCCGCGGCTGATCACCGACGGCAACACACCGTCGTTCGAGGATTCCAATCCCAAAACAAAATATATTACAAATGTTGTTTGTTTTCAAATATATATATATATATATATATCAGTTTTTCATACTATTCAGGTATTGTGGTTTGGTTTTGTTCATCAGATATATTATCATTGTTGTTCTAAATCATAAGCTAATTACTGCTTGCTGAGCATTTCTTTCGCTTATACTTGTTTCATATCCTGATTCTTTCAGCTAGGCCAGGGCAAGCTTGAGTTCCAGGTCGGACTAGAAGTTGTGTGCTTGTAGATAGTTTGGTGTGTTTCTTGGTAGACAGTTTGGGACGCTTAACTAGTCTAGAGGTTTGTAATAAAATTTGAATAAGTTGTAAAACTAATTAGACTTATGGTTTGTAATAACAGTTGGTTTGTAATAGTGCCTGTTCCATACTATAACCTGTGATCGATCCAGTGCAGGTAAAGGGGTCATATTTATTATATTATTCCACTGTGATTATTTTATTGGTTAGTGACCCCCAGATCTAGACCCCGAGTCTGGAGGGCGTCACAACTGTTGTGCTCCATTTTCCATTACACATCACATAACCATGAAAAATATTGAAGAGATGTGTAAACCAACTTTTGAATAACTTAAGAAACTAGATCCAAAATATTTGGACAAAAGTATATTTTGACACCATATTTGTGATTATAATGTTGAAAATAACATATCGAAATGCTTTAATGCTTGGATTATAAACAAAAGATATATGATGTCTTTGTGCATCATTTTTGTTAGACGTGGATTAAACATATTTATTTTTAAACAGTCTATGTAATAGATATTTGTCATCGTTAAGAATTCATTATAAAATTATAATTAAGATGAAAGATAAGCGGGGATGTCATGCAATATTGAAGATTCTGAGATTCAAGTCGGTCCAAGAATCAAAAAGAAATTTGAAAAAAATGTGGATACCTCTATAGAACGATAAACAAGTTGGGATGGAGAGAAGAAATTTGTTTTAAGTTTCTATTTATCCGCTGAAACCTTATTTTTCCAACTATATAATGGTATGATGATATTATGTATAAATATATTGTAGGTTAAATCCATGCTCAAATTTGTTTGTGTGGACTTAATTCAAAGAACTTGTTCTTGTATATTATTTGATCTTATGGAAATTCCATGCCCTACAATCACACATGTGATGCCTCCCAATTCGGAGCCTAGATCGGGAGTCACAACTCAACAACAATGAACAAAACCTGGATATATCATTAATATAAAAACCCTGTCCCTGACTTAACTCAAGATCCAACCAATTAATGGTATGAAATAAGCAATATCCACACTAACACCAAACTATTATTATAAATAATTCTCTCGTTACAATAACAACTTCGATATGAAGGTCTACAAATATTTCAACTAACTACAAGATCTAAGTCACATATATTACATTTTTTATTTAACAACAATGTTTACTATCTATTAGAAGCAACACAATTCTAATTATACACAGAGTCTCACAATATGCACCATTCTTGGATACTCTTATATAGCTCGTCAATCTCTTACATAATTGTCACTGGTTAGAGAGAAAAACAAGGGTGAGCTATAATAGCTCAGCAAGTAACGGTAATTCATAATTTAACTAACTGTCTAACAGGAATATGTAAGAGGTTGGCTGGTTTGGAATCATTCTTTCTATAAATCAGTATAACCTTAAGTAAACAATATCACTTATAAAGCAACTATTTTATTAAAAAATGATCTTTAAGATTAGTGTTTTTAACGCTCTGAATTATATGAGTGATCAGCCACATATTATCCTCATACAAGACTTAACGCCCTTCTGTACCCGAGGCGCACATTAGCCTCAACTAGTAATATTACTAGTTTCACTAGTCACATTACTAGGCATTTACACATCACAAAATGCTGGATTGGCGTTACTCGATCATTTACTCCTCTAATCCGTAGAAATCGGTAGAAAATATTTTAGACGAAATTTACTCTTCAAGTTCAATAAAGATTTTTAATTTTTAAAACATTACCAGCCACTTAAATGAACAAGACTTTTTCGAGCCTATTATCATTGTTTAAGTTTAATTTAGGGAAAGCAAAGCATAAACATTCTAAAAAGGGAAATATATTCAAGAAGGATGGAAATTTGGGAAAAACATATGTATTATATTTTAAACGAGTTCACAAGGGAAGTAAAACAATATTATCAGGATAACATATGTATTATAAGTTTTAAAATTAAACTTTAAAGTAAAGCAATAGGGTTTTAAAACATGATATGATTGTAATTGAGGAAAATGTATCAAAAGGGTAAGTAAATGTATTATATAAGGAACATGAATAAATTAAGTTTATAAATTTGGTTGAGGAAGGGTCAGAATGCCACTTGCTTACAACGCTTTCCTTACTCGACCATCTTAACACTCATTACCCTTCTATAACTTCCTTTTATTTGCTACTCTTCACGTACCCACGTTCGGATTCTAAACAAAGTAAAAGATACCACTTCAGTATCTTTTATAATACTCGATATCGATATTCAACTCTGAACATCTAACTTAATGTACCTATCGATAAAAAAAGGCGATTTATACATTCATACACATAATAAAAACCTATCAAACTTATACTTGAATAATAGTATAACAAATTACACATCTATCATGTTAATACATAAGAGCATTTAAGGATCACGCGACTGAAATCACGTTGAAAACGTTTTCAAAAACATTTATTTAAAATATTTTAAGTTTAAATATGGAAAATAAGGTTTTAAAACTCTTGTGCAAAATATTTCACTATGAATATATAACCCTATATATATATTCATAGTGAAATATTTTGCACAAGAGTTTTTTAAAACTTTATTTAAAGTTTCCAGATTAGATTAGATTGATCTAATGTCATAGATATGGTAAAAATTGATAACCACTTCTGCTAAATTATGACAACATCAACAATATCTAACAATCTCCTCCAACTTGTACTTTGTAGAACTAAGCCCAAGTTCCTTATTGATAATGTGAAAACCAGATAAATGCAAAGTATATAATTTTTAAAGTATTCAAGTAGTAGTTTGCTTTTAGCACTAGTTATAGCTTAAATCATTTATTTCTTCAACTCTTGTAACTCTGGATATGTATCATTTATCTGTTAAATGACAATTCTTATATTGTAAACTGAATTTCTGCACATATTATCTCCAAGTTGAATACATCCAATCTTCTTATTATTTTCATTAAACACCAAATATTTTGTGCATAAAAATGTTTCAACCTTTGCATTGCCTTTGAACATTTCTCTTTTAGCATCATTCTATGATACATATTAAGGAACACATGTTCCATCAAATTTTGTGCATGTGTTCTTCCTTTATCAGAAATTGCCTTTCTGATAATCTCTTCCCACTTTCTTGTTGCTTTATTCTTCACTTAAACCCGATATAGGACATATTCAAGCTCTTTCCATGTTTTTATTAGAACACCAACATCACCGAATTTCAACAAAGTATGTCAATTTCTATTTAGGACCATCTCCATCATATAGATCAATTATTTCTTGAACATAGATCAGCTTGTCAAGATGCTTTTGAGATATCACTTCATCATTTTATTTTTTAGAGGATAAGGATATCTAAGAGACATTTATCCTCCAGTGTAGATCTTAGTATCTTTACAACCAAATCCATGTCTATCTTCTAGTTCTTTTCCAAAAGGCTTTTGATTAATTAATCCAAGAATGATGGTTTACCTCTATGGAAACTGGTTCTGTGAATAACAACTTTCTATCCTCTTCAAAATCAGATACCTTTCTTTCAGAGGGTTCATGATAGACATATCTATTTAGCCAATCATACCATTCAAAGCACATCCTAACCCTGTTATAATTTATATGCCCTGTTGTTTTATCAACTTCATACTTAGGATTAGGTTGCTTTAGTATTCTTCTACTTGTTGTCCTGTACCTTGAGTGAAAATTAATATTTACTGGTCTTTGTACTTTAACATGAGTAGTATCAGTGGCGGAGATCATAGGTACATCATGATTTATTATTCTGCAACTTGAACTTCTCGAACATGTCCAATTTGAGCTTTGTCGGAGATTAAAATTTTAGCATAAGCTTATTTTAGTTCCGTATCCTCATCCCAATTTGCACTATTAAGTATTTTCCTTCTTTTATGTGATTACAAAAAATGTTCCATATGAACATCAATGTCATTATGACATAACTTGACTGTCCATATATGATTTATAGTAGCTTATTGAAGTGCAATAATTAGAGGTTCATCTACATTTTGCTTCCCCTTATCACATCTATCAACACTTGTAATAATTTTTGACCTTGTGACAAGTCCAACAGAACGTGGTGTATTGCTGATTTCTTGAATCAAAATGTCTTTCTCCTTAGGCCTTTATGTCCTCGATTTTCTAGGTACGTAAACATCTTCGAAATTTGTTTTTTTTTGTAACCAATATTCTTCCTTCATTTATCTAATCTGTTCCAAGCCTATTCCTAGATTTTCTTCAGCATATATCCTTTTTACTAGTTCATCATCCAACTTCTTGATTTTTAGATCTTTATAATACATAGTATTAGATTTGCCTTGGAACTTAAAAGTCTGCATGGATTAATGTACCTTAGAATCAATATTTATCACCCTGTCCTCCTGAGCTTCTTTAGTATTTATGACTATCAGAGTTGACCTATAATAGTTATAGTAGTCAAAGTAGTCAACTCATTAGTTTTCACCAATATCCTTCCTCTTCCATGACCTTTTTCTCTACTAGATTGGATATTAATCTTATCAGAAGTACCATTAAAGCCAATAGTTGTTGCATTATATCTCCCATCAATAACTGTCTTCTTCTTTTCTTCTTTGCTCCCTCCATTACTAGCATCATCATGTTGTCTTATCACTAAATCATCTTTGTATTTATCAATAAACTTCTCCCTTTTTTTAGCATTATAACCAAGGAGTATAGATACTAGAAGTTCTACTGATTGCTGGATTTCTGGATTTCATTCAACTATACAAACATCTTATCCACCTTATGCTCTAGATGATCTTGTCTATCAAATATTGGCTTCAAAATCATTTCCAAATCTCTTTGTTGAGTGGAAAGAGCAGTACCAATGTCAGATTAATATAACCACCCTTCTCTTTAACAACTTGATTATCCTGATGAAGAGAATTCATCATTAAAACAGATGCCTTTAGATAAGTTAAGAGTTGTGCATTCTTCATAGAAGAAGAAGAAGAAGAAGAAGAAAAAGTTGTTTGGAGATGATGAACAACTTCAGCAAAAATAGAGGTCTTAGTAGTAGACCATGTAGAAGTCCATTCTTTCTTCCTGAAGGATTTACTAGTATAAATGTTAATTGACCGTCTTTCTCTACCTTTTTATGGAGTCAATGTGAGAACTAAACTCCAATTCTTCACCTGATGAAGATGCATTAACATCAACATTAGAAGGTTTTGTATCCTGGATGACAGTGTTACTTCAACTTCAATAACTATAAGATCAACAGTTGACATTTGAGCAGGGACATTAGCTGGTAATGTGGATTAAGATTGAGTGAACTATATTGCAACTTCCCTATCATCAACTTCATGATGTAAGAGTGGACTTACACTTCATCATCAAGACTACTTTAGTTACAACCAGACCAAAAGTAAAGGGTTATTCTGGATTGAAAATCAAGAACCGAACAATTCAAGACCAATTCAATAAAAGCCCAATGTTGAGTCATAAATTGGATTTCCTAATACTCGACAATATTTATCATCAAGAAATGAAAACAAAAGAACCAAGGCTTGACATATTCTTTTATCGAGTCTAAGGATAGAATTTCCAAGGCTCGACCAACGTGGTTTGTCGAGTCTTGGAGTTGTTCAATTAATTCAAAGCTGTCAAGTCTTGGAAGTATTAGTTACAACTGTCGAGTCTTGAAAATGTGAAGAAATAAATTGTCAAGGCTAAAATTGTCGAGTCTTAGCACTTTGTAGGATTCATGAATTAAATCAATTTTGAGATACATGGCTCCTATTAATCCATGTGTCAAAAAGTAATTCATCCAGGTCTTCATGTAGACATTCTTCATATGGAAAGGTAAGTGCAAGGTAAGTTTATAAAACACCAATTATACTTTTAGATATATATTTTTAATCTACAAATAAATTTTTTGTAATTAATTGAGAAAAAATTCACGACTACATATACATAATTTTATTTAAGGAAGTATATCACCTATAGGCACATTGTCTTTTACCTATTTGTATCCGTTGTTTTAAAAATATAGAGAGATAGATAATTTCATATTATATATTTAAAAAGAAAATTGCATTTAAAAATTCTTTTTACTGATTTACACTACGCCATAGATTGCATACTGCAACCCCCAACAAGCGTGGCTAAAGGTCAAAAAACCGTTGCTATAGGTGCCAAAAACGCTATTGTAACACTTTTTCGGGGTTGCAATTTTAGCCGTGGGGAAAGCACTCAATTGCAACCCCGACACACCCTATTGCAATGCCTGCTTATCTGTTATAAAAATATTCTATTGCAACATCAACCAGGGTTATAATAGGACTTGACTAGTGTTGCAACAAGTTTTGGGCAATCAGGAGAATATTGTGGGCCCATATTATCAACCATATAATACATGATGTAACATTTTCACAATTAAAATTTAATAAATTTTTTCGTTAATATGCATATCTCGAAAATAAGTTACATGTTCATTTCAAAAATTCCAAACAATATAATATAAACTGAATTTACAAAAATAAATAAAATTGAACCATGTATTTACTAAAATACATGGTTCATGACTAGTAGAAAAAAATTTACAATTTTTTATCTCCAGATCATTTAACTAGTTGTATCCATTAAAGTTGATCTCCACTAAGTCACCCCGAGAACCACCCTCTCCCCTTGTTTCTTTATCTCAAGACGTGTTCGAAGCAGCCTTGTTACCCCTAGAGATTGCAGTAGCAGTTCCACTTGACTCGATAATTATCAATTTCCCTTTTGAATGACCGGAGACATCAAAAACAATGTTTGGTAAAGTATCAGTAGAAGGCTTACCAGAGGTCTTAGTGAACTCAGAGTAAAGAAGATAAGATTTACTAACTTCCGAAACCAGGAGATCGATCATCAGAGTTAACATCAGAGGATTTTTCCAGGAAGGGAGTTTCAGGACCACTCATAGCCCTTAGTCAGGAATGAAGAAATATTTAGGCAAGGGGTCACCAGGATACCGAGAAGTTCCAGATGCCTCCTAACCTGGATAAAATTCATCTAAGCAAGGAATATAAGATTTAGTTGCCTCATACCCTGGATGATATTCATCAAGGTTAAGAAAATATGACCCAAGATGGTCGTCCATAAAGAAACTGTTTCACAAAACAAGTAAATATTAGTGGTAAATTACGGATCAAATCAAAGCAAAAGGTACAAAAAAAAGTAAAGTATAGTGGCAACATTCTCACTCTAAAAGTATCACCCTGCACTTGAGGTATTGGACATGTTCAGACAATTATTCCACACGAAGCTCGCAAAAGCAGCAAATTATATATCTCATTCAAAGTTACATTAAAGGGCTAAGCATACCCATATGCAACTCATTCAGAAAACCTGTGTAACTTGTGAAGCACAAAAAACTGAATAGAGAATTAGCTTCAACATCGAAAAGCAATAGTCAACTCAAGTATGTTTTTTTTTCTTGTCCAACTTTGATTATCATAGCACAACATATTCATGAAAAATGTAACGAAAATGCTTACAACTTTTAAATAGTCTCAAGATATAGAAAATATTGTTATCTGGCATAAAGTTATAAAATTATTTGTGGTTAAAAAATATTTAACTTTGTCCCTCATCGTGGAACATCCAAACATTGTATACTTTTATTTTTTACTAAACCCTTAATGCAAGAGCGTTTAAAATTCAAAGAGGAATCATTGACAATCATCGAGAAACTATACACCTTTAATCCTGGTATCATTCTGTAGCAACAACAGTTATCCTAATGAAATTATAATAAAGAAGCACACTTTCACATTACCTTAAGAAAGTCATGTGCTTAGCACGTGTGTTCTCGCATAAGCTCTCTACTGCATCCTTCAAATTCAGAAGCTCAAAACATATCTTTCTTATGCCCTACTAGCATTAATATTCAAGTCATCATACACACAGAAGATTAAACCATAAATTGTTCGATTTGAGAAATAACATAGTGATGATAGTTATAAAATATTTTAGTGCTAGTTCCATTTACATCTATACATCGAATAAGGTGTGCTTCGTCACCAGTCAGTGAATGCGAAACATCAATTCCAGAGCGATTTTTAACAATAATCAGCTACAACAGATACTCCCTTGAAGTGAAATTTTTTAATCAGGCAACAAGTTCACATATTCCTTTCTAAAAACCGATAAATTGAACCAGATAAAGCTAATCAACCAAAAACCACAAAATACAAAAATAACCCACATCAAACAATACATTTGACATAAAATATTACCATTTTTATAAATCTTGACCATCAAATAAAAATTAAATCTTTTATAGTTATGCTTATAAGTTATGCTTATATATCGAAAAACCATATACAAGCAAGAACTCAATGGGAACATATATTGGTAAAGTTAATAAGGGTAGCAAAGTATAAATCAAAAAGTTGATTGATATTAAGAATTTAAGTACAATAGCAAAAGTACATTTTTCATCACCAGAAAAAATAACAAAAAAAGAAATTAAAAATTAATTTTACCTTTTCAAACTTGGATTGATAAGAAGATTCAATTTTAGATTGTGGAGTTACAAATTCAATTGTTGGGAATTCATCTCCATCCCCTCTTACTTTTTGTCCAGAGTACATAACCTCATTCCTTTGAAAGATCTATGGTGGATCCCAATGTATCTTAATGTTATCTTTGAACTGGGAAGTGAAACCGCAATACCAAGTAAATTAAGATCAATTATAGTTTCTACATTTTTACAACGAGTAAATAGTTTTTCAGTAAATCTATAATTAATATTCATTTGCTCTTAAGCGGTTTAATGAATTATATATAAAGATGCGGAGTTAAATCTAAATGTTCCGCATCCAAGGTAAATCACTTACAATGTTGTTATCCTGGAAAAATCAGAACTATGGTTGTTGCATTTCAAACCTTCCCAAACAAAGTCTTCTGGTTCACATGGATCTCCTTACGAGATGTCTCTTGTTACTCCATACTTAGACTTAATGTTAAAAATGGCAATAATTATACATAAAATTGAATACATAAAAGTTATCAAAATACCTGGTGATAGTCATTTTACAATCAAATGTTTTGACTAAAATTCACATATGAGAAAAAATGATGGAAATACATACCATCTGTCTCTTTTGTTCCTGAAGTTGAAAATCTTTTAACGGAATACATTTCATATGCATTGAGAATGGGTAGAAGGGTTGAATCTTCAGTTCTATTTAGTGATACGATGTACTTGGTTGAATCTATATAATCAAACAAGTACACAAAGTCATTGCCATTAGAATTAATCAACTACTAGGTGCATATAAATCTAAGCTGATAGAACACTAATCAAGACATCAACTATATACATAACACCCAATCTGAAAAATAATTCGAATAATGCAGAGAAATACAAGGGTTTTGAGAACTTTTTAGCTGAGCCATGGCCTTAAGTCTCATGGACCTACCTATATATATACCTCAAAGTACAGATTATCGAGCAATTGCACTGAAATTGACCGTAGAAGCCTGGCTAGGTTGAAGCCCTTGAGTTGAATCATTGAGTTTCATGGTCAAGTTTTGATGCGGCCATCGTTGATTTGAGCTTAATCTTCGTGAGGAGAGCAAATAATTGTATTTACTTGCCTGGCATCGTCACCGGAGATGCCGAATGGCCATTAATAAACTGAAGAGCTTTAGGATTATTAAGTTCTGTATATGAATCGATAGAGAAAAACAGGGATAATAAAAATTCATAATCGATTTGTATCAGAAAACAAGGATTTGGCATAAAATTTTGATTAAAAATTAAAGTTTGAGTCGGGTTTGGAAAGGGGGAATCAAAACTAGGTTTTGGACACTAGTATTATTCTTCTTAACGAGATTTCAGTTTTTTGTTGAAGTTACAACGCAACAATTTTGCCGCCTCTGAACCTTTTCGAGCTTTTCTTTTTTTATAAATATTTATTTTCATATTAAAATTATTAGTTACTTTTATAAATTTAATCATTTTAAAATTTAAAATTTAAATGATAAATTTCTTTATAAATACTATCATAAATCAATCCTCTAACGAATAGTTAAGTTTTAGAAATCAAAATTATTTTTTTATTTATATGAAGTATATGTTACTTTTTTAATATTTTAATCTTTTTCAAATATTTAAAAAATTATTATGTTATAAATATATCATAAATATCTCTAATAATATCCTATTAACTATCTGTGTCAGACCAGTGTTGCAATTTAAATCATTAATTACTATTTTTTTAATAAATATTATTTTTAACATTTAATTATGAGAAATAAATAAGTTAAATAATATTCCCTCTGTCCCATTCATTTCCATAGACTTTCCTTTTTTGGATTTCCCATTCAATTCTATACATTTCAAACTTACAAAAAATAGTAAGAATTTAATAATATAAAAATCATCCACATCCACTACTTTGTTCCACTACACTCACTTTATTCATTAAATATTGATTGGTCCTAGCACTTTACCCAACTTTATACCTTTTCTCACTAAATTACAATTTTCCTTCTCTCTCATCCCACTACCTTACCAAAACTAATATTATTTTAATGAATTTATTGTCCTCCGTGCCCAAACCATTAGTATAGAAATGGTTGGGACTGAGGTAGTATATAAATATTTTAAAATGGTCAATATATGTATATATTATCTATTTAATGGTTTATTAAGTTTTATAAAGAGTTTAATTTATCAATATAATATTGTAAATCACTACACTAATATTATTAACTTTTAAAAATAAATAAAATATATATTTCAATTATTATTTTATTTATATGTAAATACTTAATTATTAGTTAAATTAAAAAAAATTATATATATATAAATGTCATGTTGGTAACACATTGCAACTATATCGCAAAATCAAAAAAGAAGGGCTGCGATAGACATGTGTTCAGAAGGCTACTATTACACTTTTCTTTGCAACCCATGATGAAGGGTTGCATCATCTAATCTATGGCCTAGTGTTATTTTTAATTTATCAAAGGAAAAATTATCTCTTATAAAATGGAAAAAAGGTAGGTTTTAATTAGAAAAATTCCTAAACTACCCTGGCCCAAACAAAACCCCCGCACCTGTTTTTCTTCTTCTCCCGTGCATCTCTCGAACTATCCTGACTCTCTCCCTCTCTCCTCGATTTATCTCTAATTTTGACTCATTTTCAATCCAAAATTGGCCTCGTGCTCAGTTTTACTCCCTCTACAGTCCCGTGTGACTGTGTCTGTACATATGTGTTTGTGGAGAAATTTTTTTGAATCCCATTTCGGGATTTATTCAATTTTTCTTGATTTTTAAATGGGTATGATGAATTCCAACTTGTTTCTTGTAAATAAGTATGCCTACACCGAATCGAACGATGGACGTATAAGCATTAGGTATTGGCAAAGCCATGATTGCTTTCATTTTGTAGATAAATTTATAGGTAAGTTATTTATAGTATTATCAGAGTTACCTCTTGTGTTTAAAGGTATTGAATGATGAAAAAGGTGTGTGTATATTCTGTGTGTGTATATGATGCATAGTGCCTACCATATAGAGAGCAAAATGGGTGGGCTAGGTATACATTAGAATGAAATGAGAGATGGGCTGATAGTCTGATACTAATATTTTTAGTTAATGCGAATGTGAGAGAAAAATGTGAGGGAATAGGGGAATTATTTGGAACATTTGTAGAATCCGTTCAATCAAGCCCACGCTTTTTATGAATATACCCTCAATTGGGTAAATAGGACACAAAACCTACATTGGTTATTCTGTGCACACACTATATTAATATTAGTTATTTTGGACATTTTCTCTGTCAATTAACCGCTTTTTATTGATTATTTTCAAAGAAAAAGGATATTAGACTCTCTGATCAGACTAAACATGTTTAGGCAAAAAAATGAATAAATGCTAGTAGGGAATTAAACTAATAATAAAAATTTGAATTGATAATTAAGTTAGCTAAAAAAAGACAAAAATCTTGGACAAAAGCCATTTTTCATTTTTCTTTCAAAAAAGAATAAGAAAAAAATTAAAAAAACTACAAGGGAATAATTCTTGTATATGCATAATACAAATTAAATATAATAATTACTTAATTTTAGGTGAAATCTTAATAAAGCAATATAAATAATTACTAAATGCATGGTATGTTTGAAGATTCTGATATTAAGAACCTATTATGAAAAAAGATGTCATTTTCTCAAATATCAAATATAATATATGTGTGTCTTTATAGTAAATAATATATGTTTTTTAAATCAACATCAAAAAAAATTGTATGACAAAAAGTGCATGCCTAATTTATGACATCTCTTTCAGAACTAGTTGGCATGGTGGCAAGTAGAAGTGGCCAAACAAGAGGGCCGGATGAGCCGTGCCGGTTTGCTATCGGGCTAGTTTGGCTAACTCAGCACTCGTGAATGACACGTATATTTTGGCAAGCCGTGCCGAGTTCGGGCCGAATGAAGATAAGTAAGTTCATGTACGGCACGCGAGTTTAAAGAGATAGTAGAGTTACAAGATTTGCAAAATTGTTGTTGGCAGACAGGCGCGTGTTGGACTCAGCCCGGCTATCCCTGGGCGGGGAGAGCCGAGGCGAGTTAGGCTCTGTTTCTTTTTAATTTTTATCTTATCCCATCCGTACTAAGGCATGCAATGTTGAAAACTCATTTTCAATTTCAATATTATTAACATTATATTTATGTGTGGTGTGTTGACTGAGCAAGGAACATCGAATGATTAAGAATTGTTGGATTGACCAAATATATATATTAGAAATTTAATTATTATTTATAAAACTTTTTTATGAATAATTTTCTTTCCCTTCGCCATTTCAATATAATAATTATTATTATATAGGAGTTGAATATTGTTGTTCTAGGAAAAATATTTTATGTCAGATATCGACAAGTCATAGATCAAGGAATATCGAGAAGTATGTCGAGAAGTCTAAAATGACTTGTAGAGAAGTCTCAAGAAATATCAATAAGTCAAATCCTCATGTAGAGAACTGGAGATATCGACAAGTCAAAAAGTTTATGTAGAGAACTGGAGATACCGACAAGTCAAAAAGCTTATGTAGGGGACTAGAGACATCGACAAGTCGTTCTACTTGTAGAGAACTAGAGACCTCGACAAGTCAAAAGCCGTGTAGAGAACTTGAGATATCGATAAGTCATTTTACTTATTGATATGTGATATCTCTACATAACAAAAGAGGTCTAGACAAAACTCCATAATTCAGAATACAGACAATTTGAAGATCCAAGATTACCAGTCAACAAACAATTTTATCACTGAATTGGAAAGCCTACAAATACAGCTTGAAGAATACGAGATCAATGGCCACTACGCCATAAGTGCTCAAATGCTATGCTCTTCTATTGTTGCCTGATAAGTGGCATTTTATACCACTTAGAACGTCTTAAAATGGCTTAAATTGGTGTCTTGAAATCAAGTATTTTGTGTATTTGATGCGTTTTTCTAGTGTTTATGCATTTCAGGGTATTAGTGCATTTCGGGGGAGGAATCATCAAGAATAAGCCTTGATATGTGTTCACCATTGCGAGAGGAAAGGAATGGACAGATTATGGCAAAGAAACGGAGCAAACCTGGATTTTTTCCAGTAGAGGCCTGCGCGCCCGCGCAGCAATACTGAGCGGCCGCGCAGCAACCTGCGCGCCCGCGCAGCTATGCTGAGCGGCCGCGCAGGGTCGGGGAAAAAGATAAATTATTTTAGACTTCTACTTCTGTTTGGCTTCCAACTTCTATGTAATCTGAGTTTTATGGGACTATTATATAGGTAGATTTGAGACGTTTTCACAGAGAGTATTAAGGGGATTATGTTTTAGATTGTGTTTTACGCAAGAAGCGAAGGAGATAAGGAAGAAGACCGATTTAGCACACCGCAACGAAGAGGAAGCATATTTTCTTGTGATTCTTGTTTCGTTGTAACGTTGGATGCTAGTTTTCTTGCTTTGACTTATTTACTCTTGTGACGTACTCTGTTTTAATATAATTAGTTTAGTTATTATTTTCTTGTGTTTGTTTATCATGATTTCATATGAACCCATGATGGAGATAAGTTCTATTATGGGCTAATCGTGATCATGGGGTTACAACGGATTTTTTATGGAATTCTTTAGTTAATTGTTTAATACTTTAGTGTGTGATGATTGCATGATATCTAGTATTGGTTGTGCGTATTCGTCTTATGTGCGTCGCGAACATATAAGATAAGGTGTTAATCTCTTGTGAAGCGACGGTGGATCTTGAGATTTAGAACTTGCCATACTAGCATAGGTTCATGTACGTTGAGCATGATTAGTGGGTAACTCTAACAGTTTTATTTGCCCTATGTAATTAAAAGGAATAACTTGAGCTTAAATCGTTATCTTGTCAATTTCTGTAGACATATAGGAACTCAACATAATTGATGACTATTCAACTTCTATCTTAATTGTGGATGCTTGGTAGAATGGTATTAGTACAATGAAAGTTGGCTTTTATCAGTTTCGTGTTATTCGATTAATATCATCACTGTCACATGCTAAAGGTAATAACAATGGCTATAGAAGGAAGTAATAATGAAGTTGTGATCTCATGAGTGTTTTATTATTGATAAATTGAAGTGTTAGTTAAGTGGTTAATTAAGTAGTTAATTATAGTTAATATTTAATCAACAATTTTAAGTGTTATTATCTTAACATTGAGAAGTAATCATACATTGGTGAGTGAGTTTAATTAGACAATAATTTAGTCTGAGTCTCTGAGGGAACGAACTAGAAAATATTCTATATTACTTGCGAACGCGTATACTTGCGTGAATATTAGCGCGTATTTTCGCCCTAACAAGTTTTTGGCGCCGCTGCCGGGGACTCGGCATATTTGTTTAGTTTATGTACTTACCATCATTGGTCATTAGGACTCAGTGATTAGGACGTAGTAGTTACTTACTCTTTTCGGTTGTGTTTCAGGTACTTTAGCAAGCGTTTATGCAAACTCGTTCTCGTGCTCGCAAGAGGACTTTAGATACAGCTGAGGAGACAGACGAAGTTCTTGATATTCCGGAGAAGTTAGATTTTGAGGATTCGGATTCAGGAACTGAGCAGAAAGAACCAGTAAACATGGGAGATCGTATTGTTCAAGCTGATCCAGCTCTTATGGATTTTTCTCGGCCTAAAATTGATGACATTCAGTCAAGCATCCTTCATCCGGCTATTCAAGCTAACACCTTTGAAATCAAGCCGGGCACTATTCAGATGGTGCAGAATTCTGTTTCTTTTGGAGGAGCGGCAACTGAAGACCCCAACATGCACATAAGGAATTTTGTCGAGATCTGCAGCACTTTTAAGTATAATGGCGTGACTGATGAGGCTATCAAGTTGAGGCTTTTCCCATTCTCACTGAGGGATAAGGCTAAAGATTGGTTACATTCTGAACCAGCTGGGTCCATCACTATGTGGCAAGATCTTGCGCAAAAGTTTCTGGTGAAGTTTTATCCAATGGCAAAGACTGCTGCTATGAGGAGTGCTCTTACTCAGTTTGCGCAGCAACCTACAGAATCTATGTGCGAGGCTTGGGAACGCTACAAGGAAATGTTGAGAAAATGTCCACATCATGGAATGCCGGATTGGATGGTGATCACTGGTTTCTATAATGGTTTGGGGGCCCAATCTCGGCCCATGCTCGATGCAGCAGCTGGAGGCGCCTTATGAGCTAAAAGCTATACTGAGGCGTATAATCTTATAGAGACGATGGCTGCAAATGAGCATCAAAACCCAACTCAGAGGATGACGTCAGGCAAGGTAGCAGGTATTCTGGAAGTTGATGCAGCCACCGCTATTGCAGCCCAGCTTCAAGCGCTATCAATGAAGGTTGATTCTCTGGCTACGTATGGAGTTAATCAAATAGCTATGATTTGTGAGCTTTGTGCAGGTTCTCATGCTACGGATCAGTGTTCTCTTGTCAACGAATCTGTTCAGTATGTGAATAATTATCAGCAACAACAGCAGCCTGTGCCAGCGACCTATCATCCTAATAACAGAAATCATCCAAATTTCAGCTGGGGGAATAATCAGAATACTATTCAGCCACCATATCAGCAAGGAGTGAGTAAACAGTTTAACCCACCTGGATTCCAGCAACCACAGTAGTATGCTACAAGGCAATCATATCCTTAACAGGGAAGTACAGCTACACCCACTAGTGCTGATTTTGAGGAACTTAAGCTGTTGTGTAAGAGTCAGGCGGTTTCTATCAAGACCTTGGAAAATCAAATCGGTCAATTAGCCAATGCAGTGTTCAAGCGTCAACCTGACACTCTTCCCAGTGACACGGAAGTACCAGGCAGGAAGGAAGCTAAAGAGCAAGTCAAGGCTATTACCTTAAGGTCTGGAAAAGTGGCTGATGCTGAAAAGGCAAAGGAAGTCGAAGCTGAAGTTAGAGATGAAGAATCTAAGCAAAAGGAGAAAGCGGCGGAACCAAGGAAGACTACTGTTGAACACACTCTGCCTGAGGCTAATACAGGGGAGAAACAGCTCTATCCTCCACCACCTTTTCCTAAGAGATTGCAGCAACAAAAGCTGGATAGACAGTTCGGGAAGTTTCTGGAGGTGTTCAAGAAACTTCACATCAATATACCTTTCGTTGAGGCTCTGGAACAAATGCCTAGTTATGCGAAGTTTATGAAGACTATTCTTTCAAGGAAGGTGAAACTGGATGACCTTGAAACCGTTGCTCTCACGGAAGAATGCAGCGCTGTTCTGCAGCAAAAGTTACCACCAAAACTGAAAGATCCAGGAAGCTTCACCATTCCTTGCACCATTGGCAATCTAACTTTTGACAAGTGCCTTTGTGATTTGGGAGCAAGCATTAATCTGATGCCGTTGTCGATCTTTAAAAAGCTGGATCTGCCTGATCCAAAACCCACATACATGTCGCTACAATTGGCTGACCGTTAAATTACTTACCCAAGGGGCATAGTTGAGGATGTGCTCATCAAGGTGGATAAGCTCTTCTTTCCAGCAGATTTTGTTATTCTGGATTTTGAGGAAGATAAGAAGATTCCCATAATCTTGGGAAGGCCTTTCTTGGCCACTGGCCGTACCTTGATAGATGTGCAAAAAGGTGAACTTACTATGCGGGTCCAAGATCAGGATATGACCTTCAATGTATTCAAGGCAATGAAATTCCCTACAGAAGATGAGGAGTGCTTAAAAGTGGATGTGATTGATACTGCGGTTACTTCGGAACTCGATCACATGCTAATGTCTGATGCATTGGAAAAGGCCTTAGTGGGGGATTTTGACAGCGATGATGAAGATAGCAACGAGCAATTACAATATCTGAACGCTTCTCCATAGAAGCGAAAGCTGGACATACCATTTGAATCTCTTGGTACTTCTGACCTTAAGAATGCTGAAGGGAAGCTCAAACCATCAATAGAGGAAGCACCTACCTTGGAGCTCAAACCATTACCTGAACACTTGAGGTATGCGTTTTTAGGTGATTCATCTATGTTACCTGTTATTATTTCATCTGACCTTTCAGGTAGTGAGGAAGACAAGCTCTTAAGGATTTTGAGAGAATTCAAATCGGCTATAGGATGGACCATAGCAGACATCAAGGGGATAAGTCCTTCATATTGTATGCATAAAATTCTGCTAGAGGAAGGTAGTAAGCCAACTGTGGAACAACAGCGAAGACTAAATCCCATCATGAAGGAGGTGGTGAAGAAAGAAATTCTGAAATGGCTAGATGCAGGCATCATTTATCCTATTTCTGACAGCTCGTGGGTGAGCCCCGTACAATGTGTACCTAAGAAGGGAGGTATCACTGTGGTCTCAAATGAAAAGAATGAGCTCATCCCTACTCGAACAGTTACAGGATGGAGAGTATGCATGGATTATATAAAATTGAACAAAGCCACAAGGAAGGATCACTTCCCCCTTCCATTTATTGATCAAATGCTTGACAGATTGGCGGGTCATGAGTATTTTTGTCTTCTAGATGGTTATTCCGGGTATAATCAGATTTGTATTGCACCAGAGGATCAGGAAAAGACTACCTTCACTTATCCATTTGGCACATTTGCTTTTCGCAGAGTTTCGTTTGGGTTATGTGGCGCCCCGGCCACTTTTCAGAGATGTATGATGGCTATATTCTCTGACATGATTGGAAATAACGTCGAAGTGTTCATGGATGACTTCTCCGTCTTTGGACTCTCATATGATGAATGTTTGAATAATCTACGCGCCGTACTCAAAAGATGCGTGGAAACTAATTTGGTGCTTAATTGGGAGAAATGTCATTTTATGGTGCGTGAAGGCATTATCCTTGGGCATAAGGTCTCTAGCAAGGGTCTGGAGGTGGACAAGGCCAAGGTGGGAGTCATTGAAAATCTTCCCCCACCTAATTCTGTGAAAGGAATCCGTAGTTTTCTTGGTTATGCGGGTTTTTATCGACGATTCATCATGGACTTTTCAAAGATATCTAAGCCGTTGTGCAATTTGCTTGAGAAAGATGTGCCGTTCAAATTTGATGATGAATGTTTGGCAGCATTCGAGACTCTCAAGAAGAGTTTGATCACTGCACCAGTTATTACAACACCAGATTGGACAGAACCGTTTGAGATGATGTGTGATGCGAGTGATTATGCGGTAGGTGCAGTTCTGGGACAGCGCAAGAAAAATCTCTTCCATGTGGTCTACTATGCGAGTAAGACTTTAAATGGTGCCCAATTGAACTACACCACTACTGAGAAGGAGCTTTTGGCTATAGTCTTTGGCTTTGAGAAATTTCGATCTTATCTGCTTGGTACGAAAGTAACAGTATTCACTGATCATGCAGCTATTCGCTATCTGGTTTCTAAGAAGGATTCGAAGCCGAGACTCATTCGTTGGGTGCTTTTACTTCGAGAATTTGATTTAGAGATCAAAGATAGAAAAGGTACTGAGAATCAAGTAGCTGACCATCTCTCTAGGTTGGAGAATCCCGATTCTACTTCACAAGATAGGACGTTAATCAATGAATCTTTTCCGGATGAGCAGTTGTTTGCAATTCAGGAGGAAGAACCATGGTTTGCAGATATTGTAAACTATCTCGTCAGCAACATAATGCCTCCTAATTTAACATCCGCCCAAAAGAAGAAGTTTCTGCATGAGGTGAAGTGGTATATGTGGGATGAACCATATTTGTTTAGACAGGGAGCTGACCAGATCATCAGGAGATGTATCCCGTTCTGTGAGACGGAGGGGATATTACGAGACTGCCATTCCACGGTTTATGGGGGACACTATGGAGGTGAGAAGACGGCAACTCGTATTCTGCAAGCAGGTTTTTTCTGGCCTACTTTGTTCAAGGATGCTCATCAGTTTGTTTTAAGGTGTGATCATTGCCAAAGAGTGGGAAATTTGTCAAGGAAGGATGAGATGCCATTAAATGTGATGCTTGAAGTCGAGGTCTTTGATGTGTGGGGAATCTATTTCATGGGGCCTTTTATCACGTCTTGCAATAATTAGTACATCTTGCTGGCAGTCGATTATGTCTCAAAATGGGTCGAAGTTAAAGCTTTACCGACAAATGATGCAAAGGCAGTGCTAAATTTTCTTCATAAGCAAATTTTCACAAGGTTTGGAACACCTCGGGTAATCATAAGTGATGAAGGATCGCATTTTTGCAACCGTAAGTTCACTTCTATGATGCAGCTTTATAATGTGAATCATCGAGTAGCTACTGCCTATCATCCGCAAACAAATGGTCAAGCGGAAGTGTCTAACAGAGAGATAAAGCGTATTCTAGAGAAGGTTGTTTGTCCGTCAAGGAAGGATTGGTCTTTAAAGCTCGATGAAGCTGTTTGGGCTTACAGAACAGCATACAAAACTCTACTTGGGATGTCACCGTTTCAGTTGGTGTATGGTAAGGGATGTCATCTACCGGCGGAGCTTGAGCATAAGGCCTACTGGGCATTGAAGAAATTAAACCTGGATTTAGATGCAGCTGGTAAGAAAAGAATGCTTCAGCTTAATGAACTTGATGAATTTCGACTTCAAGCGTACGAGAATAACAAAATGTATAAGGAAAAGGTGAAGAGGTGGCACGATAGGAAGCTACATCCTATGTTATTTGTGCCAGGGCAACAAGTTCTTTTATTCAACTCTCGGCTCCGACTTTTTCCTGGGAAGTTGAAATCAAGGTGGTCTGGACCTTTTATTGTAAAAACTGTGTTTCCACATGGAGCGGTGGAAATTTTTGAGAATGATTCGGACCAAGCATTCAAGGTTAACGGTCAGCGGTTGAAGCACTACTATGGGGACATGGCAAACCGAGAGGTGGTTAGTGCCATTTTGTTGACTACTTGAGAAAGGTACGGAACGTCAAGCTAATGACGAAAAAGAAGCGCTGCGTGGGAGGCAACCCATGAATTGTTGTTACAGGAACCCATAGAAGTTAATAACCTATCCAAAAACACAAAAAAATCAGAAAACAGGGGCTGAAATTTTTTTTTTCCAGAGACCCTCTGCGCGCCCGTGCAGGGGTCGAGTTCCAGAAAATTTTTTACAGTTCAGAAAAAAAAAACAAAAACAAAAAAACAGTTTTAGCCCATAAACCCACGAATTTTTCCCACTACCCCATCATTTTATCCCTTAATTCCCAAACCCTAATCTAATCCACACCCTATATATACATACACCTATCCTACATATCTCCCACAAAACTTCCTACACTTAAACCCTCTCACAAACATCAAAAATCAGTTCTTACTCACTTTTATTCACGAATCAATGGCACCCAAGAGAGCACATACTATTGACAGCAGCAGCACAGTTCCTACTGCTGATTCATCGAGGGGTACTGCTGCAAGGCCTCAGTTAACTGACAGAGCTGCGGAGGAGGAGTACACTAGGCTGTTGGGGAAGCCGATTCTGAAGGAGAGGGGGTTTTTACCATCAGGGAGGGATGGTGAGTTATTGCCCATGATTGCAGAGAAGGGGTGGATAGCTTTTTGTGAGTCACCTGAAGCAGTACCGATGAGCGTTGTTCACAAGTTCTACGCGAACGCGAAGGCTGAAAAGAATGGGTTTTCTGTAGTCCGTGGGCTGACGGTTGATTATCATCCTGCGGCGATTCGTCGTGTGATTGGACAGCGAGAGAGGAAGCCCGAGGAGGAGCACTGGAATGAAAAGACTGCTGAGGATTTTGACTTAGATTTGATTTGTGCGACTCTCTGTCGACCGGGCACAGTTTGGAACCGCAATCCAGCCAATAATGAGTATCGTCACTTTCCGGCGATCGCCATGAACAGGTATGCCCGTGCATGGAATGCATTTATATGTGCTATTATATGTGCTAATATTTTGCCTTCTTCACATGCACACGAGGTCACAGTTGAGAGAGCACAGTTGTTGTGGGGAATTCTGCGTGATGAGTACTATGTGGACCTTGGTGAGTTTATCTACCAAGGAATTCTGAAGTTTTTGAGGGGAGCAAAGCATATGAACATCCCTTATGCATCCACGGTTACGAAGCTATGCCGAGCAGTGGGAGTGAACTGGCCGGCTCATGAGCAGTTGCAGTTGCCAGCAGCTCCGATAGATTCTGGCACTCTGAATGGGATGCAGGAGTGGACCGGTGGTGAGCCTGAGGAGTATGGGCTGGGTTATCGTCTTCCAGGAGGGCGTCCAGCACGAGGTGCTACTATGGCTAGGCCAGGGCGTGATGAGGCTGGTTCTTCGAGAGCTCAGGAGGGTGCTGGGATGGTTGATGCCCAGTATAGGAGGCTTTCACGGCGGATGGATGCCATGTATGAGACGCAAAGCAGGTTTGCTCAGGAGCTCACCCTTGCGTTAGGGACTGCTTTTCGAGGCCTTGGAGCTGATATCCAGTGGCCAGTTTTTGGTGAGGACTCTGCATACCCACCGCCTGATACTCCACCCACTGAGGGTGATGATGATGATGACTCCGAGTAGGTATACCATGTGTTCCTTTCTACTACTTTCACTGAGGACAGTGAAGATTTTTAGTTTGGGGGTGGTAGTTAAGGAATATTGTGTGTGTGTCATTTAGTTGCATATTCATGATAGTTTAGTTCATATAGTTGCATAATTTATGCCATTTAGTTTTTTTTTTATGAATGTCATGTAGCTCATGCATTTACCATGATCCCTTTTGCAATAAGTTATCGACTGAATTGTGATATTGATGCAAGTGTAGTGATAGCATTAAAGTGATATTAAGTTGTGTAGGTTGATATGCATGCTAGAAACAATTGTAAGTCCACTAAGTCTTAAAGAATGCGTAAGGGCTAGATTGTTGTTATTATTTGGTTGTTTTCAAGGTCAATCTACTTATTATGCTTAGAATTCGATTATAGGTTCTTAGTGATAAAGACATGAAAAAAAAAAGAAAAAATTTTTGAAGAAAAAAATATGGAAGTTGTTGCTAGTTGTGGCTAGGTGTCAAATGGCTAGTAGCCGGCTCGCATATGTTGCGAGTAGTCTAGGGTTGAGCAAGATGGAGCGAAACGCACTTGCTCAGAAGTTATTAAAAAAATAAAAATAAAATAAAATAAAATTTTGCATAATTGATCAAGAGTGGGCTCTTTGGTATTCGAGTTATTAAGTTCTTAGGGGACTTTGTGCCTAGTGACCTAAGGCTTTTAGAGTCTGGGATCCGCTAATCTAACGCTCGTTACATGGATACCATTGTATAAGTCTTTTGTGGACCTCACTCATTGCACGGTCAAATAAGCATTTGAGTTGTAAATAAAAAGCACGATTCCGTAGTAAGCTCCAGAGTTCTTGTAGTGTTGTATATCACTTTGTGCCTAGAATTTTTATTCTTTGTATAATCGTAGGATTGCCTTGAGGATAGTCTAGTCATAGTAATTGGTCTAGTTCCGAAGCATATCTGTTAAGCATTTGCACACACCACGTTTCTGGCCGTATGTCCGTTTGCATGAGTTTATTGATCTTTAGTTGTCTAACTGCATTCGTTGAGATGTGACAATTTGGTAGGTTAATTGTAGTAAGGGGGATCGTTGCATTTTCATATAGATTGCATTCATGCATATTTTTATTTATTTTTGAGTCTGTGACGCTTGAGGACAAGCATCGATTTAAGTTTGGGGGTGTGATAAGTGGCATTTTATACCACTTAGAACGTCTTAAAATGGCTTAAATTGGTGTCTTGAAATCAAGTATTTTGTGTATTTGACGCGTTTGTCTAGTGTTTATGCATTTCAGGGTATTAGTGCATTTCGGGGGAGGAATCATCAAGAATAAGCCTTGGCATGTGTTCACCATTGCGAGAGGAAAGGAATGGGCAGATTACGGCGAAGAAATGGAGCAAACCTGGATTTTTTCCAGTAGAGGCCTGCGCGCCCGCGCATCAATGCTGAGCGGCCGCGCAGCAACCTGCGCGCCCGCGCAGCTATGCTGAGCGGCCGCGCAGGGTCGGGGAAAAAGATAAATTATTTTAGACTTCTACTTCTGTTTGGCTTCCAACTTCTATGTAATCTGAGTTTTATGGGACTATTATATAGGTAGATTTGAGACGTTTTCACAGAGAGTATTAAGGGGATTATGTTTTAGATTGTGTTTTACCAAGAAGCGAAGGAGATAAGGAAGAAGACCGATTTAGCACACCGCAACGAAGAGGAAGCATATTTTCTTGTGATTCTTGTTTTGTTGTAACGTTGGATGCTAGTTTTCTTGCTTTGACTTATTTACTCTTGTGATGTACTCTGTTTTAATATAATTAGTTTAGTTATTATTTTCTTGTGTTTGTTTATCATGATTTCATATGAACCCATGATGGCGGTAAGTTCTATTATGGGCTAATCGTGATCATGGGGTTGCAACAGATTTATTATGGAATTCTTTAGTTAATTGTTTAATACTTTAGTGTGTGATGATTGCATGATATCTAGTATTGGTTGTGCGTATTCGTCTTATGTGCGTCGCGAACATATAAGATAGGGTGTTAATCTCTTGTGAAGCGACGGTGGATCTTGAGATTTAGAACTTGCCATGCTAGCATAGGTTCATGTACGTTGAGCATGATTAGTGGGTAACTCTAATAGTTTTATTTGCCCTATGTAATCAAAAGGAATAACTTGAGCTTAAATCGTTGTGTTGTCAATTTCTGTAGACATATAGGAACTCAACATAATTGATGACTATTCAACTTCTATCTTAATTGTGGATGCTTGGTAGAATGGTATTAGTACAATGAAAGTTGGCTTTTATCAGTTTCGTGTTATTCGATTAATATCATCACTATCACATGCTAAAGGTAATAACAATGGCTATAGAAGGAAGTAATAATGAAGTTGTGATCTCATGAGTGTTTTATTATTGATAAATTGAAGTGTTAGTTAAGTGGTTAATTAAGTAGTTAATTATAGTTAATATTTAATCAACAATTTTAAGTGTTATTATCTTAACATTGAGAAGTAATCATACATTGGTGAGTGAGTTTAATTAGACAATAATTTAGTCTGAGTCTCTGAGGGAACGAACTAGAAAATATTCTATATTACTTGCGAACGCGTATACTTGCGTGAATATTAGCGCGTGTTTTCGCCCTAACATTGCCTTATGTCAAAAAAACATTGCATTTTCAATAATGCAACGCCATGGGGCGTTATATCTGCGGCCGTTGCATTAGAGGCATAATGCAACGCTTTTTGGGGGTCTACAGCAACACCAATAAGCATTGCCTAATAGATGTAATGCAACAGTATATACATCAAATGCAACACCAAAAAGCGTTGGCTCTGACATAAGCTGGTTCTAAGACTCCATGTGTGGAGCCCACATTAAGGCCACATCAGCACATGACACGTGGATGCCACTTCAGCAGTGGGCCCCACACAAGCACCACGTCAGCAGGGGCCCCCACTAAAAATGCCATGTAAGCATTGGGGCCCACATGCCACGTCAGCAGCGGTCCACATGCCACGTCACTGGTATGTAATGCAACGCTTTTTATCAACTTTTAGGACAGGCGAACATAATTAAAAGCAACGCTTATATAGCTAATGCAACACCACAATATATGGTAAAAACATTACTATTACTTTATAATACAACACCCAAATATCAAATGCAACGCTTTAATTAAAATTTTTGCAAGATAATATTTCATAATTATAGAAGCCCATGAAAATTATCCTAATAACCATTCAACAATTTCTACTAGCCATCTAAAATATCATCCAACAACCCCATTACAAGTGTCATCCACAAAATACATCCAACAACCCCAACATCATACTAACTACTAAAATCATTACAAGTTCTTCGATGTGCCAAAAAGATACTATTACAATTGAAGCTAAAGCTATTACAATTGGTGGGGCATCAAATGCCCACTACAAGAAAAACAATTTCAGACAACACTAATTAGACAACAGTTGAAAAAAGAACCGTTGTCCCAAAATGACAGACAATGGTTTTATTTTGCCCTCCTACAACCATTGTCTAACCTAAGGTTCATACAACGGTTTTGTGAACTGTTGTAAAAAATCACAAAAAAGTGGAGTTTGCACAACAGTTGTTTGAAACCATTGTCTTCATATGCTTCACACAACGGGATTAGTAACTGTTGTAAAATGTTAGACAACGGTTTTTCAAATCTATTGTTAATCCATCTTTATAACAACGGTTTAAAAAACCGTTGTCTTTTGAATGTAAAATGACAACAGTTTATGAAGCTGTTGTCTAAGCAATCCCGAGACAACAGTTAATTTAGAAGTCTTTCTGTTGGATATTTACCTTTCAGACAAGTGTTTATGAAAAGTCTCGTCTTATTATACATCAAACAACGGTTCTTAAATAAGGTTCAAATGACGGTTCTAACAAGACAATAACCATTGTCTATTAATGGGAAAACGTGGCACCATCTGATTTGGTGAAAATATTTCATCCGGATCACTTAGTTGGCAAAATCTCACCCATTGATTGACTTCACCTAGATCACTTATTTATCTTATGAATGGATTGGTTGTCAGAGAATAATGCTCAGATTGATTGTAAGAATAGGAAAGTAAGACTTCAGACATTGGGTAGTAAGAAGAAGGTGGTATTTCAAGGAAATAAGCAAGAACAGAAGTTCTTAACGATCGCTCAAGTGAAGAAGTTATTGCGTCAGAATTGTGTGGCGTATTTGGCCCATGTGATAGACACCAGCAAGGAAGTTCCAGCACTAGAAGCGATTCCAGTTGTCAACGAATTTCTAGATGTCTTTCCAGACGATCTACCAGGATTACCTCCCGACAGGGAAATTGAATTTGCGATTGACCTAGCACTCGGAACAGAACTAGTTTCTAAAGCTCCGTATCGGATGGTACCAGTGGAGATGAAAGAATTGGCAATTCAGCTGCAAGATCTTTTGGAGAAAGGAGTTATAAGACCCAGTGTATCCCCATGGGGCGCACCAGTACTATTTGTCAAGAAGAAGGACGGGAGTATGCGACTGTGTATTGACTATCGAGAACTGAATAAGCTAACCATTAAGAATAAGTACCTGTTGCCAAGGATCGATGATTTGTTTGACCAATTGAGAGGCGCTGTATGGTTTTCTAAAATTGATTTAAGATCTGGATATCATCAACTGAAGATCAAGCCTGAAGACATTCCAAAGACCGCATTCAGAACCAGATATGGGCATTATGAGTTTCTAGTGATGGCATTTGGATTAACCAACGCACCAGCAGCTTTCATGGATCTGATGAATCGAGTATTCAAGAAATATTTGGATAAATTCGTGATCGTGTTCATAGAAGACATCTTGATCTATTCTAAAATAGAAGAGGAGCACGTAGAGCATTTGAGGATAGTTTTTGAGATACTGCGACAAGAAAATTGTACGCAAAGTTTTCCAAGTGTGAATTTTGGTTAAAAGAAGTACGATTTCTTGGGCACGTAATTAGCAATAAAGGAGTAGAAGTGGATCCAACAAATATTGAAGCTATAATCAACTGGGAGAGGCCAAAGACACCAATGAAAGTACGAAGTTTCATGGGATTAGCAGGTTACTATAGAAGATTCGTGCAAGATTTTGTAAAATAGTTATGCCGTTGACAAAGCTCACCAGGAAGAACCAAAAGTTCAAATGGGACGAGAAATGCGAGGAAAGTTTCCAAGAATTAAAGAATAGATTAGTATCTTCTCCAGTGCTAGTCTTGCCAGATGATCAAGGAAATTTTGTGATTTATAGTGACGCGTCATATAAAGGATTGGGATGTGTTTTGATGCAGCATGACAAGGTGATAACCTACGCTTCAAGACAGTTAAAACCACATGAAGAGAATTATCCAACTCATGATCTTGAATTAGAAGCTATAATATTTGCATTGAAGATTTAGAGGCATTATCTCTATGGGGAAAATTGCGAGATCTACACGGACCACAAGAGTTTAAAGTATATCTTTACCCAGAAGGAATTAAACATGAGACAACGAAGATGGCTAGAACTAATCAAGGACTATGACTGTACTATCAACTATCATCCAGGAAAAACAAATGTGGTGGCCGACGCGCTGAGCAGAAAAGAAAGGTTGAATATGATAACTTCATCCGAGGAGTTGATCAAGGAATTTGAGAAGCTGGAAATAGAGGTCAGTATCCCAAGTATGTCTACAGAGGTGTTATGTGCAATGTCTTTTCAACCAGAACTATTAGAGAAGATAAAAAGATGTCAGGAAGAAGTAATGAGCCATGAACGAGACAGTTTGACATGTGAAGAGTTAGGGAGTCAAAAGGATGACAAAGGAATATTAAGATTTTCTTCCAGAATATGGATACCCAATGTAGCCGAGCTGAAAGATGAAATTCTCCGAGGCGCTCACAACTCCAGATATTCAATTCATCCCGGAAGTACGAAGATGTACAGAGACTTAAGAGAAAACTTTTGGTGGCCAAGCATAAAGAAGGAAATTGCAGAGTGGGTAAGTAAGTGTTACACTTGCCATCGAGTCAAAGCGGAATATCAAATGCCAAATGGACTGATACAACCCTTGGACATTCCAGAATGGAAGTGGGAGCATATCGCAATGGATTTTTTAGTTGGATTACCGAGGACCAGGGCAAATCATGATGCTATTTGGGTTATTATCGACAGATTGACAAAGTCAGCGCATTTTCTTCCTATCAACGAAAGATTCTCAATGGATAAATTGGTACGGTTATATCTTAAGGAAATTGTGACACGATATCGAGTTCCTGTATCCATAGTTTCAGACAGAGATCCTCGATTTAATTCAAGATTTTGGAGAAGTTTTTAAGATTGTCTCAGAACGAAGCTGAACATGAGTACCACGTATCATCCGCAGACAGACAGTCAAAGTGAAAGGATGATTCAGACTATTGAAGATATGCTAAGGGTATGTTCACTAGATTTTAAAGGGAGTTGGGACGAACATTTGCCATTGGTTGAGTTCTCCTACAACAAAAGTTAACATGCCAGTATTGGAATGCCGCCTTATGAAGCTTTGTACGGGAGAAGATACAGATCTCCAATATGTTGGGAAGAAGTTGGTGAGAGAAAGATTTTGGGTCCAGAATTGATCCAGCAGATAAAGGAAAAGATAGAGCTCATTCGGAAACGATTGGTAGCAGCTCAAGATCGTCAACGCAAATATGCTGATCCTGCCAGAAAGGATATGGAATTTGAAGTTGGTGAAGCAGTGTTATTGAAGGTTTCACCTTGGAAGGGTTTATCAAGATTTGGAAAGAAAGGAAAGCCGAGTCCGCGTTATGTTGGCCCTTTTGAGATTTTGAGGCGTGTGGGAAAGGTTGCTTATGAATTAGCGTTACCACCTCACATGCAGCATATTCACAACGTGTTCCACGTGTCAATGTTGAAGCGTTATTTTCCTGATTCGAACCATGTGATAGAATATGAGCCAATCGAGATTCAACTAGATTTGTCTTTTGTAGAGCAACCAGTGCAGATTTTAGATAAGAAAGAAAGAGTGCTTAGGAATAAATCTGTATCTTTAGTGCGAGTCTTGTGGAGGAATTCCAAGGTTGGAGAGTCGACCTGGGAATTGGAAAGCGATCCAAGTATCCTCATTTGTTTTCCTAGGCTGATTCTGAGGACATAATCCTCTTAAGGGGGAATGATGTAATAACCGGGAAAACTATGTGAATATTATATGTTAAATAAATAAATATTATGTATTTAAAGTAATTGTTGCCATGATATGAGATGTTATAACTGTTATGTGTGTTTCTGTGCGGGCCAGAAAAATTCTTGATTGATTAAAATAGGTTTAAACTGCAATTATATGAACCTATCTTCAATCGGGACGCGTATTTATTAGCATGTTTATTAAGATACCTGTTTTATTTGATTTTATGCGTGTTTGAATGTATTTTACGTCTTTTCAGGATTTTCTGGTAATTTAGGGATCGTTTCTGTTTTTCAAAAATCAACAGATCGGGACCCCATCGGGACGTCAAACCCCACAAAATCGATGTTTTTATTTTTATAAAATTATTCGTATTTTAAATACCCTTTATTTTCTTATTTTTGAATTATTCGCAATTTTTGGGGAATTTAGACATTATTTTTGTATTTTATCGTTTTTAAAATTATTCCCCGTAATTATTATTTTGGGGCTTAATTATTGTAATTTAGGGATAAAAACACCCTTATTTGATTTTGGGGGAATTTATTTTCTGTTAATATAAATACCATATTTTGTTTATTTTATTTTCAGAATTAACAAAAAATAGTAAAAAATTCAGAAAATAGGAAAATCAGATTGGGGGTTAGGGTTTGAGTTCCTGAGATTGATTCGATCGTTGATCGCGATAGGAGTGGGTGATTTTGGAGTTCGGGTAACAAAAAACGAAGCCTGAATCGTGTTCTTTCCGTTTGTACAATCAATTCCATCAAAGGGTAATCGAATTAAATTTTGATTTTTTAGTTCATAATCTTCCAAATTTGGGGTTTTGAATTCTGGATTGTGCTGGATGTTTTTGATGATTACAGTAGCTTTACCGTGATTAGAGTAATCGATTTATGTAAAAATCATACTCGTTTTATTGCTGGAACGTTCGAACCGTGTTCTTGAGTTTTTTTTTTTAATTCGATTTTCTAATTGATTCATGTGTTTGTTGTTGATTCTGAGTATATGAATGTTTTTAACATAGTCCAGGCCTCGTTTTAGCATATGATTCGTTAATTTTGGTGTTGTTCGACGAAGTGGCAAGTTCCCCGGCATAGTCGCCGGTGTTCGTCCTTGAATTCATCGGAGTTTGTTTCCGATGATTGTTTGGTGGTTATTGATGTTGTATGTGATTGTATAGGTTCTGTTAAGTTGATCTGGACTGAGAAACTAATGAAACCGGGACGATTTTGGCCGGGAAACGACTCACCGGAGTCGGTCAACCCCGCCGGAAACTGAGTAATTTACTAGAATCCGGTGGGTGTTCAACCCGAACCGAATTCGTTCATACCTGACCCGTTTCATTTCTGTCCCGACCCGGTTTTGATCTTTATTCCCCAAAACCCAGCCTTAAAAACCTGTTTATGGGATTTTCTCTTTTATTTATTTTCAAAATTCATTTTCTATTTTTAAAAATCATTTATTTTAATTTCAAAAATCATTTAATAATTATTTTAAATTCTAAAAATTATGTATTTAATTATTTTAAATTCTAAAAATTATTTTATTTAATTATTTTCAAAAATACCATTTGATTTAATTTTTTATAATTCATTTTAGTTAATTATTTATGAATTTAATTAATTGATTAAAAACTAATTAATCAATTAATTTTGTTTATAAATAGTTAAATAAATGTAAATTATTTATAATTAATTCAAATAATTTCTAAAAATTATTCATAATAATTAAACCGTTCGTCCGTTTAATACGAAACGAACGCGTACAGACTCAGAGAAATATTGCGCTTTCAATAAAAATACTGTTAAGTCCTAATTTCTTTTGTATTGCAATGTCATTTGATTTGTGCATCAGTTTGAGTCAGTATTTGAACGGTAAATGCTAGTATTGGCCTAATTTTAATTCTGAATGCCCTGAGACGTATTTTAATGATTTGACTTATAGGTTACATGAAATATGTGATTACGTGTTATACGAATACCATGATTACGTGCTATGTGATATGCATGCTATCTGTTTACAGTTTTAAAATGCCATGATAAATTATAAACGATCGGGTAGATGTCAAGACGTATAGTTACGTCGATTGAGTTTGGTTGTGTCAATTAAGATAGTCCTTTTGTTTATAGAATCAAGTAGCAAGGAGTGTGGTCAAGTGTTAGCCGGAGATAGTAGCCAACAGCTATAGGCAGAGATATAGTAAGAGGTTATCGAGCATACCAGGAAAGTACCATAACTTCACTTATCATTCAAGTGACATTTATTTCGAATCATATTATGCAATTATTTATGTCACCCCTTATCATTCAAGTGATATTGACTCTGAATTTATTCTTTTAATTTCTCTACTATTCTAAGTTCAGAATAGTTAAATGTTTTTACATTTCGCTATAAATTACTCTATACAGTGAAGCTTTGAATTGAGATTAGCGAATAACTATTTGTTCTGGTTATTTCGCCATTTATTGTTGAGATAACTCCGGACCATACGAAATGGGGGGTTATGTGATTAAGGATGTCATTTGATTCGACTTCTTTGACGGAAAATTATTTTTATGGGTTGGATGGTTGCGTAAGAGGCCGTGGCGGCGGTCCAGTGTGAGCTATGTGTTATACGGGATATAACACCTTGCTAGGCCGATATGTGCCTTAGGTACCTTTTTTTAGTTGGATATGCTTCGGCATACCAGTGTTGCTCCACGGCTGATCACCGACGGCAACACACCGTCGTTCGAGGATTCCAATCCTAAAACAAAATATATTGTAAATGTTGTTTGTTATCAAATATATATATATATTAGTTTTTGATACTGTTCAGGTATTGTGGTTTGGTTTTGTTCATCAGATATATTATCATTGTTGTTCTAAATCATAAGCTAATTACTGCTTGCTGAACATTTCTTTCGCCTATACTTGTTTCATATCCTGATTCTTTCAGCTATGCCAGGGCAAGCTTGAGTTCCAGGTCGGACTAGAAGTTGTGTGCTTGTAGATAGTTTGGTGTGTTTCCAGGTAGACAGTTTGGGACGCTTAACTAGTCTAGAGGTTTGTAATAAAATTTGAATAAGTTGTAAAACTAATTAGAATTATGGTTTGTAATAACAGTTGGTTTGTAATAGTGCCTGTTCCATACTATAACCTGTGATCGATCCAGTACAGGTAAAGGGGTCATATTTATTATATTATTCCGCTGTGATTATTTTATTGGTTAGTGACCCCCAGATCTTGACCCCGGGTCTGGAGGGCGTCACAACTGTTGTGCTCCGTTTTCCATTGCACATCACCTAATCATGAAAACTATTGAAGAGATGTGTAAACCAACTTTTGAACAACTTAAGAAACTAGATCCAAAATGTTTGGACAAAAGTATATTTTGACACCATATTTGTGATTATAATGTTGAAAATAGCATATCGAAATGCTTTAATGCTTGGATTATAAACAAAAGATATATGATGTCTTTGTGCATCATTTTTGTTAGACGTGGATTAAACATATTTATTTTTAAACACTCTATGTAATAGATATTTGTCATCGTTAAGAATTCATTATAAAATTATAAATAAGATGAGAGATAAGCGGGGATGTCATGCAATATTGAAGATTCTGAGATTCAAATTGGTCCAAGAATCAAAAAGAAATTTGAAAAATATGTGGATACCTCTATAGAACGATAAACAAGTTGGGATGGAGAGAAGAAATTTGTTTTAAGTTTCTATCTATCCGCTGAAACCTTATTTTTCCTACTGTATAATGGTATGATGATATTAGGTATAAATATATTGTAGGTTAAATCCATGCTAAAATTTGTTTGTGTGGACTTAATTCAAAGAACTTGTTCTTGTATATTATTTGATCTTATGGAAATTCCATGCCCTGCAATCATACATGTGACGCCTCCCAATTCGGAGCCTAGATCGGGAGTCACAACTCAACAACAAAGAATAAAACCTGGAAATATCATAAATATAAAAACCCTGTCCCTGACTTAACTCAAGATCCAACCAATTAATGGTATGAAATAAGCAATATCCACACTAACACCAAACTATTATTATAAACAATTCTCTCGTTACAATAACAACTTCGATATGAAGTGCTACAAATATTTCAACTAACTACAAGCTCTAAATCACATATATTACATTTTTTATACAACAACAACATTTACTATCTACTAAAAGCAACACAATTCTAATTATACACAGAGTCTCAAAATATGCACCATTCTTGGATACTCTTATATAGCTCATCAATCTCTTACATAATTGTCACTGGTTAGAGAGAAAAACAAGGGTGAGCTATAATATCTCAGCAAGTAACGGTAATTCATAATTTAACTAACTGTCTAACAGGAATATGTAAGAGAGTTGGCTGGTTTGGAATCATTCTTTCTATAAATCAGTATAACCTTAAGTAAACAATATCGCTTATAAAGCAACTATTTTATTAAAAAATGATCTTTAAGATTAGTGTTTTTAACGCTCTGAATTATATGAGTGATCAGCCACATATTATTCTCATACAAGACTTAACCCCCTTCTGTACCCGAGGCGCACATTAGCCTCAACTAGTAATATTACTAGTTTCACTAGTCACATTACTAGGCATTTACACATCACAAAATACTGGATTGGCGTTACTCGATCATTTACTCCTCTAATTCGTAGAAATCGGTAGAAAATATTTTAGACGAAATTTGCTCTTCAAGTTCAATAAAGATTTTCAATTTTTAAAACATTACCAGCCACTTAAATGAACAAGACTTTTTTGAGTCTATTATCATTGTTTAAGTTTAATTTATGGAAAGCAAAGCATAAACATTTTAAAAAGCGAAATATATTCAAGAAGGATGGAAATTTGGGAAAAACATATGTATTATATTTTAAAAGAGTTCACAAGGGAAGTAAAATAATATTATCAGGATAACATATGTATTATAAGTTTTAAAATTAAACTTTAAAGTAAAGCAATAGGGTATTAAAACATGATATGATTGTAATTGAGGAAAATGTATCAAGAGGGTAAGTAAATGTATTATATAAGGAACATGAATAAAATAAGTTTATAAATTTGGTTGAGGAAGGGTCAGAAAGCCACTTTCTTACAACGCTTTCCTTACTCGACCATCTTAACACTCATTAACCTTCTATAACTTCCTTTTATTTGCTACTCTTCACGTACCCACGTTCGGATTCTAAACAAAGTAAAAGACACCACTTCAGTATCTTTTATAATACTCGATATCGATATTCAACTCTGAACATCTAACTTAATGTACCCATCGATAAAATAAGGCGATTTATACATTCATACACATAATAAGAACCTATCAAACTTATACTTGAATAATAGTATAACAAATTACACATCTATCATGTTAATACATAAGAGCATTTAAGGATCACGCGACTGAAATCACGTTGAAAACGTTTTCAAAAATATTTATTTAAAATATTTTAAGTTTAAATATGGAAAATAAGCTTTTAAAACTCTTGTGCAAAATATTTCACTATGAATATATAACCCTATATATATATATATTCATAGTGAAATATTTTGCACAAGAGTTTTTTAAAACCTTATTTAAAGTTTCCAGATTAGATTAGATTGATCTAATGGCTTAGATATGGTAAAAATGGATAACCACTTCTGCTAAATTCTGACAACATCAACAATATCTAACAATCTCCTCCAACTTGTACTTTGTAGAACTAAGCCCAAGTTCCTTATTGATAATGTGAAAACCAGATAAATGCAAAGTATATAATTTTTCAAAATACATATTTAAAGTTACAAAAAAGTTATTTAACATCAATTTTAAAATGTCCAAGAGCTCTATCAAAGTATTCAAGTAGTAGTTTCCTTTTAGCACTAGTTATAGCTTAAATCATTTATTTCTTCAACTCTTGTAACTCTGGATATGTATCACTTATCTGTTAAATGACAATTCTTATATTGTAAACCGAATTTCTGCACATTTTATCTCCAAGTTGAATACATCCAATTTTCTTATTATTTTCATTAAACACCAAATATTTTGTGCATAAAAGTGTTTCAACCTTTGCATTGCCTTTGAACATTTCTCTTTTAGCATCATTCTATGATACATATTAAGGAACACATGTTCCATCAAATTTTGTGCATGTGTTCTTCCTTTATCAGAAATTGCCTTTCTGATAATCTCTGCCCACTTTCTTGTTGCTTCATTCTTCACTTAAAGCCGATATAGGACATATTCAAGCCCTTTCCATGTTTTTATTAGAACACCAACATCACCGAATTTCAACAAAGTATGTCAATTTCTATTTAGGACCATCTCCATCATATAGATCAATTATTTCTTGAACATAGATCAGCTTGTCAAGATGCTTTTGGGATATCACTTGATCATTTTATTTTTTAGAGGATAAGGATATCTAAGAGACATTTATCCTCCAGTGTAGACCTTAGTATCTTTACAACCAAATCCATGTCTATCTCCTAGTTCTTTTCCAAAAGGCTTTTGATTAATTAATCCAAGAATGATGGTTTACCTCTATGGAAACTGGTTCTGTGAATAACAACTTTCTATCCTCTTCAAAATCAGATACCTTTCTTTCAGAGGGTTCATGATAGACATATCTATTTAGCCAATCATACCATTCAAAGCACATCCTAACCCTGTTATAATTTATATGCCCTATTGTTTTATCAACTTCATACTTAGGATTAGGTTGCTTTAGTATTCTTCTACTTGTTGTCCTGTACCTTGAGTGAAAATTAATATTTACTGGTCTTTGTACTTTAACATGAGTAGTATCAGAGGTAGAGATCATAGGCACATCATGATTTATTATTTTGCAACTTGAACTTCTCGAACATGTCCAATTTGAGCTTTGTTGGAGATTGAAATTTTAGCATAAGCTTATTTTAGTTCCATATCCTCATCCCAATTTGCACTATTAAGTATTTTCCTTCTTTTATGTGATTACAAAAAATGTTCCATATGAACATCAATGTCATCATGACATAACTTGACTGTCCATATATGATTTATAGTAGCTTATTGAAGTGCAATAATTAGAGGTTCATCTACATTTTGCTTCCCCTTATCACATCTATCAACACTTGTAATAATTTTTGACCTTGTGATAAGTCCAACTGAACGTGGTGTATTGCTGATTTCTTGAATCACAATGTCTTTCTCCTTAGGCCTTTGTGTCCTCGGCTTTTTAGGTACTTAAACATCTTCGAATTTTGTTTTTTTTTGTAACCAATATTCTTCCGTCATTTATCTAATCTGTTCCAAGCCTATTCCTTGATTTTCTTCAGCATATATCCTTTTTACTAGTTCATCATCCAACTTCTTGATTTTTAGATCTTTATAATACATAGTATTAGATTTGCCTTGGAACTTAAAAGTCTGCATGGATTAATCTACCTTAGAATCAATATTTATCACCCTGTCCTCCTGAGCTTCTTCAGTATTTATGGCTATCAGAGTTGACCTATAGTAGTTATAGTAGTCAAAGTAGTCAACTCACTAGTTTTCACCAATATCCTTCCTCTTCCATGACCTTTTTCTCTACTAGATTGGATATTAATCTTATCAGACGTACCATTAAAGCTAATAGTTGTTGCATTATATCTCCCATCAATAACTGTCTTCTTCTTTTCTTCCTTGCTCCCTCCATTACTAGCATCATCATGTTGTCTTATCACTAAATCATCTTTGTATTTATCAATAAACTTCTCCCTTTTTTAGCATTATAACCAAGGAGTATAGATACTAGAAGTTCTACTGATTGCTGGATTTCTGGATTTCTGGATTTCTAGACCATGTAGAAATCCATTCTTTCTTCCTGAAGGATTTACTAGTATAAATGTTGATTGACCGTCTTTCTCTACCTTTTTATGGAGTCAATATGAGAACTAAACTCCAATTCTTCACCTGATGAAGATGCATTAACATCAACATTAGAAGGTGTTGTATCCTGGATGACAGTGTTACTTCAACTTCAATAACTATAAGATCAACAGTTGACATTTGAGCAGGGACATTAGCTGGTAATGTGGATTAAGATTGAGTGAACTATATTGCAACTTCCCTATCATCAACTTCATGATGTAAGAGTGGATTTACACATCATCATCAAGACTACTTTAGTTACAACCAGACCAAAAGTAAAGGGTTGTTCTGGATTGAAAATCAAGAACCGAACAATTCAAGACCAATTCAATAAAAGCCCAATGTTGAGTCATAAATTGGATTTCCTAATACTCGACAATATTTATCATCAAGAAATGAAAACAAAAGAACCAAGGCTAGACATATTCTTTTATCGAGTCTAAGGATAAAATTTCCAAAGCTCGACCAACGTGGTTTGTCGAGTCTTGGAGTTGTTCAATTAATTCAAAGTTGTCAAGTCTTGGAAGTATTAGTTACAACTGTCGAGTCTTGAAAATGTGAAGAAATAAATTGTCAAGGCTAAAATTGTCGAGTCTTAGCACTTTGTAGGATTCATGAATTAAAGCAATTTTGAGATACATGGCTCCTATTAATCCATGTGTCAAAAAGTAATTCATCCATGTCTTCATGTAGACATTCTTCATATGGCAAGGTAAGTGCAAGGTAAGTTTATAAAACACCAATTATACTTTTAGATATATATTTTTAATCTACAAATAAAATTTATGTAATTAATTGAGAAAAAATTCACGACCACAGATATATAATTTTATTTAAGGAAGTATATCACCTATAGGCACATTGTCTTTTACCTATTTGTATCCGTTGTTTTAAAAAATATAGAGAGATAGATAATTTCATATTATATATTTAAAAAGAAAATTGCATTTAAAAATTCTTTTTACTGATTTACACTACGCCATAGATTGCATACTGCAACCCCCAACAAGCGTGGCTAAAGGTCAAAAAACCGTTGCTATAGGTGCCAAAAACGCTATTGTAACGCTTTTTCGGGGTTGCAATTTTAGCCGTGGGGAAAGCACTCTATTGCAACCCCGACACACCCTATTGCAATGCCTGCTTATCTGTTATAAAAATATTCTACTGCAACATCAACCATGGTTGCAATATGACTTGACCAGTGTTGCAATAAGTTTTGGGCAATCAGGAGAATATTGTGGGCCCATATTGTCAACCATATAATACATGATGTAACATTTTCACAATTAAAATTTAATAAATTTTTTTGTTAATATGCATATCTCGAAAATAAGTTACATGTTCATTTCATAAATTCCAAACAATATAATATAAACTGAATTTACAAAAATAAATAAAATTGAACCATGTATTTACTAAAATACATGGTTCATGACTAGTAGAAAAAAATTTATAATTTTTTATCTCCAGATCATTTAACTAGTTGCATCCATTAAAGTTGATCTCCACTAAGTCACCCCTAGAACCACCCTCTCCCCTTGTTTCTTTATCTCCAGACGTGTTCGAAGCAGCCTTGTTACCCCTAGAGCTTGCAGTAGCAGTTCCACTTGACTCGATAATTATCAATTTCCCTTTTGAATGACCGGAGACATCAAAAACAATGTTTGGTAAAGTATCAGTAGAAAGCTTACCAGAGGGCTTAGTGAACTCAGAGTAAAGAAGATAAGATTTACTAACTTCCGAAACCAGGAGATCGATCATCAGAGTTAACATCAGAGGATTTTTCCAGGAAGGGAGTTTCAGGACCACTCGTAGCCCTTGATTATGATAGCACAACATATTCATGAAAAATGTAACGAAAATGCTTACAACTTTTAAATAGTCTCAAGATATAGAAAATATTGTTATCTGGTATAAAGTTATAAAATTATTTGTGGTTAAAAAATATTTAACTTTGTCCCTCATCGTGGAACATCCAAACAGTGTATACTTTTATTTTTTTACTAAACCCTTAATGCAAGAGCGTTTAAACTTCAAAGAGGAATCATTGACAATCATCGAGAAACTATACACCTTTAAGCGTGGTATCATTCTGTAGCAACAACAGTTATCCTGATGAAGTTATAATAAAGAAGCACACTTTCACATTACCTTAAGAAAGTCATGTGCTTAGCACGTGTGTTCCCGCATAAGCTCTTTACTGCATCCTTCAAATTCAGAAGCTCAAAACATATATTTCTTATGCCCTACTAGCATTAATATTCAAGTCATCATACACACAGAAGATTAAACCATAAATTATTCGATTTGAGAAATAACATTGTGATGATAGTTATAAAATATTTTAGTGCTAGTTCCATTTACATCTATACATCGAATAAGGTGTGCTTCGTCACCAGTCAGTGAATGTGAAACATCAATTCTAGAGCGATTTTTAACAATAATCAGCTACAACAGATACTCCCTTGAAGTGAAATTTTTCAATCAGGCAACAAGTTCACATATTCCTTTCTAAAAACCGATAAATTGAACCAGATAAAGCTAATTCAACCAAAAACCTCAAAATACAAAAATAACCCACATCAAACAATACATTTGACATAAAATATTACCATTTTTATAAATCTTGACCATCAAATAAAAATTAAATCTTTTATAGTTATGCTTATAAGTTATGCTTATATATCGAAAAACCATATACAAGCAAGAACTCAATGGGAACATATATTGGTAAAGTTAATAAGGGTAGCAAAGTACAAATCAAAAAGTTGATTGATATTAAGAATTTAAGTACAATAGCAAAAGTACATTTTTCATCACCAGAAAAAAAACAAAAAAAGAAATTAAAAATTAATTTTACCTTTTCAAACTTGGATTGATAAGAAGAATCAATTTTAGATTGTGGAGTTACAAATTCAATTGTTGGGAAATCATCTCCATCCCCTCTTACTTTTTGTCCAGAGTACATAACCTCGTTCCTTTGAAAGATCTATGGTGGATCCCAAGGTATCTTAATGTCATCTTTGAACTGGGAAGTGAAACCGCAATACCAAGTAAATTAGGCTCTATTATAGTTTCTATATTTTTACAACGAGTAAATAGTTTTTCGGTAAATCTATTATTAATATTCATTTGCTCTTAAGCGGTTTAACCAATTATATATAAAGATGCGGATTTAAATCTAAATGTTCCGCATCCAAGGTAAATCACTTACAATGTTGTTATCCTGGCAAAATCAGAACTATGGTTGTTGCATTTTAAACCTTCCCAAACAAAGTCTTCTGGTTCACATGGATCTCCTTGCGAGCTGTCTCTTGTCACTCCATACTTAGACTTAATGTAAGAATGGTAATAATTATACATAAAATTGAATACATAAAAGTTATTAAAATACCCGGTGATAGTCATTTTACAATCAAATGTTTTGACTAAAATTCACATATAGCAGGAAATGAGAAAAATGATGGAAATACATACCATCTGTCTCTTTTGTTCCTGAAGTTGAAAATCTTTTAACGGAATACATTTCATATGCATTGAGAATGGGTAGAATGGTTGAATCTTCAGTTCTATTTAGTGATACCATGTACTTGGATGAATCTATATAATCAAACAAGTAGACAAAGTCATTGCCATTTGAATTAATCAACATACTAGGTGCATATAAATCTAAGCTGATAGAACACTAATCAAGACATCAACTATATACATAACACCCAATCTGAAAAATAATTCGAATAATACAGAGAAATACAAGGGTTTTGAGAACTTTTTAGCTTAAGTCTCATGGACCTACCTATATATATACCTCAAAGTACAGATTATCGAGCAATTGCACTGAAATTGCCGTAGAAGCCTGGATAGGTTGAAGCCCTTGAGTTGAATCATTGAGTTTCATGGTCGAGTTTTGATGCGGCCATCGTTGATTTGAGCTTGATCTTCGTGAGGAGAGCAAATAATTGTATTTATTTGCCTGACATCGTCACCGGAGATGCCGAATCGCCATTAATAAACTGAAGAGCTTTAGGATTATTAAGTTCTGTATATGTATCCATAGAGAAAAACAGGGAGAATAAAAATTCATAATCGATTTGTATCAGAAAACAAGGATTTGGCCTAAAATTTTAATTAAAAATTAAAGGTTGAGTCGGGTTTGGAAAGGGGGAATCAAAACTAGGTTTTGGACACTGGTATTATTCTTCTTAACGAAATTTCAGTTTTTTGTTGAAGTTATAACGCAACAATTTTGCCTCCTCTAAACCTTTTCGGGCTTTTTTTATAAATATTTATTTTCATATTAAAATTATTAGTTACTTTTATAAATTTAATCGTTTTAAAATTTAAAATTTAAATGAGAAATTTCTTTATAAATACTATCATAAATCAATCCTCTAACGAATAGTTAAGTTTTAGAAATCAAAATTATTTTTTTATTTATATGAAGTATATGTTACTTTTTTAATATTTTAATCTTTTTCAAATATTTAAAAAATTATTATGTTATAAATATATCATAAATATCTCTAATAATACCCTATTAACTATGTGTGTTAGACTAAATATTATTTTTAACATTTAATTATGAGAAATAAATAAGTTAAATAATACTCCCTCTGTCCCATTCATTTCCATAGACTTTCCTTTTTTGGATTTCCCATTCAATTCTATACATTTCAAACTTACAAAAAATAGTAAGAATTTAATAATATAAAAATCATCCACATCCACTACTTTCTTCCACTACACTCATTTTATTCATTAAATATTGATTGGTCCTAGCACTTTACCCAACTTTATACCTTTTCTCACTAAATTACAATTTTCCTTCTCTCTCATCCCATTCAATTTTCTCACTAAATTACAATTTTCCTTCTCTCTCATCCCACTACCTTACCAAAACTAATATAATTTTAATGAATTGATTGTCCTCCGTGCCCAAACCATTAGTATAGAAATGGTTGGGACGGAGGTAGTATATAAATATTTTAAAATGGTCAATATATGTATATATTATCTATTTAATGGTTTATTAAGTTTTATAAAGAGTTTAATTTATCAATATAATATTGTAAATCACTACACTAATATTATTAACTTTTAAAAATAAATAAAATATATATTTCAATTATTATTTAATTTATATGTAAATACTTAATTATTAGTTAAATTAAAAAAATTATATATATATAAATGTCATCTTGGTAACACATTGCAACTATATCGCAAAATCAAAAAAGAAGGGCTGCGATAGACATGTGTTTAGAAGGCTACTATTACACTTTTCTTTGCAACCCATGATGAAGGGTTGCATCATCTAATCTATGGCATAGTGTTATTTTTAATTTATTAAAGGAAAAATTATCTCATATAAAATGGAAAAAAGGTAGGTTTTAATTAGAAAAATTCCTGAACTACCCTGGCCCAAATAAAACCCCCGGACCTGTCTTTCTTCTTCTCCCGTGCATCTCTCGAACTATCCTGACTCTTTCCCTCTCTCCTCGATTTCTATCTAATTTTCACTCATTTTTCAATCCAATATTGGCCTCGTGCTCAGTTTTACTCCCTCTACAATCCCGTGTGACTGTGTGTGTACATATGTGTTTGTGGAGAAATTTTTCTGAATCCCATTTCGGGATTTATTCAATTTTTCTTGATTTTTAAATGGGTATGATGAATTCCAACTTGTTTCTTGTAAATAAGTATGCCTACACCGAATCGAACGATGGACGTATAAGCATTAGGTATTGGCAAAGCCATGATTGCTTTCATTTTGTAGATAAATTTATAGGTAAGTTATTTATAGTGTTATCAGAGTTACCGCTTGTGTTTAAAGGTATTGAATGATGACAAAGGTGTGTGTATATTCTGTGTGTGTATATGATGCATAGTGCCTACCATATAGAGAGCAAAATGGGTGGGCTAGGTATACATTAGAATGAAATGAGAGATGGGCTGATAGTCTGATACTAATATTTTTAGTTAATGCGAATGTGAGTGAAAAATGTGAGGGAGTAGGGGAATTGTTTGGAACATTTGTAGAATCCGTTCAATCAAGCCCACGCTTTTTATGAATATACCCTCAATTGGGTTAATAGGACACAAAACCTACATTGGTTATTCTGTGCACACACTATATTAATATTAGTTATTTTGGACATTTTCTTTGTCAATTAACCGCTTTTTATTGATTATTTTCAAAGAAAAAGGAGATTAGACTCTCTGATCAGACTAAACAGGTTTAGGCAAAAAAATGAATAAATGCTAGTAGGGAATTAAACTAATAATAAAAAATTGAATTGATAATTAAGTTAGCTGAAAAAAGATAAAAATCTTGGACAAAAGCCATTTTTCATTTTTCTTTCAAAAAAGAATAAGGAAAAAAATTAAATATAATAATTACTTAATTTTAGGTGAAATCTTAATAAAGCAATATAAATAATAACTAAATGCATGGTATTTTTGAAGATTATAATATTAAAAACCTATTATGAAAAAAGATGTCATTTTCTCAAATATCAAATATAATATCTGTGTGTCTTTATAGTAAATAATATATGTTTTTTAAATCAACATCAAAAAAGATTATATGACAAAAAGTGCATGCCTAATTTATGACATCTCTTTCCGAACTAGTTGGCATGGTGGCAAGTAGAAGTGGCCAAACAAGAGGGCCGGATGAGCCGTGCCGGTTTGCTATCGGGCTAGTTTGGCTAACTCAGCACTCGTGAATGACACGTATATTTTGGCAAGCTGTGCCGAGTTCGGGCCGAATGAAGATAAGTAAGTTCATGTACAGCATGCGAGTTTAAAGAGATAGTAGAGTTACAAGATTTGCAAAATTGTTGTTGGCAGACAGGCGCGTGTGGGACTCAGCCCGGCTATCCCTGGGCGGGGAGAGCCGAGGTGAGTTAGGCTCTGTTTCTTTTTAATTTTTATCTATCCCATCCGTACTAAGGCATGCAATGTTGAAAACTCATGTTTTAATTTCAATATTATTAACATTATATTTATGTGTAGTGTGTTGACTGAGCAAAGAACATCGAATGATTAAGAATTGTTGGATTGACCAAATATATATATTAGAAATTTAATTATTATTTATAAATTTTTTTTATGAATAATTTTCTTTCCCTTCGCCATTTCAATATAATTATTATTATATAGGAGTTGAATATTGTTGTTCTAGGAAAAATATTTTAAGTCAGATATCGACAAGTCATAGATCAAGGAATATCGAGAAGTATGTCGAGAAGTCTAAAATGACTTGTAGAGAAGTCCCAAGAAATATCAATAAGTCAAATCCTCATGTAGAGAACTGGAGATATTGACAAGTCAAAAAGTTTATGTAGAGAACTGGAGATACCGACAAGTCAAAAAGCTTATGTAGGGGACTAGAGATATCGACAAGTCCTTCTACTTGTAGAGAAATAGAGACCTCGACAAGTCGAAAGCCATGTAGAGAACTTGAGATATCGATAAGTCATTTTACATATTGATATGTGATATCTCTACATAACAAAAGAGGTCTAGACAAAAACCCCATAATTCAGAATAAGACAATTTGAAGCTCCAAGATTACCAGTCAACACACAATTCTATCACTGAATTGGAAAGCCTACAAATGCAGCTTGAAGAATACGAGATCAATGGCCACTACGCCATAAGTGCTCAAATGCTATGCTCTTCTATTGTTGCCTTATGTCAAAAAAGCATTGCATTTTCAATAATGCAACTCCAAGAGGCGTTACATCTGCGGCCGTTGCATTAGAGGCCTAATGCAACACTTTTTGGGGGTCTACAGCAACACCAATAAGCATTGCCTAATAGATGTAATGCAACAGTATATACATCAAATGCAACACCAAAAAGCATTGGCTCTGACATAAGCTGGTTCTAAGACTCCATGTGTGGGGCCCACATTAATGCCACATCAACACGTGACACATGGGTGCCACGTCAGCAGTGGGCCCAACACAAGCACCACGTCAGCAGGGGGCCCCACTAAAAATGCCACGTAAGCATTGGGGCCCACATGCCACGTCAACAGCGGTCCACATGCCACGTCACTGGTATGTAATGCAACGCTTTTTATCAATTTTTAGGACAATCAAACATAATTGAAAACAACACTTATATAGTTAATGCAACACCACAATATATGGTAAAAACATTACTATTACTTTATAATTCAACACCCAAATATCAAATGCAATGCTTTAATTAAAATTTTTACAAGATAATATTTCATAATTACAGAAGCCCATGAAAATTTTCCTAATAACCATTCAACAATTTCTACTAGCCATCCAAAATATCATCCAATAACCCCATTACAAGTGTCATCCACAAAATACATCCAACAACCCCAACATCATACTAACTACTAAAATCATTACAAGTTCTTCGATGTGCCAAAAAGATACTATTACAATTAAAGCTAAAACTATTACAATTGGAGGGGCATCAAATGCCCACTACAAGAAAAACAGTTTCAGACAACACTAATTAGACAATAGGTGACAAAAGAACCGTTGTCCCAAAATGACAGACAATGATTTTATTTTGCCCTCCTACAATCATTGTCTAACCTAAGGTTCATACAACGGTTTTGTAAACCGTTGTAAAAAAATCACAAAAAAGTGGAGTTTGCACAACATTTTTTTGAAACAATTGTCTTCATATGCTTTACACAACGGGATTAGTAACTGTTGTAAAATGTTAGAGAACGGTTTTTCAAATCTATTGTTAATCCATCTTTATAACAACGGTTTAAAAAACCGTTGTCTTTTGAATGTAAAATGACAACAGTTTATGAAGCTGTTGTCTAAGCGATCCCGAGACAACAGTTAATTTAGAAGTCTTTCTGTTGGATATTTACCTTTCAGACAAGTGTTTATGAAAAGTCTCGTCTTATTGTACATCAAAGAACGGTTCTTAAATAAGGTTCAAACGACGGTTCTAACAAGACAATAACCGTTGTCTATTAATGGGAAAACGTGGCACCATCTGATTGGTTGAAAATATTTCACCCGGATCGCTTAGTTGGCAAAATCTCACCCATTGATTGACTTCACCAAGATCACTTAGTTAGCACAATAAGAGCCCTTGATTTTCTGATGGTGTCTGTGTTATATTGAATATTGAATAATTAAATTTTAAAAATTATTTTTAAAAATTATTTTTTAGACAATTCAATCGATGGATATTAAAGTATATAGATTTTAGTAGTATGAAAAAATTATAAAAAAAATTTAAACTAATATTGAATGATTTTATAAGGATAATTCGGTAAAAGTACTATTACCCAAAACGAGATTATTTCCCAAATAACTAAATAATTTATTAAAATTAGTTTTTAGACGATCCAACCGCCTGAATGTTAAATTATATTTATTTTAGTCATGTGAAAAAATTATAAAAAAATAAAACTTATCTTGCGTGACTTTATAAGGAAAATCCGGTAAAAGTACTATTCCCTATAATGAGATTCGTTCCCGATCAACAAAATAATTTTTTAAAATAATTTTTTGAACGATCCAACCATACGGATGTTAAAGTATATAGATTTTACTCATATGAAAAAATTATAAAAAAAATTCAAACTTATATTGTATGACTTTATAAGGAAATTTCGATAAAAGTACTATTACCCTCGACGAGATTCTTTCCTGAATAACAAAATTATTTTTTTAAATTATTTTTAGATGATCCAACCATACGGATATTAAAGTATATAGATTTTAGTCATATGAAAAAATTATATATAAAAAATAAACTTATTTTGCAAGACTTTATAAGGAAATTTCGGTAAAAGTACTATTCCCTATAATGAGATTCGTTCCCGATCAACAAAATATTTTTTTAATGATTTTTTGAATGATCCAACCGTACCGATGTTAAAGTATATAGATTTTAGTCGTATGAAAAAATTATAAAAAAATTTAAACTTATATTGTATGACTTTATAAGGAAATTTCGGTAAAAGTACTACTACCCTAAACTAGATTCTTTGCCAAATAAAAAAATACTTTATTAAAATTATTTTTTTGACGATCCAACCAGATGAATGTTAAATTATATTTATTTTAGTCATTTGAAAAAATTATAGAAAAATAACACTTATCTTGCATGACTTTATATGGAAAATCCGGTAAAAGTACTATTCCCTATAATGAGATTCGTTCCTGATCAACAAAATAATGTTTTTAAATGATTTTTTGAACGATTCAACCGTACGGATGTTAAAGTATATAGAGTTTAGTCATATGAAAAAATTATAAAAAAATTCAAACTTATATTCTATGACTTTATAAGGAAAATTCGGTAAAAGTACTGTTACCCTCAACGAGATTCTTTCCCGAATAACAAAATTATTTTTAGACGATTCAACCGTACGGATGTTAAAGTTTATAGATAATAGTCATATCAAAAATTATAATAAAATTAAACTTATGTCGTATGAAAGAATTGGCAATTCAGCTGCAAGATATTTTGGAGAAAGGAGTTATAAGACCCTGTGTATCCCCATGGGGCGCACCAGTACTGTTTGTCAAGAAGAAGGGCGGGAGTATGCGACTGTGTATTGACTATCGAGAACTGAATAAGCTAACTATTAAGAACAAGTACCCGTTGCCAAGGATCGATGATTTGTTTGACCAATGGAGAGGCGCTGTATGGTTTTCTAAAATTGATTTAAGATCTGGATATCATCAACTGAAGATCAAGCCTGAAGATATTCCAAAGACCGCATTCAGAACCAGATATGGGCATTATGAGTTTCTAGTGATGGCATTTGGATTAATCAACGCACCAGCAGCTTTCATGGATCTGATGAATTGAGTATTCAAGAAATATTAGGATAAATTCGTGATCGTGTTCATAGAAGACATCTTGATCTATTCTAAAATAGAAGAGGAGCACGTAGAGCATTTGAGGATAGTTTTTGAGATACTGCGACAAGAGAAATTGTACGCAAAGTTTTCTAAGTGTGAATTTTGGTTAAAAGAAGTACGATTTCTTGGGCACGTGATTAGCAATAAAGGAGTAGAAGTGGATCTAGCAAAGATTGAAGGTATAATCAACTGGGAGAGGCCAAAGACACCAACGGAAGTACGAAGTTTCATGGGATTAGCAGGTTACTATAGAAGATTCGTGCAAGATTTTACAAAGATAGCTACGCCGTTGACAAAGCTCACCAGGAAGAACCAAAAGTTCAAATGGGACAAGAAATGCAAGGAAAGTTTCCAAGAATTAAAGAATAGATTAGTATCTTCTCCAGTGCTAGTCTTGCCAGATGATCAAGGAAATTTTGTGATTTATAGTGACGCGTCATACAAAGGATTGGGATGTGTTTTGATGCAGCATGACAAGGTGATAGCCTACGCTTCAAGACAGTTAAAACCACATGAAGAGAAGTATCCAACTCATGATCTTGAATTAGCAGCTATAGTATTTGCATTGAAGATTTAGAGGCATTATCTCTATGGGGAAAAGTGCGAGATCTACACGGACCACAAGAGTTTAAAGTATATCTTTACCCAGAAGGAATTAAACATGAGACAAAGAAGATGGCTAGAACTAATCAAGGACTATGACTGTACTATCAACTATCATCCAGGAAAAACAAATGTGGTGGCCGACGTGCTGAGCAGAAAAGAAAGGTTGAATATGGTAACTTCATCCGAGGAGTTGATCGAGGAATTTGAGAAGCTGGAAATAGAGGTCAGTATCCCAAGTATGTCTACAGAGGTGTTATGTGCAATGTCTTTTCAACCAGAACTATTAGAGAAGATAAGAAGATGTCAGGAAGAAGTAATAAGCCATGAACGAGATAGTTTGACATGTGAAGAGTTAGGGAGTCAAAAGGATGATAAAGGAATATTAAGATTTTCTTCCAGAATATGGATACCCAATGTAGCCGCGCTGAAAGATGAAATTCTCCGAGGCGCTCACAACTCCAGATATTCAATTCATCCCGGATGTACGAAGATGTACAGAGACTTAAGAGAAAACTTTTGGTGGCCAAGCATAAAGAAGGAAATTGTAGAGTGGGTAAGTAAGTGTTACACTTGCCATCGAGTCAAAGCGGAACATCAAAGGCCCAGTGGACTGATACAACACTTGGACATTCCAGAATGGAAGTGGGAGCATATCGCAATGGATTTTGTAGTTGGATTACCGAGGACCAGGGCAAATCATGATGCTATTTGGGTTATTATCGACAGATTGACAAAGTCAGCGCATTTTCTTCCTATCAACGAAAGATTCTCAATGGATAAATTGGTACGGTTATATCTTAAGGAAATTGTGACACGACATCGAGTTCCAGTATCCATAGTTTCATATAGAGATCCTCGATTTAATTCAAGATTTTGGAGAAGTTTTCAAGATTGTCTCGGAACGAAGCTGAACATGAGTACCGCGTATCATCCGCAGACAGACAGTCAAAGTGAAAGGACGATTCAGACTATTGAAGATATGCTAAGGGTATGTTCACTAGATTTTAAAGGGAGTTGGGACGAACATTTGCCATTGGTTGAATTCTCCTACAACAACAGTTATCATGCCAGTATCGGAATGCCGCCTTACGAAGCTTTGTATGGGAGAAGATGCAGATCTTCAATATGTTGGGAAGAAGTTAGTGAGAGAAAGATTTTGGGTCCAGAATTGATCCAGCAGACAAAGGAAAAGATAGAGCTCATTCGGAAATGATTGGTAGCAGCTCAAGATCGTCAACGCAAATATGCTGATCCTGCCAGAAAGGATATGTAATTTGAAGTTGGTGAAGCAGTGTTATAGAAGGTTTCACCTTGGAAGGGTTTATCAAGATTTGGAAAGAAAGGAAAGCTGAGTCCGCGTTATGTTGGCCCTTTTGAGATTTTGAGGCGTGTGGGAAAGGTTGCTTACGAATTAGCGTTACGACCTCACATGCAGCATATTCATAACGTGTTCCACGTGTCAATGTTGAAGCGTTATTTTCCTGATTCGAACTATATGATAGAATATGAGCCAATCGAGATTCAGCCAGATTTGTCTTTTGTAGAGCAACCAGTGCAGATTTTAGATAAGAAAGAAAGAGTGCTTAGGAATAAATCTATATCTTTAGTGCGAGTCTTGTGGAGGAATCCCAAGGTTGAAGAGTCGACCTGGGAATTGGAAAGCGAAATGCGATCCAAGTATCCTCATTTGTTTTCCTAGGCTGATTCTGAGGACAGAATCCTGTTAAGGGGGAATGATGTAATAATCGGGAAAATTATATGAATATTATATGTTAAATAAATAAATATTATGTTTTTAAAGTAATTGTTGCCATGATATGAGATGTTATAACTGTTATGTGTGTTTCTGTGCGGGGCAGAAAAATTCTTGATTGATTAAAATAGGTTTAAACTGCAATCATATGAACTTATCTGCAATCGGGACGCGTATTTATTAGCATCTTTATTAAGATACCTGTTTTATTTGATTTTATGCGTGTTTGAAAGTATTTTACGTCTTTTCGGGATTTTCTGGTAATTTAGGGATCGTTTCTGTTTTTCAAAAGTCAACGGATCGAGACCCCACCGGGACGTCAAACCCCACAAAATCGATGTTTTTATTTTTATAAAATTATTCGTATTTTAAATACCCTTTATTTTCTTATTTTTTAATTATTCACAATTTTTGGGGAATTTTGGCATTAATTTTGTATTTTATCGTTTTTAAAATTATTCCCCGTAATTATTATTTTGGGGCTTAATGATTGTAATTTAGGGATAAAAACACCCTTATTTGATTTTGGGGGAATTTATTTTCTGTTAATATAAATACCAGATTTTGTTTATTTTATTTTCAGAATTAACAGAAAAATAGTAAAAAATTCAGAAAATAGGAAAATCAGATTGGGGGTTAGGGTTTGAGTTCCTGAGATTGATTCGATCGTTGATCGTGATAGGAGTGGGTGATTTTGGAGTTCGGGTAACAAAAAACGAAGCCTGAATCGTGTTCTTTCCGTTTGTGCAATCAATTCCATCAAAGGGTAATCGAATTAAATTTTGATTTTTTTGTTCATAATCTTCCAAATTTGGGGTTTTGAATTCTGGATTGTGCTGGATGTTTTTGATGATTACAGTAACTTTACCGTGATTAGAGTAATCGATTTATGTAAAAATCATACTCGTTTTATTGCTGGAACGTTCGAACCGTCTTCTTGAGTTTTTTTTAATTCGATTTTCTGATTGATTCATGTGTTTGTTGTTGATTCTGAGTATATGAATGTTTTTAACATAGTCCAGGCCTCATTTTAGCATATGCTTCGTTAATTTTGGTGTTGGTTCGACGAAGTGGGAAGTTCGCCGGCGTAGTCGCCGGTGTTCGTCCTTGAATTCATCGGAGTTTGTTTCCGATGATTGTTTGGTGGTTATTAAGGTTGTATGTGATTGTATAGGTTCTGTTAAGTTGATCTGGACTGAGAAACGAATGAAACTGGGACGATTTTGGCCGGGAAACGACTCACCGGAGTCGGTCAACCTCGCAGGAAACTGAGTAATTTACCAGAATCCGGTGGGTGTTCAACCCGAACCGGATTCGTTCATACCTGACCCGTTTCATTTCTGTCCCGACCTGGTTTTGATCTTTATTCCCCAAAACCCAGCCTTAAAAACCTGTTTATGGGATTTTCTGTTATATTTATTTTCAAAATTCATTTTCTATTTTTAAAAATTATTTATTTTAATTTCAAAAATCATTTAATAATTATTTTAAATTCTAAAAATTATGTATTTAATTATTTTAAATTATAAAAATTATTTTATTTAATTATTTTCAAAAATACCATTTGATTTAATTTTTTATAATTCATTTTAGTTAATTATTTATGAATTTAATTTATTGATTAAAAATTAATTAATCAATTAATTTTGTTTATAAATAGTTAAATAAATGTAAATTATTTATAATTAATTCAAATAATTTCTAAAAATTATTTTTAGGTTTTAAAAGTTATATTTTGGTATTTAAAAATCAATTAATATTATTATTAATTGATTTAAATCTATTTATTTCTTATTTTATTCATAATAATTAAACCGTTCGTCGGTTTAATACGAAACGAACGCGTACAGACTCAGAGAAATATTGCGATTTTAGTAAAAATACTTTTAAGTCCTAATTTCTTTTGTATTACAATGTCATTGGATTTGTGCATCAGTTTGAGTCGGTATTTGAACGGTAAATACTAGTATTGACCTAATTTTAATTCTGAATGCCCTGAGACGTATTTTAATGATTTGACTTATAGGTTACATGAAATATGTGATTATGTGTTATACGAATACCATGATTATGTGCTATGTGATATGCATGCTCTCTGTTTACAGTTTTAAAATGCCATGATAAATTATAAACGATCGGGTAGATGTCAAGACGTATAGTTACGTCGATTGAGTTTGGTTCTGTCAATTAAGATAATCCTTTTGTTTATAGTATCAAGTAGCAAGGAGTGTGGTCAAGGTTTAGCCGGAGATAGTAGCCAACAGCTATAGGCAGAGTTATAGTAAGAGGTTATCGAGCATACCAGGCAAGTACCCTAACTTCACTTATCATTCAAGTGACATTTATTTCGAATCATATTATGCAATTATTTATGTCACCCCTTATCATTCAAGTGATATTGACTCTGAATTTATTCTTTTAATTTCTCTACTATTCTAAGTTCAGAATAGTTAAATGTTTTTACATTTCACTATAAATTACTCTATACAGTGAAGCTTTGAATTGAGATTAGTGAATAACTATTTGTTCTGGTTATTTCATCATTTGTTGTTGAGATAACTCCGGACCATAAGAAATGGGGGGTTATGTGATTAAGGATGTCATTTGATTCGACTCCTTTGACGGAAAATTATTTTTATGGGTTGGATGGTTGCGTAAGAGGCCGTGGCGGCGGTCCAGTGTGAGCTATGTGTTATACGGGATATAACACCTTGCTAGGCCGATATGTGCCTTAGGTACCTTTTTTTAGTTGGATATGCTTCGGCATACCAGTGTTGCTCCGCGGCTGATCACCGACGGCAACACACCGTCGTTCGAGGATTCCAATCCCAAAATAAAATATATTACAAATGTTGTTTGTTATCAAAAATATATATATATATCAGTTTTTCATACTGTTCAGGTATTGTGGTTTGGTTTTGTTCATCAGATATATTATCATTGTTGTTCTAAATCATAAGCTAATTACTGCTTGCTGAGCATTTCTTTCGCTTATACTTGTTTCATATCCTGATTCTTTCAACTAGGTCAGGGCAAGCTTGAGTTCCAGGTCGGACTAGAAGTTGTGTGCTTATAGATAGTTTGGTGTGTTTCCAGGTAGACAGTTTGGGACGCTTAACTAGTCTAGAGGTTTGTAATAAAATTTGAATAAGTTGTAAAACTAATTAGACTTATGGTTTGTAATAACAGTTGGTTTGTAATAGTGCCTGTTCCATACTATAACCTGTGATCGATCCAGTGCAGGTAAATGGGTCATATTTATTATATTATTCCACTGTGATTATTTTATTGGTTAGTGACCCCCAGATCTAGACCCCGAGTCTGGAGGGCGTCACAACTGTTGTGCTCCCTTTCCATTGCACATCACATAACCATGAAAAATATTGAAGAGATGTGTAAACCAACTTTTGAACAACTTAAGAAACTAGATCCAAAATATTTGGACAAAAGTATATTTTGACACCATATTTATGATTATAATGTTGAAAATAACATATCGAAATGCTTTAATGCTTGGATTATAAACAAAAGATATATGATGTCTTTGTGCATCATTTTTGTTAGACGTGGATTAAACATATTTATTTTTAAACACTCTATGTAATAGATATTTGTCATCGTTAAGAATTCATTATAAAATTATAATTAAGATGAGAGATAAGCGGGGATGTCATGCAATATTGAAGATTCTGAGATTCAAGTCGGTCCAAGAATCAAAAAGAAATTTGAAAAAAATGTGGATACCTCTATAGAACGATAAACAAGTTGGGATGGAAAGAAGAAATTTGTTTTAAGTTTCTATCTATCCGCTGAAACCTTATTTTTCCAACTGTATAATGGTATGATGATATTATGTATAAATATATTGTAGGTTAAATCCATGCTCAAATTTGTTTGTGTGGACTTAATTCAAAGAACTTGTTCTTGTATATTATTTGATCTTATGGAAATTCCATGCCCTGCAATCACACATGTGACGCCTCCCAATTCGGAGCCTAGATCGGGAGTCACAACTCAACAACAATGAACAAAACCTGGATATATCATAAATATAAAAACCCTGTCCCTGACTTAACTCAAGATCCAACCAATTAATGGTATGAAATAAGCAATATCCACACTAACACCAAACTATTATTATAAACAATTCTCTCGTTACAATAACAACTTCGATATGAAGTTCTACAAATATTTCAACTAACTACAAGATCTAAGTCACATATATTACATTTTTTATATAACAACAATGTTTACTATCTATTAGAAGCAACACAATTCTAATTATACACAGAGTCTCACAATATGCACCATTCTTGGATACTCTTATATAGCTCGTCAATCTCTTACATAATTGTCACTGGTTAGAGAGAAAAACAAGGGTGAGCTATAATAGCTCAGCAAGTAACGGTAATTCATAATTTAACTAACTGTCTAACAGGAATATGTAAGAGAGTTGGCTGGTTTGGAATCATTCTTTCTATAAATCAGTATAACCTTAAGTAAACAATATCGCTTATAAAGCAACTATTTTATTAAAAAATGATCTTTAAGATTAATGTTTTTAATGCTCTGAATTATATGAGTGATCAGCCACATATTATCCTCATACAAGACTTAACGCCCTTCTGTACCCGAGGCGCACATTAGCCTCAACTAGTAATATTACTAGTTTCACTAGTCACATTACTAGGCATTTACACATCACAAAATGCTGGATTGACGTTACTCGATCATTTACTCCTCTAATCCGTAGAAATCGGTAGAAAATATTTTAGATGAAATTTGCTCTTCAAGTTCAATAAAGATTTTTAATTTTTAAAACATTACCGGCCACATAAATGAACAAGACTTTTTCGAGTCTATTATCATTGTTTAAGTTTAATTTAGGGAAATCAAAGCATAAACATTCTAAAAAGGGAAATATATTCAAGAAGGATGGAAATTTGGGAAAAACATATGTATTATATTTTAAAAGAGTTCACAAGGGAAGTAAAACAATATTATCACGATAACATATGTATTATAAGTTTTAAAATTAAACTTTAAAGTAAAGCAATAGGGTTTTAAAACATGATATGATTGTAATTGAGGAAAATGTATCAAAAGGGTAAGTAAATGTATTATATAAGGAACATGAATAAATTAAGTTTATAAATTTGGTTGAGGAAGGGTCAGAAAGCCACTTGCTTACAACGCTTTCCTTACTCGACCATCTTAACACTCATTACCCTTCTATAACTTCCTTTTATTTGCTACTCTTCACGTACCCACGTTCGGATTCTAAACAAAGTAAAAGACACCACTTCAGTATCTTTTATAATACTCGATATCGATATTCAACTCTGAACATCTAACTTAATGTACCCATCGATAAAATAAGGCGATTTATGCATTCATACACATAATAAAAACCTATCAAACTTATACTTGAATAATAGTATAACAAATTACACATCTATCATGTTAATACATAAGAGCATTTAAGGATCACGTGACTGAAATCACGTTGAAAACATTTTCGGAAACATTTATTTAAAATATTTTAAGTTTAAATATGGAAAATAAGGTTTTAAAACTCTTGTGCAAAATATTTCACTATGAATATATAAACCTATATATATATTCATAGTGAAATATTTTGCACAAGAGTTTTTTAAAACTTTATTTAAAGTTTCCAGATTAGATTAGATTGATCTAATGGCTTAGATATGGTAAAAATTGATAACCACTTCTGCTAAATTCTGACAACATCAACAATATCTAACAATCTCCTCCAACTTGTACTTTGTAGAACTAAGCCCAAGTTCCTTATTGATAATGTGAAAACCAGATAAATGCAAAGTATATAATTTTTTAAAATACATATCTAAAGTTACAAAAAAGTTATTTAACATCAATTTTAAAATGTCCAAGAGCTCTATCAAAGTATTCAAGTAGTAGTTTCCTTTTAGCACTAGTTATAGCTTAAATCATTTATTTCTTCAACTCTTGTAACTCTGGATATGTATCACTTATCTGTTAAATGACAATTCTTATATTGTAAACTGAATTTCTGCACATGTTATCTCCAAGTTGAATACATCCAATCTTCTTATTATTTTCATTAAACACCAAATATTTTGTGCATAAAAATGTTTCAACCTTTGCATTGCCTTTGAACATTTCTCTTTTTGCATCATTCTATGATACATATTAAGGAACACATGTTCCATCAAATTTTGTGCATGTGTTCTTCCTTTATCAGAAATTGCCTTTCTGATAATCTCTTCCCACTTTCTTGTTGCTTCATTCTTCACTTAAACCCGATATAGGACATATTCAAGCTCTTTCCATGTTTTTATTAGAACACCAACATCACCGAATTTCAACAAAGTATGTCAATTTCTATTTAGGACCATCTCCATCATATAGATCAATTATTTCTTGAACATAGATCAGCTTGTCAAGATGCTTTTGAGATATCACTTCATCATTTTATTTTTTAGAGGATAAGGATATCTAAGAGACATTTATCCTCCAGTGTAGACCTTAGTATCTTTACAACCAAATCCATGTCTATTTTCTAGTTCTTTTACAAAAGTCTTTTGATTAATTAATCCAAGAATGATGGTTTACCTCTATGGAAACTGGTTCTGTGAATAACAACTTTCTATCCTCTTCAAAATCAGATACCTTTCTTTCAGAGGGTTCATGATAGACATATCTATTTAGCCAATCATACCATTCAAAGCACATCCTAACCCTGTTATAATTTATATGCCCTGTTGTTTTATCAACTTCATACTTAGGATTAGGTTGCTTTAGTATTCTTCTACTTGTTGTCCTGTACCTTGAGTGAAAATTAATATTTACTGGTCTTTGTACTTTAACATGAGTAGTATCAGAGGCGGAGATCATAGGTACATCATGATTTATTATTCTGCAACTTGAACTTCTCGAACATGTCCAATTTGAGCTTTGTCGGAGATTAAAATTTTAGCATAAGCTTATTTTAGTTTCGTATCCTCATCCCAATTTGCACTATTAAGTATTTTTCTTCTTTTATGTGATTACAAAAAATGTTCCATATGAACATCAATGTCATCATGACATAACTTGACTGTCCATATATGATTTATAGTAGCTTATTGAAGTGCAATAATTAGAGATTCATCTACATTTTGCTTCCCCTTATCACATCTATCAACACTTGTAATAATTTTTGACCTTGTGACAAGTCCAACAGAACGTGGTGTATTGCTGATTTCTTGAATCAAAATGTCTTTCTCCTTAGGCCTTTATGTCCTCGATTTTCTGGGTACTTAAACATCTTCGAAATTTGTTTTTTTTTGTAACCAATATTCTTCCTTCATTTATCTAATCTGTTCCAAGCCTATTCCTAGATTTTCTTCAGCATATATCCTTTTTACTAGTTCATCATCCAACTTCTTGATTTTTAGATCTTTATAATACATAGTATTAGATTTGCCTTGGAACTTAAAAGTCTGCATGGATTAATGTACCTTAGAATCAATATTTATCACCCTGTCCTCCTGAGCTTCTTTAGTATTTATGACTATCAGAGTTGACCTATAGTAGTTATAGTAGTCAAAGTAGTCAACTCATTAGTTTTCACCAATATCCTTCCTCTTCCATGACCTTTTTCTCTACTAGATTGGATATTAATCTTATCAGAAGTACCATTAAAGCCAATAGTTGTTGCATTATATCTCCCATCAATAACTGTCTTCTTCTTTTCTTCCTTGCTCCCTCCATTACTAGCATCATCATGTTGTCTTATCACTAAATCATCTTTGTATTTATCAATAAACTTCTCCCTTTTTTTAGCATTATAACCAAGGAGTATAGATACTAGAAGTTCTACTGATTGCTGGATTTCTGGATTTCATTCAACTATACAAACATCTTATCCACCTTATGCTCTAGATGATCTTGTCTATCAAATATTGGCTTCAAAATCATTTCCAAATCTCTTTGTTGAGTGGAAAGAGCAGTACCAATGTCAGATTAATATAACCACCCTTCTCTTTAACAACTTGATTATCCTGATGAAGAGAATTCATCATTAAAACAGATGCCTTTAGATAAGTTAAGAGTTGTGCATTCTTCATAGAAGAAGAAGAAGAAGAAGAAGAAAAAGTTGTTTGGAGATGATGAACAACTTCAGAAAAAATAGAGGTCTTAGTAGTAGACCATGTAGAAGTCCATTCTTTCTTCCTGAAGGATTTACTAGTATAAATGTTGATTGACCGTCTTTCTCTACCTTTTTATGGAGTCAATATGAGAACTAAACTCCAATTCTTCACCTGATGAAGATGCATTAACATCAACATTAGAAGGTGTTGTATCCTGGATGATAGTGTTACTTCAACTTCAATAACTATAAGATCAACAGTTGACATTTGAGCAGGGACATTAGCTGGTAATGTGGATTAAGATTGAGTGAACTATATTGCAACTTCCCTATCATCAACTTCATGATGTAAGAGTGGACTCACACTTCATCATCAAGACTACTTTAGTTACAACCAGACCAAAAGTAAAGGGTTGTTCTGGATTGAAAATCAAGAACCGAACAATTCAAGACCAATTCAATAAAAGCCCAATGTTGAGTCATAAATTGGATTTCCTAATACTCGACAATATTTATCATCAAGAAATGAAAACAAAAGAACCAAGGCTAGACATATTCTTTTATCGAGTCTAAGGATAGAATTTCCAAGGCTCGACCAACGTGGTTTGTCGAGTCTTGGAGTTGTTCAATTAATTCAAAGCTGTCAAGTCTTGGAAGTATTAGTTACAACTGTCAAGTCTTGAAAATGTGAAGAAATAAATTGTCAAGGCTAAAATTGTCGAGTCTTAGCACTTTGTAGGATTCATGAATTAAATCAATTTTGAGATACATGGCTCCTATTAATCCATGTGTCAAAAAGTAATTCATCCAGGTCTTCATGTAGACATTCTTCATATGGAAAGGTAAGTGCAAGGTAAGTTTATAAAACACCAATTATACTTTTAGATATATATTTTTAATCTACAAATAATTTTTTTGTAATTAATTGAGAAAAAATTCACGACTACATATACATAATTTTATTTAAGGAAGTATATCACCTATAGGCACATTGTTTTTTACCTATTTGTATCCGTTGTTTTAAAAATATAGAGAGATAGATAATTTCATATTATATATTTAAAAAGAAAATTGCATTTAAAAATTCTTTTTACTGATTTACACTACGCCATAGATTGCATACTGCAACCCTCAACAAGCGTGGCTAATGGTCAAAAAACCGTTGCTATAGGTGCCAAAAACGCTATTGTAACGCTTTTTCGGGGTTGCAATTTTAGCCGTGGGGAAAGCACTCTATTGCAACCCCGACACACCCTATTGCAATGCCTGCTTATCTGTTATAAAAATATTCTATTGCAACATCAACCAGGGTTGTAATAGGACTTGACTAGTGTTGCAACAAGTTTTGGGCAATCAGGAGAATATTGTGGGCCCATATTATCAACCATATAATACATAATGTAACATTTTCACAATTAAAATTTAATAAATTTTTTTGTTAATATGCATATCTCGAAAATAAGTTACATGTTCATTTCATAAATTCCAAACAATATAATATAAACTGAATTTACAAAAATAAATAAAATTGAACCATGTATTTACTAAAATACATGGTTCATGACTAGTAGAAAAAAATTTACAATTTTTCATCTCCAGATCATTTAACTAGTTGTATCCATTAAATTTGATCTCCACTAAGTCACCCCGAGAACCACCCTCTCCCCTTGTTTTTTTATCTCCAGACGTGTTTGAAGCAGCCTTGTTACCCCTAGAGATTGCAGTAGCAGTTCCACTTGACTCGATAATTATCAATTTCCCTTTTGAATGACCGGAGACATCAAAAACAATGTTTGGTAAAGTATCAGTAGAAGGCTTACCAGAGGTCTTAGTGAACTCAGAGTAAAGAAGATAAGATTTACTAACTTCCGAAACCAGGAGATCGATCATCAGAGTTAACATCAGAGGATTTTTCCAGGAAGGGAGTTTCAGGACCACTCATAGCCCTTAGTCAGGAATGAAGAAATATTTAGGCAAGGGGTCACCAGGACACCGAGAAGTTCCAGATGCCTCCTAACCTGGATAAAATTCATCTGAGCAAGGAATATAAGATTTAGTTGCCTCATACCCTGGATGATATTCATCAAGGTTAAGAAAATATGACCCAAGATGGTCGTCCATAAAGAAACTGTTTCACAAAATAAGTAAATATTAATGGTAAATTACGGATCAAATCAAAGCAAAAGGTACAAAAAAAAGTAAAGTATAGTGGCAACATTCTCACTCTAAAAGAATCACCCTGCATTTGAGGTATTTGACAGGTTCAGACAATTATTCCACAAGAAGCTCGCAAAAGCAGCAAATTATATATCTCATTCAAAGTTACATTAAAGGGCTAAGCATACCCATATGCAACTCATTCAGAGAACCTGTGTAACTTGTGAAGCACAAAAAACTGAATAGAGAATTAGCTTCAACATCGAAAAGCAATAGTCAACTCAAGTATGGTTTTTTTTTTGTCCAACTTTGATTATCATAGCACAACATATTCATGAAAAATGTAACGAAAATGCTTACAACTTTTAAATAGTCTCAAGATATAGAAAATATTGTTATCTGGTATAAAGTTATAAAATTATTTATGGTTAAAAAATATTTAACTTTGTCCCTCATCGTGGAACATCCAAACAGTGTATACTTTTATTTTTTACTAAACCCTTAATGCAAGAGCGTTTAAAATTCAAAGAGGAATCATTGACAATCATCGAGAAACTATACACCTTTAATCCTGGTATCATTCTGTAGCAACAACAGTTATCCTAATGAAATTATAATAAAGAAGCACACTTTCACATTACCTTAAGAAAGTCATATGCTTAGCACGTGTGTTCCCGCATAAGCTCTCTACTGCATCCTTCAAATTCAGAAGCTCAAAACATATCTTTCTTATGCCCTACTAGCATTAATATTCAAGTCATCATACACACAGAAGATTAAATCATAAATTATTCGATTTGAGAAATAACATAGTGATGATAGTTATAAAATATTTTAGTGCTAGTTCCATTTACATCTATACATCGAATAAGGTGTGCTTCGTCACCAGTCAGTGAATGCGAAACATCAATTCCAGAGCGATTTTTAACAATAATCAGCTACAACAGATACTCCCTTGAAGTGAAATTTTTTAATCAGGCAACAAGTTCACATATTCCTTTCTAAAAACCGATAAATTGAACCAGATAAAGCTAATCAACCAAAAACCTCAAAATACAAAAATAACCCACATCAAACAATACATTTGACATAAAATATTACCATTTTTATAAATCTTGACAATCAAATAAAAATTAAATCTTTTATAGTTATGCTTTTAAGTTATGCTTATATATCGAAAAACCATATACAAGCAAGAACTCAATGGGAACATATATTGGTAAAGTTAATAAGGGTAGCAAAGTATAAATCAAAAAGTTGATTGATATTAAGAATTTAAGTACAATAGCAAAAGTACATTTTTCATCACCAGAAAAAATAACAAAAAAAGAAATTAAAAATTAATTTTACCTTTTCAAACTTGGATTGATAAGAAGAATCAATTTTAGATTGTGGAGTTACAAATTCAATTGTTGGGAATTCATCTCCATCCCCTCTTACTTTTTGTCCAGAGTACATAACCTCGTTCCTTTGAAAGATCTATGGTGGATCCCAATGTATCTTAATATTATCTTTGAACTGGGAAGTGAAACCGCAATACCAAGTAAATTAAGCTCAATTATAGTTTCTACATTTTTAGAACGAGTAAATAGTTTTTCAGTAAATCTATAATTAATATTCATTTGCTCTTAAGCGGTTTAACCAATTATATATAAAGATGCGGAGTTAAATCTAAATGTTCCGCATCCAAGGTAAATCACTTACAATGTTGTTATCCTGGAAAAATCAGAACTATGGTTGTTGCATTTCAAACCTTCCCAAACAAAGTCTTCTGGTTCACATGGATCTCCTTGCGAGATGTCTCTTGTTACTCCATACTTAGACTTAATGTTAAAAATGGCAATAATTATACATAAAATTGAATACATAAAAGTTATCAAAATACCTAGTGATAGTCATTTTACAATCAAATGTTTTGACTAAAATTCACATATGAGAAAAAATGATAGAAATACATACCATCTGTCTCTTTTGTTCCTGAAGTTGAAAATCTTTTAACGGAATACATTTCATATGCATTGAGAATGGGTAGAAGGGTTGAATCTTCAGTTCTATTTAGTGATACCATGTACTTGGTTGAATCTATATAATCAAACAAGTACACAAAGTCATTACCATTAGAATTAATCAACATACTAGGTGCATATAAATCTAAGCTGATAGAACACTAATCAAGACATCAACTATATACATAACACCCAATCTGAAAAATAATTCGAATAATGCAGAGAAATACAAGGGTTTTGAGAACTTTTTAGCTGAGCCATGGCCTTAAGTCTCATGGACCTACCTATATATATACCTCAAAGTACAGATTATCGAGCAATTACACTGAAATTGACCGTAGAAGCCTGGCTAGGTTGAAGCCCTTGAGTTGAATCATTGAGTTCCATGGTCGAGTTTTGATGCGGCCATCGTTGATTTGAGCTTAATCTTCGTGAGGAGAGCAAATAATTGTATTTACTTGCCTGGCATCATCACCAGAGATGCCGAATCGCCATTAATAAACTGAAGAGCTTTAGGATTATTAAGTTCTGTATATGAATCGATAGAGAAAAACAGGGAGAATAAAAATTCATAATCGATTTGTATCAGAAAACAAGGATTTGGCCTAAAATTTTGATTAAAAATTAAAGTTTGAGTCGGGTTTGGAAAGGGGGAATCAAAACTAGGTTTTGGACACTAGTATTATTCTTCTTAACGAGATTTCAGTTTTTTGTTGAAGTTACAACGCAACAATTTTGCCGCCTCTGAACCTTTTCGAGCTTTTCTTTTTTTTATAAATATTTATTTTCATATTAAAATTATTAGTTACTTTTATAAATTTAATCATTTTAAAATTTAAAATTTAAATGATAAATTTCTTTATAAATACTATCATAAATCAATCCTCTAACGAATAGTTAAGTTTTAGAAATCAAAATTATTTTTTTATTTATATGAAGTATATGTTACTTTTTTAATATTTTAATCTTTTTCAAATATTTAAAAAATTATTATGTTATAAACATATCATAAATATCTCTAATAATACCCTATTAACTATCTGTGTCAGAGCAGTGTTGCAATTTAAATCATTAATTACTATTTTTTTAATAAATATTATTTTTAACATTTAATTATGAGAAATAAATAAGTTAAATAATACTCCCTCTGTCCCATTCATTTCCATAGACTTTCCTTTTTTGGATTTCCCATTCAATTCTATACATTTCAAACTTACAAAAAATAGTAAGAATTTAATAATATAAAAATCATCCACATCCACTACTTTCTTCCACTACACTCACTTTATTCATTAAATATTGATTGGTCCTAGCACTTTACCCAACTTTATACCTTTTCTCACTAAATTACAATTTTCCTTCTCTCTCATCCCACTACCTTACCAAAACTAATATTATTTTAATGAATTTATTGTCCTCCGTGCCCAAACCATTAGTATAGAAATGGTTGGGACTGAGGTAGTATATAAATATTTTAAAATGGTCAATATATGTATATATTATCTATTTAATGGTTTATTAAGTTTTATAAAGAGTTTAATTTATCAATATAATATTGTAAATCACTACACTAATATTATTAACTTTTAAAAATAAATAAAATATATATTTCAATTATTATTTTATTTATATGTAAATACTTAATTATTAGTTAAATTAAAAAAATTATATATATATAAATGTCATGTTGGTAACACATTGCAACTATATCGCAAAATCAAAAAAGAAGGGCTGCGATAGACATGTGTTTAGAAGGCTACTATTACACTTTTCTTTGCAACCCATGATGAAGGGTTGCATCATCTAATCTATGGCGTAGTGTTATTTTTAATTTATCAAAGGAAAAATTATCTCTTATAAAATGGAAAAAAGGTAGGTTTTAATTAGAAAAATTTCTCAACTACCCCGGCCCAAATAAAACCCCCGCACCTGTCTTTCTTCTTCTCCCGTGCATCTCTCGAACTATCCTGACTCTCTCCCTCTCTCCTCGATTTATCTCTAATTTTCACTCATTTTCAATCCAAAATTGGCCTCATGCTCAGTTTTACTCCCTCTACAGTCCCGTGTGACTGTGTCTGTACATATGTGTTTGTGGAGAAATTTTTCTGAATCCCATTTCGGGATTTATTCAATTTTTCTTGATTTTTAAATGGGTATGATGAATTCCAACTTGTTTCTTGTAAATAAGTATGCCTACACCGAATCGAACGATGGACGTATAAGCATTAGGTATTGGCAAAGCCATGATTGCTTTCATTTTGTAGATAAATTTATAGGTAAGTTATTTATAGTGTTATCAGAGTTACCGCTTGTGTTTAAAGGTATTGAATGATGACAAAGGTGTGTGTATATTCTGTGTGTGTATATGATGCATAGTGCCTACCATATAGAGAGCAAAATGGGTGGGCTAGGTATACATTAGAATGAAATGAGAGATGGGCTGATAGTCTGATACTAATATTTTTAGTTAATACGAATGTGAGAGAAAAATGTGAGGGAATAGGGGAATTGTTTGGAACATTTGTAGAATCCGTTCAATCAAGCCCACGCTTTTTATGAATATACCCTCAATTGGGTAAATAGGACACAAAACCTACATTGGTTATTCTGTGCACACACTATATTAATATTAGTTATTTTGGACATTTTCTCTGTCAATTAACCGCTTTTTATTGATTATTTTCAAAGAAAAAGGAGATTAGACTCTGTGATCAGACTAAACATGTTTAGGCAAAAAAATGAATAAATGCTAGTAGGGAATTAAACTAATAATAAAAAATTGAATTGATAATTAAGTTAGCTGAAAAAAGACAAAAATCTTGGACAAAAGCCATTTTTCATTTTTCTTTCAAAAAAGAATAAGAAAAAAAATTAAAAAAACTACAAGGGAATAATTCTTGTATATGCATAATACAAATTAAATATAATAATTACTTAATTTTAGGTGAAATCTTAATAAAGCAATATAAATAATTACTAAATGCATGGTATGTTTGAAGATTATGATATTAAAAACCTATTATGAAAAAAGATGTCATTTTCTCAAATATCAAATATAATATATGTGTGTCATTATAGTAAATAATATATGTTTTTTAAATCAACATCAAAAAAAATTGTATGACAAAAAGTGCGTGCCGGTTTGCTATCGGGCTAGTTTGGCTAACTCAGCACTCGTGAATGACACGTATATTTTGGCAAGCCGTGCCGAGTTCGGGCCGAATGAAGATAAGTAAGTTCATGTACGACACGCGAGTTTAAAGAGATAGTAGAGTTACAAGATTTGCAAAATTGTTGTTGGCAGACAAGCGCGTGTGGGACTCAGCCCGGCTATCCCTGGGCGGGGAGAGCCGAGGCGAGTTAGGCTCTGTTTCTTTTTAATTTTTATCTTATCCCATCCGTACTAAGGCATGCAATGTTGAAAACTCATGTTTCAATTTCAATATTATTAACATTATATTTATGTGTGGTGTGTTGACTGAGCAAGGAACATCGAATGATTAAGAATTGTTGGATTGACCAAATATATATATTAGAAATTTAATTATTATTTATAAAACTTTTTTATGAATAATTTTCTTTCCCTTCGCCATTTCAATATAATAATTATTATTATATAGGAGTTGAATATTGTTGTTCTAGGAAAAATATTTTATGTCAGATATCGACAAGTCATAGATCAAGGAATATCGAGAAGTATGTCGAGAAGTTTAAAATGACTTGTAGAGAAGTCCCAAGAAATATCAATAAGTCAAATCCTCATGTAGAGAACTGGAGATATCGACAAGTCAAAAAGTTTATGTAGAGAACTGGAGATACCGACAAGTCAAAAAGCTTATGTAGGGGACTAGAGATATCGACAAGTCGTTCTACTTGTAGAGAACTAGAGACCTCGATAAGTAAAAAGCCATGTAGAGAACTTGAGATATCGATAAGTCATTTTACTTATTGATATGTGATATCTCTACATAACAAAAGAGGTCTAGACAAAACTCCATAATTCAGAATACAGACAATTTGAAGATCCAAGATTACCAGTCAACAAACAATTCTATCACTGAATTGGAAAGCCTATAAATGCAGCTTGAAGAATACGAGATCAATGGCCACTACGCCATAAGTGCTCAAATGATATGCTCTTCTATTGTTGCCTTATGTCAAAAAAACATTGCATTTTCAATAATGCAACGCCAAGGGGCGTTACATCTGCGGCCGTTGCATTAGAGGCCTAATGCAACGCTTTTTGGGGGTCTACAGCAACACCAATAAGCATTGCCTAATAGATGTAATGCAACAGTATATACATCAAACGCAACACCAAAAAGCGTTGGCTCTGACATAAGCTGGTTGTAAGACTCCATGTGTGGAGCCCACATTAAGGCCACGTCAGCACATGACACGTGGATGCCACTTCAGCAGTGGGCCCCACACAAGCACCACGTCAGCAGGGGGCCCCACTAAAATTGCCATGTAAGCATTGGGGCCCACATGCCACGTCAGCAGCGGTCCACATGCCATGTCACTGGTATGTAATGCAACGCTTTTTATCAACTTTTAGGACAGTCGAACATAATTAAAAGCAACGCTTATATAGCTAATGCAACACCACAATATATGGTAAAAACATTACTATTACTTTATAATACAACACCCAAATATCAAATACAACGCTTTAATTAAAATTTTTGCAAGATAATATTTAATAATTATAGAAGCCCATGAAAATTATCCTAATAACCATTCAACAATTTCTACTAGCCATCTAAAATATCATCCAACAACCCCATTACAAGTGTCATCCACAAAATACATCCAACAACCCCAACATCATACTAACTACTAAAATCATTACAAGTTCTTCGATGTGCCAAAAAGATACTATTACAATTGAAGCTAAAGCTATTACAATTGGTGGGGCATCAAATGCCCACTACAAGAAAAACAATTTCAGACAACACTAATTAGACAACAGTTGAAAAAAGAACCGTTGTCCCAAAATGACAGACAATTGTTTTATTTTGCCCTCCTATAACCATTGTCTAACCTAAGGTTCATACAACGGTTTTGTGAACCGTTCTAAAAAATCACAAAAAAGTGGAGTTTGCACAACAGTTGTTTGAAACCATTGTCTTCATATGCTTCACACAACGGGATTAGTAACTGTTGTAAAATGTTAGACAACAGTTTTTCAAATCTATTGTTAATCCATCTTTATAACAACGGTTTAAAAAACCGTTGTCTTTTGAATGTAAAACGACAACAGTTTATGAAGCTGTTGTCTAAGCAATCCCGATACAACAGTTAATTTAGAAGTCTTTTTGTTGGATATTTACCTTTCAGACAAGTGTTTATGAAAAGTCTCGTCTTATTATACATCAAACAACGGTTCTTAAATAAGGTTCAAATGACGGTTCTAACAAGACAATAAATATTGTCTATTAATGGGAAAATGTGGCACCATCTGATTTGTTGAAAATATTTCATCCGGATCGCTTAGTTGGCAAAATCTCACCCATTGATTGACTTCACCTAGATCACTTATTTATCTTATGAATGGATTGGTTGTCAGAGAATAATGCTCAGATTGATTGTAAGAATAGGAAAGTAAGACTTCAGACATTGGGTAGTAAGAAGAAGGTGGTATTTTGAAGAAATAAGCAAGAAAAGAAGTTCTTAACGATCGCTCAAGTGAAGAAGTTATTGCGTCAGAATTGTGTGGCGTATTTGGCCCATGTGATAGACACCAGCAAGGAAGTTCCAGCACTAGAAGCGATTCCAGTTGTCAACGAATTTCTAGATGTCTTTCCAGATGATCTACCAGGATTACCTCCCGACAGGGAAATTGAATTTGCGATTGACCTAGCACTCAGAACAGAACTAGTTTCTAAAGCTCCGTATCGGATGACACCAGTGGAGATGAAAGAATTGGCAATTCAGCTGCAAGATGTTTTGGAGAAAGGAGTTATAAGACCCAGTGTATCCCCATGGGGCGCACCAGTACTGTTTGTCAAGAAGAAGGACGGGAGTATGCGACTGTGTATTGACTATCGAGAACTGAATAAGCCAACCATTAAGAATAAGTACCCGTTGCCAAGGATCGATGATTTGTTTGACCAATTGAGAGGCGCTGTATGGTTTTCTAAAATTGATTTAAGATCTGGATATCATCAACTGAAGATCAAGCCTGAACACATTCCAAAGACCGTATTCAGAACCAGATATGGGCATTATGAGTTTCTAGTGATGGCATTTGGATTAACCAACGCACCAGCAGCTTTCATGGATCTGATGAATCGAGTATTCAAGAAATATTTGGATAAATTCGTGATCGTGTTCATAGAAGACATCTTGATCTATTCTAAAATAGAAGAGGAGCACGTAGAGCATTTGAGGATAGTTTTTGAGATACTGCAACAAGAAAATTGTACGCAAAGTTTTCCAAGTGTGAATTTTGGTTAAAAGAAGTACGATTTCTTGGGCACGTAATTAGCAATAAAGGAGTAGAAGTGGATCCAGCAAAGATTGAAGCTATAATCAACTGGGAGAGGCCAAAGACACCAACGGAAGTACGAAGTTTCATGGGATTAGCAGGTTACTATAGAAGATTCGTGCAAGATTTTGTAAAGATGGTTATGTCGTTGACAAAGCTCACCAGGAAGAACCAAAAGTTCAAATGGGATGAGAAATGCGAGGAAAGTTTCCAAGAATTAAAGAATAGATTAGTATCTTCTCCAGTGCTAGTTTTGCCAGATGATCAAGGAAATTTTGTGATTTATAGTGACGCATCATACAAAGGATTGGGATGTGTTTTGATGCAGCATGACAAGGTGATAACCTACGCTTCAAGACAGTTAAAACCACATGAAGAGAAGTATCCAACTCATGATCTTGAATTAGCAGCTATAGTATTTGCATTGAAGATTTAGAGGCATTATCTCTATGGGGAAAATTGCGAGATCTACACGGACCACAAGAGTTTAAAGTATATCTTTACCCAGAAGGAATTAAACATGAGACAACGAAGATGGCTAGAACTAATCAAGGACTATGACTGTACTATCAACTATCATCCAGGAAAAACAAATGTGGTGGCCGACGCGCTGAGCAGAAAAGAAAGGTTGAATATGATAACTTCATCCGAGGAGTTGATCAAGGAATTTGAGAAGCTGGAAATAGAGGTCAGTATCCCAAGTATGTCTACAGAGGTGTTATGTGCAATATCTTTTCAACCAGAACTATTAGAGACGATAAGAAGATGTCAGGAAGAAGTAATGAGCCATGAACGAGACAGTTTGACATGTGAAGAGTTAGGGAGTCAAAAGGATGACAAAGGAATATTAAGATTTTCTTCCAGAATATGGATACCCAATGTAGCCGAGCTGAAAGATGAAATTCTCCGAGGCGCTCACAACTCCAGATATTCAATTCATCCCGGAAGTACGAAAATGTACAGAGACTTAAGAGAAAACTTTTGGTGGCCAAGCATAAAGAAGGAAATTGCAGAGTGAGTAAGTAAGTGTTACACTTGCCATCGAGTCAAAGCGGAACATCAAATGCCCAATGGACTGATACAACCCTTGGACATTCCAGAATGGAAGTGGGAGCATATCGCAATGGATTTTTTAGTTGGATTACCGAGGACCAGGGCAAATTATGATGCTATTTGGGTTATTATCGACAGATTGACAAAGTCAGCGCATTTTCCTCCTATCAACGAAAGATTCTCAATAGATAAATTGGTACGGTTATATCTTAAGGAAATTGTGACACGACATCGAGTTCCAGTATCCATAGTTTCAGACAGAGATCCTCGATTTAATTCAAGATTTTGGAGAAGTTTTTAAGATTGTCTCAGAACGAAGCTGAACATGAGTACCACGTATCATCCGCAGACAGACAGTCAAAGTGAAAGGATGATTCAGACTATTGAAGATATGCTAAGGGTATGTTCACTAGATTTTAAAGGGAGTTGGGACGAACATTTGCCATTGGTTGAGTTCTCCTACAACAAAAGTTAACATGCCAGTATTGGAATGCCGCCTTATGAAGCTTTGTACGGGAGAAGATGCAGATCTCCAATATGTTGGGAAGAAGTTGGTGAGAGAAAGATTTTGGGTCCAGAATTTATCCAGCAGATAAAGGAAAAGATAGAGCTCATTCGGAAACGATTGGTAGCAGCTCAAGATCGTCAACGCAAATATGCTGATCCTGCCAGAAAGGATATGGAATTTAAAGTTGGTGAAGCAGTGTTATTGAAGGTTTCACCTTGGAAGGGTTTATCAAGATTTGGAAAGAAACGGAAGCCGAGTCCGCGTTATGTTGGCCCTTTTGAGATTTTGAGGCGTGTGGGAAAGGTTGCTTACGAATTAGCGTTACCATCTCACATGCAGCATATTCACAACGTGTTCCACGTGTCAATGTTGAAGCATTATTTTCCTGATTCGAACCATGTGATAGAATATGAGCCAATCGAGATTCAGCCAGATTTGTCTTTTGTAGAGCAACCAGTGCAGATTTTAGATAAGAAAGAAAGAGTGCTTAGGAATAAATCTGTATCTTTAGTGCGAGTCTTGTGGAGGAATTCCAAGGTTGGAGAGTCGACCTGGGAATTGGAAAGTGAAATACGATCCAAGTATCCTCATTTGTTTTCCTAGGCTGATTCTGAGGACATAATCCTGTTAAGGGGGGAATGATGTAATAACTGGGAAAATTATGTGAATATTATATGTTAAATAAATAAATATTATGTGTTTAAAGTAATTGTTGTCATGATATGAGATGTTATAACTGTTATGTGTGTTTCTGTGCGGGCCAGAAAAATTCTTGATTGATTAAAATAGGTTTAAACTGCAATTATATGAACTTATCTGCAATCGGGACGCGTTTTTATTAGCATGTTTATTAAGATACCTGTTTTATTTGATTTTATGCGTGTTTGAATGTATTTTACGTCTTTTCGGGATTTTCTGGTAATTTAGGGATCATTTCTGTTTTTCAAAAATCAACAGATCGGGACCCCATCGGGACGTCAAACCCCACAAAATCGATGTTTTTATTTTTATAAAATTATTCGTATTTTAAATACCCTTTATTTTCTTATTTTTGAATTATTCGCAATTTTTGGGGAATTTAGACATTACTTTTGTATTTTATCGTTTTTAAAATTATTCCCCGTAATTATTATTTTGGGGCTTAATTATTGTAATTTAGGGATAAAAACACCCTTATTTGATTTTGGGGGAATTTATTTTCTGTTAATATAAATACCATATTTTGTTTATTTTATTTTCAGAATTAACAAAAAATAGTAAAAAATTCAGAAAATAGGAAAATCAGATTGGGGGTTAGGGTTTGAGTTCCTGAGATTGATTCGATCGTTGATCGCGATAGGAGTGGGTGATTTTGGAGTTCGGGTAACAAAAAACGAAGCCTGAATCGTGTTTTTTCCGTTTGTACAATCAATTCCATCAAAGGGTAATCGAATTAAATTTTGATTTTTTTGTTCATAATCTTCCAAATTTGGGGTTTTGAATTCTGGATTGTGCTGGATGTTTTTGATGATTACAGTAGCTTTACCGTGATTAGAGTAATCGATTTATGTAAAAATCATACTCGTTTTATTGCTGGAACGTTCGAACCGTGTTCTTGAGTTTTTTTTTAATTCGATTTTCTAATTGATTCATGTGTTTGTTGTTGATTCTGAGTATATGAATGTTTTTAACATAGTCCAGGCCTCGTTTTAGCATATGATTCGTTAATTTTGGTGTTGTTCGACGAAGTGGGAAGTTCGCCGGCGTAGTCGCCGGTGTTCGTCCTTGAATTCATCGGAGTTTGTTTCCGATGATTGTTTGGTGGTTATTGATGTTGTATGTGACTGTATAGGTTATGTTAAGTTGATCTGGACTGAGAAGCGAATGAAACCGGGATGATTTTGGCCGGGAAACGACTCACCGGAGTCGGTCAACCCCGCCGGAAACTGAGTAATTTACTAGAATTCGGTGGGTGTTCAACCCGAACCGAATTCGTTCATACCTGACCCGTTTCATTTCTGTCCCGACCCGGTTTTGATCCTTATTCCCCAAAACCCAGCCTTAAAAACCTGTTTATGGGATTTTCTGTTTTATTTATTTTCAAAATTCATTTTCTATTTTTAAAAATCATTTATTTTAATTTCAAAAATCATTTAATAATTATTTTAAATTCTAAAAATTCTGTATTTAATTAGTTTAAATTCTAAAAATTATTTTATTTAATTATTTTCAAAAATACCATTTGATTTAATTTTTTATAATTCATTTTAGTTAATTATTTATGAATTTAATTAATTGATTAAAAATTAATTAATCAATTAATTTTGTTTATAAATAGTTAAATAAATGTAAATTATTTATAATTAATTCAAATACTTTCTAAAAATTATTTTTAGATTTTAAAATTTATATTTTGGTATTTAAAAATCAATTAATATTATTATTAATTGATTTAAATCTATTTATTTCTTATTTTATTCATAATAATTAAACCGTTCGTCCGTTTAATACGAAACGAACGCGTACAGACTCAGAGAAATATTGCGCTTTCAATAAAAATACTGTTAAGTCCTAATTTCTTTTGTATTGCAATGTCATTTGATTTGTGCATCAGTTTGAGTCGGTATTTGAACGGTAAATGCTAGTATTGACCTAATTTTAATTCTGAATGCCCTGAGACGTATTTTAATGATTTGACTTATAGGTTACATGAAATATGTGATTACGTGTTATACGAATACCATGATTACGTGCTATGTGATATGCATGCTATCTGTTTACAGTTTTAAAATCCCATGATAAATTATAAACGATCGGTTAGATGTCAAGACGTATAGTTACGTCGATTGAGTTTGGTTCTGTCAATTAAGATAGTCCTTTTGTTTATAGAATCAAGTAGCAAGGAGTGTGGTCAAGTGTTAGCCGGAGATAGTAGCCAACAGCTATAGGCAGAGTTATAGTAAGAGGTTATCGAGCATACCAGGAAAGTACCATAACTTCACTTATCATTCAAGTGACATTTATTTCGAATCATATTATGCAATTATTTATGTCACCCCTTATCATTCAAGTGATATTGACTCTGAATTTATTTTTTTAATTTCTCTACTATTCTTAGTTCAGAATAGTTAAATGTTTTTACATTTCGCTATAAATTACTGTATACAGTGAAGCTTTGAATTGAGATTAGTGAATAACTATTTGTTCTGGTTATTTCGCCATTTATTGTTGAGATAACTCCGGACCATACGAAATGGGGGGTTATGTGATTAAGGATGTCATTTGATTCGACTCCTTTGACGGAAAATTATTTTTATGGGTTGGATGGTTGCGTAAGAGGCCGTGGCGGCGGTCCAGTGTGAGCTATGTGTTATACGGGATATAACACCTTGCTAGGCCGATATGTGCCTTAGGTACCTTTTTTTAGTTGGATATGCTTCGACATACCAGTGTTGCTTCGCGGCTGATCACCGACGGCAACACACCGTCGTTCGAGGATTCCAATCCCAAAACAAAATATATTGCAAATGTTGTTTGTTATCAAATATATATATATATCAGTTTTTGATACTGTTCAGGTATTGTGGTTTGGTTTTGTTCATCAGATATATTATCATTGTTGTTCTAAATCATAAGCTAATTACTGCTTGCTGAGCATTTCTTTCGCCTATACTTGTTTCATATCCTGATTCTTTCAGCTATGCCAGGGCAAGCTTGAGTTCCAGGTCGGACTAGAAGTTGTGTGCTTGTAGATAGTTTGGTGTGTTTCCAGGTAGACAGTTTGGGACGCTTAACTAGTCTAGAGGTTTGTAATAAAATTTGAATAAGTTGTAAAACTAATTAGACTTATGGTTTGTAATAACAGTTAGTTTGTAATAGTGCATGTTCCATACTATAACCTGTGATCGATCCAGTAGAGGTAAAGGGGTCATATTTATTATATTATTCCACTGTGATTATTTTATTGGTTAGTGACCCCCTGATCTAGACCCCGGGTCTGGAGGGCGTCACAACTGTTGTGCTCCGTTTTCCATTGCACATCACCTAATCATGCAAACTATTGAAGAGATGTGTAAACCAACTTTTGAACAACTTAAGAAACTAGATCCAAAATGTTTGGACAGAAGTATATTTTGACACCATATTTGTGATTATAATGTTGAAAATAACATATCGAAATGCTTTAATGCTTGGATTATAAACAAAAGATATATGATGTCTTTGTGCATCATTTTTGTTAGACGTGGATTAAACATATTTATTTTTAAACACTCTATGTAATAGATATTTGTCATCGTTAAGAATTCATTATAAAATTATAAATAAGATGAGAGATAAGCGGGGATGTCATGCAATATTGAAGATTCTGAGATTCAAATTGGTCCAAGAATCAAAAAGAAATTTGAAAAATATGTGGATACCTCTATAGAACGATAAACAAGTTGGGATGGAGAGAAGAAATTTGTTTTAAGTTTCTATCTATCCGCTGAAACCTTATTTTTCCTACTGTAAAATGGTATGATGATATTATGTATAAATATATTGTAGGTTAAATCCATGCTAAAATTTGTTTGTGTGGACTTAATTCAAAGAACTTGTTCTTGTATATTATTTGATCTTATGGAAATTCCATGCCCTGCAATCATACATGTGACGCCTCCCAATTCGGAGCCTAGATCGGGAGTCACAACTCAACAACAAAGAACAAAACCTGGATATATCATAAATATAAAAACCCTATCCCTGACTTAACTCAAGATCCAACCAATTAATGGTATGAAATAAACAATATCCACACTAACACCAAACTATTATTATAAACAATTCTCTCGTTACAATAACAACTTCGATATGAAGTGCTACAAATATTTCAACTAACTACAAGCTCTAAATCACATATATTACATTTTTTATACAACAATAACATTTACTATCTACTAAAAGCAACACAATTCCAATTATACACAGAGTCTCACAATATGCACCATTCTTGGATACTCTTATATAGCTCGTCAATCTCTTACATAATTGTCACTGGTTAGAGAGAAAAACAAGGGTGAGCTATAATATCTCAGCAAGTAATGGTAATTCATAATTTAACTAACTGTCTAACAGGAATATGTAAGAGAGTTGGCTGGTTTGGAATCATTCTTTCTATAAATCAGTATAACCTTAAGTAAACAATATCGCTTATAAAGCAACTATTTTATTAAAAAATGATCTTTAAGATTAGTGTTTTTAACGCTCTGAATTATATGAGTGATCAGCCATATATTATCCTCATACAAGACTTAACGCCCTTCTGTACCCGTGGCGCACATTAGCATCAACTAGTAATATTACTAGTTTCACTAGTCACATTACTAGGCATTTACACATCACAAAATACTGGATTGGCGTTACTCGATCATTTACTCCTCTAATTCGTAGAAATCGGTAGAAAATATTTTAGACGAAATTTGCTCTTCAAGTTCAATAAAGATTTTCAATTTTTAAAACATTACCAGCCACTTAAATGAACAAGACTTTTTTGAGTCTATTATCATTGTTTAAGTTTAATTTAGGGAAAGCAAAGCATAAACATTTTAAAAAGCGAAATATATTCAAGAAGGATGGAAATTTGGGAAAAATATATGTATTATATTTTAAAAGAGTTCACAAGGGAAGTAAAACAATATTATCAGGATAACATATGTATTATAAGTTTTAAAATTAAACTTTAAAGTAAAGCAATAGGGTATTAAAACATGATATGATTGTAATTGAGGAAAATGTATCAAGAGGGTAAGTAAATGTATTATATAAGGAACATGAATAAAATAAGTTTATAAATTTGGTTGAGGAAGGGTCAGAAAGCCACTTGCTTACAACGCTTTCCTTACTCGACCATCTTAACACTCATTAACCTTCTATAACTTCCTTTTATTTGCTACTCTTCACATACCCACGTTCGGATTCTAAACAAAGTAAAAGACACCACTTCAGTATCTTTTATAATACTCGATATCGATATTCAACTCTGAACATCTAACTTAATGTACCCATCGATAAAATAAGGCGATTTATACATTCATACACATAATAAGAACCTATCAAACTTATACTTGAATAATAGTATAACAAATTACACATCTATCATGTTAATACATAAGAGCATTTAAGGATCACGCGACTGAAATCACGTTGAAAACGTTTTCAAAAATATTTATTTAAAATATTTTATGTTTAAATATGGAAAATAAGCTTTTAAAACTCTTGTGCAAAATATTTCACTATGAATATATAACCCTATATATATATATTCATAGTGAAATATTTTGCACAAGAGTTTTTTAAAACCTTATTTAAAGTTTTCAGATTAGATTAGATTGATCTAATGGCTTAGATATGGTAAAAATTGATAACCACTTCTGCTAAATTCTGACAACATCAACAATATCTAACAATCTCCTCCAACTTGTACTTTGTAGAACTAAGCCCAAGTTCCTTATTGATAATGTGAAAACCAGATAAATGCAAAGTATATAATTTTTCAAAATACATATTTAAAGTTACAAAAAAGTTATTTAACATCAATTTTAAAATGTCCAAGAGCTCTATCAAAGTATTCAAGTAGTAGTTTCCTTTTAGCACTAGTTATAGCTTAAATCATTTATATCTTCAACTCTTGTAACTCTGGATATGTATCACTTATCTGTTAAATGACAATTCTTATATTATAAATCGAATTTCTGCACATTTTATCTCCAAGTTGAATACATCCAATTTTCTTATTATTTTCATTAAACACCAAATATTTTGTGCATAAAAGTGTTTCAACCTTTGCATTGCCTTTGAACATTTCTCTTTTAGCATCATTCTATGATACATATTAAGGAACACATGTTCCATCAAATTTTGTGCATGTGTTCTTCCTTTATCAGAAATTGCCTTTCTGATAATCTCTGCCCACTTTCTTGTTACTTCATTCTTCACTTAAAGCCGATATAGGACATATTCAAGCTCTTTCCATGTTTTTATTAGAACACCAACATCACCGAATTTCAACAAAGTATGTCAATTTCTATTTAGGACCATCTCCATCATATAGATCAATTATTTCTTGAACATAGATCAGCTTGTCAAGATGCTTTTGAGATATCACTTCATCATTTTATTTTTTATAGGATAAGGATATCTAAGAGACATTTATCCTCCAGTGTAGACCTTAGTATCTTTACAACCAAATCCATGTCTATCTCCTAGTTCTTTTCCAAAAGGCTTTTGATTAATTAATCCAAGAATGATGGTTTACCTCTATGGAAACTGGTTCTGTGAATAACAACTTTCTATCCTCTTCAAAATCAGATACCTTTCTTTCAGAGGGTTCATGATAGACATATCTATTTAGCCAATCATACCATTCAAAGCACATCCTAACCCTGTTATAATTTATATGCCCTGTTGTTTTATCAACTTCATACTTAGGATTAGGTTGCTTTAGTATTCTTCTACTTGTTGTCCTGTACCTTGAGTGAAAATTAATATTTACTGGTCTTTGTACTTTAACATGAGTAGTATCAGAGGTAGAGATCATAGGCACATCATGATTTATTATTCTGCAACTTGAACTTCTCGAACATGTCCAATTTGAGCTTTGTTGGAGATTAAAATTTTAGCATAAGCTTATTTTAGTTCCATATCCTCATCCCAATTTGCACTATTAAGTATTTTCCTTCTTTTATGTGATTACAAAAAATGTTCCATATGAACATCAATGTCATCATGACATAACTTGACTGTCCATATATGATTTATAGTAGCTTATTGAAGTGCAATAATTAGAGGTTCATCTACATTTTGCTTCCCCTTATCACATCTATCAACACTTGTAATAATTTTTGACCTTGTGACAAGTCCAACTGAACGTGGTGTATTGCTGATTTCTTGAATCACAATGTCTTTCTCCTTAGGCCTTTGTGTCCTCGGCTTTTTAGGTACTTAAACATTTTCGAATTTTGTTTTTTTTTGTAACCAATATTCTTCCGTCATTTATCTAATCTGTTCCAAGCCTATTCCTAGATTTTCTTCAGCATATATCCTATTTACTAGTTCATCATCCAACTTCTTATTTTTAGATCTTTATAATACATAGTATTAGATTTGCCTTGGAACTTAAAAGTCTGCATGGATTAATCTACCTTAGAATCAATATTTATCACCCTGTCCTCCTGAGCTTCTTCAGTATTTATGGCTATCAGAGTTGACCTATAGTAGTTATAGTAGTCAAAGTAGTCAACTCACTAGTTTTCACCAATATCCTTCCTCTTCCATGACCTTTTTCTCTACTAGATTGGATATTAATCTTATCAGAAGTACCATTAAAGCCAATAGTTGTTGCATTATATCTCCCATCAATAACTGTCTTCTTCTTTTCTTCCTTGCTCCCTCCATTACTAGCATCATCATGTTGTCTTATCACTAAATCATCTTTGTATTTATCAATAAACTTCTCCCTTTTTTTAGCATTATAACCAAGGAGTATAGATACTAGAAGTTCTACTGATTGCTGGATTTCTGGATTTCTGGATTTCTAGACCATGTAGAAGTTCATTCCTTCTTCCTGAAGGATTTACTAGTATAAATGTTGATTGACAGTCTTTCTCTACCTTTTTATGGAGTCAATGTGAGAACTAAACTCCAATTCTTCACCTGATGAAGATGCATTAACATCAACATTAGAAGGTGTTGTATCCTGGATGACAGTGTTACTTCAACTTCAATAACTATAAGATCAACAGTTGACATTTGAGCAGGGACATTAGCTGGTAATGTGGATTAAGATTGAGTGAACTATATTGCAACTTCCCTATCATCAACTTCATGATGTAAGAGTGGATTTACACATCATCATCAAGACTACTTTAGTTACAACCAGACCAAAAGTAAAGGGTTGTTCTGGATTGAAAATCAAGAACCGAACAATTCAAGACCAATTCAATAAAAGCCCAATGTTGAGTCATAAATTGGATTTCCTAATACTCGACAATATTTATCATCAAGAAATGAAAACAAAAGAACCAAGGCTAGACATATTCTTTTATCGAGTCTAAGGATAGAATTTCCAAGGCCCGACCAACGTGGTTTGTCGAGTCTTGGAGTTGTTCAATTAATTCAAAGCTGTCAAGTCTTGGAAGTATTAGTTACAACTGTCGAGTCTTGAAAATGTGAAGAAATAAATTGTCAAGGCTAAAATTGTCGAGTCTTAGCACTTTGTAGGATTCATGAATTAAAGCAATTTTGAGATACATGGCTCCTATTAATCCATGTGTCAAAAAGTAATTCATACATGTCTTCATGTAGACATTCTTCATATGGCAAGGTAAGTGCAAGGTAAGTTTATAAAACACCAATTATACTTTTAGATATATATTTTTAATCTACAAATAAAATTTATGTAATTAATTGAGAAAAAATTCACGACCACAGATATATAATTTTATTTAAGGAAGTATATCACCGATAATTTGAACCAGATAAAGCTAATTCAACCAAAAACCTCAAAATACAAAAATAACCCACATCAAACAATACATTTGACATAAAATATTACCATTTTTATAAATCTTGACCATCAAATAAAAATTAAATCTTTTATAGTTATGCTTATAAGTTATGCTTATATATCGAAAAACCATATACAAGCAAGAACTCAATGGGAACATATATTGGTAAAGTTAATAAGGGTAGCAAAGTACAAATCAAAAAGTTGATTGATATTAAGAATTTAAGTACAATAGCAAAAGTACATTTTTCAGCACCAGAAAAAATAACAAAAAAAGAAATTAAAAATTAATTTTACCTTTTCAAACTTGGATTGATAAGAAGAATCAATTTTAGATGGTGGAGTTACAAATTCAATTGTTGGGAAATCATCTCCATCCCCTCTTACTTTTTGTCCAGAGTACATAACCTCGTTCCTTTGAAAGATCTATAGTGGATCCCAAGGTATCTTAATGTCATCTTTGAACTGGGAAGTGAAACCGCAATACCAAGTAAATTAGGCTCTATTATAGTTTCTATATTTTTACAACGAGTAAATAGTTTTTCGGTAAATCTATTATTAATATTCATTTGCTCTTAAGCGGTTTAACCAATTATATATAAAGATGCGGATTTAAATCTAAATGTTCCGCATCCAAGGTAAATCACTTACAATGTTGTTATCCTGGCAAAATCAGAACTATGGTTGTTGCATTTCAAACCTTCCCAAACAAAGTCTTATGGTTCACATGGATCTCCTTGCGAGCTGTCTCTTGTCACTCCATACTTAGACTTAATGTAAGAATGGTAATAATTATACATAAAATTGAATACATAAAAGTTATTAAAATACCCGGTGATAGTCATTTTATAATCAAATGTTTTGACTAAATACACATATAGCAGGAAATGAGAAAAATGATGGAAATACATACCATCTGTCTCTTTTGTTCCTGAAGTTGAAAATCTTTTAACGGAATACATTTCATATGCATTGAGAATGGGTAGAAGGGTTGAATCTTCAGTTCTATTTAGTGATACCATGTACTTGGTTGAATCTATATAATCAAACAAGTAGACAAAGTCATTGCCATTAGAATTAATCAACATACTAGGTGCATATAAATCTAAGCTGATAGAACACTAATCAAGACATCAACTATATACATAACACCCAATCTAAAAAATAATTCGAATAATGCAGAGAAATACAAGGGTTTTGAGAACTTTTTAGCTGAGCCATGGCCTTAAGTCTCATGGACCTACATATATATATACCTCAAAGTACAGATTATCGAGCAATTGCACTGAAATTGCCGTAGAAGCCTGGATAGGTTGAAGCCCTTGAGTTGAATCACTGAGTTTCATGGTTGAGTTTTGATGCGGCCATCGTTGATTTGAGCTTGATCTTCGTGAGGAGAGCAAATAATTGTATTTATTTGCCTGGCATCGTCACCGGAGATGCCGAATCGCCATTAATAAACTAAAGAGCTTTAGGATTATTAAGTTCTGTATATGTATCGATAGAGAAAAACAGGGAGAATAAAAATTCATAATCGATTTGTATCAGAAAACAAGGATTTGGCCTAAAATTTTGATTAAAAATTAAAGTTTGAGTCGGGTTTGGAAAGGGGGAATCAAAACTAGGTTTTGGACACTGGTATTATTCTTCTTAACGAAATTTCAGTTTTTTGTTGAAGTTATAACGCAACAATTTTGCCGCCTCTGAACCTTTTCGGGCTTTTTTTTTATAAATATTTATTTTCATATTAAAATTATTAGTTACTTTTATAAATTTAATCGTTTTAAAATTTAAAATTTAAATGATAAATTTCTTTATAAATACTATCATAAATCAATCCTCTAACGAATAGTTAAGTTTTAGAAATCAAAATTATTTTTTTATTTATATGAAGTATATGTTACTTTTTTAATATTTTAATCTTTTTCAAATATTTAAAAAATTATTATGTTATAAATATATCATAAATATCGCTAATAATACCCTATTAACTATGTGTGTTAGACTAAATATTATTTTTAATATTTAATTATGAGAAATAAATAAGTTAAATAATACTCCCTCTGTCCCATTCATTTCCATAGACTTTCCTTTTTTGAATTTCCCATTCAATTCTATACATTTCAAACTTACAAAAACTAGTAAGAATTTAATAATATAAAAATCATCCACATCCACTACTTTCTTCCACTACACTCATTTTATTCATTAAATACTGATTGGTCCTAGCACTTTACCCAACTTTATACCTTTTCTCACTAAATTACAATTTTCCTTCTCGCTCATCCCACTACCTTACCAAAACTAATATTATTTTAATGAATTTATTGTCCTCCGTGCCCAAACCATTAGTATAGAAATGGTTGGGACAGAGGTAGTATATAAATATTTTAAAATGGTCAATATATGTATATATTATCTATTTAATGGTTTATTAAGTTTTATAAAGAGTTTAATTTATCAATATAATATTGTAAATCACTACACTAATATTATTAACTTTTAAAAATAAATAAAATATATATTTCAATTATTATTTTATTTATATGTAAATACTTAATTATTAGTTAAATTAAAAAAATTATATATATATAAATGTCATCTTGGTAACACATTGCAACTATATCGCAAAATCAAAAAAGAAGGGCTGCGATAGACATGTGTTTAGAAGGCTACTATTACACTTTTCTTTGCAACCCATGATGAAGGGTTGCATCATCTAATCTATGGCATAGTGTTACTTTTAATTTATCAAAGGAAAAATTATCTCATATAAAATGGAAAAAAGGTAGGTTTTAATTAGAAAAATTCCTAAACTACCCTGGCCCAAATAAAACCCCCGGACCTGTCTTTCTTCTTCTCCCGTGCATCTCTCGAACTATCCTGACTCTCTCCCTCTCTCCTCGATTTCTCTCTAATTTTCACTCATTTTTCAATCCAAAATTGGCCTCGTGCACAGTTTTACTCCCTCTACAGTCCCGTGTGACTGTGTGTGTAGATATGTGTTTGTGGAGAAATTTTTCTGAATCCCATTTCGGGATTTATTCAATTTTTCTTGATTTTTAAATGGGTATGATGAATTCCAACTTGTTTCTTGTAAATAAGTATGCCTACACTGAATCGAACGATGGACGTATAAGCATTAGGTATTGGCAAAGCCATGATTGCTTTCATTTTGTAGATAAATTTATAGGTAAGTTATTTATAGTGTTATCAGAGTTACCGCTTGTGTTTAAAGGTATTGAATGATGACAAAGGTGTGTGTATATTCTGTGTGTGTATATGATGCATAGTGCCTACCATATAGAGACCAAAATGAGTGGGCTAGGTATACATTAGAATGAAATGAGAGATGGGCTGATAGTCTGATACTAATATTTTTAGTTAATGCGAATGTGAGAGAAAAATGTGAGGGAGTAGGGGAATTGTTTGGAACATTTGTAGAATCCGTTCAATCAAGCCCACGCTTTTTATGAATATACCCTCAATTGGGTTAATAGGACACAAAACCTACATTGGTTATTCTGTGCACACACTATATTAATATTAGTTATTTTGGACATTTTCTCTGTCAATTAACCGCTTTTTATTGATTATTTTCAAAGAAAAAGGAGATTAGACTCTCTGATCAGACTAAACAGGTTTAGGCAAAAAAATGAATAAATGCTAGTAGGGAATTAAACTAATAATAAAAAATTGAATTGATAATTAAGTTAGCTGAAAAAAGATAAAAATCTTGGACAAAAGCCATTTTTCATTTTTCTTTCAAAAAAGAATAAGAAAAAAAATTAAAAAAACTACAAGGGAATAATTCTTGTATATGCATAATACAAATTAAATATAATAATTACTTAATTTTAGGTGAAATCTTAATAAAGCAATATAAATAATAACTAAATGCATGGTATGTTTGAAGATTATAATATTAAAAACCTATTACGAAAAAAGATGTCATTTTCTCAAATATCAAATATAATATCTGTGTGTCTTTATAGTAAATAATATATGTTTTTTAAATCAACATCAAAAAAGATTATATGACAAAAAATGTATGCCTAATTTATGACATCTCTTTCAGAACTAGTTGGCATGGTGGCAAGTAGAAGTGGCCAAACAAGAGGGCCGGATGAGCCGTGCCGGTTTGCTATCGGGCTAGTTTGGCTAACTCAGCACTCGTGAATGACACGTATATTTTGGCAAGCCGTGCCGAGTTCGGGCCGAATGAAGATAAGTAAGTTCATGTACAACATGCGAGTTTAAAGAGATAGTAGAGTTACAAGATTTGCAAAATTGTTGTTGGCAGACAGGCGCGTGTGGGACTCAGCCCGGCTATCCCTGGGCGGGGAGAGCCGAGGTGAGTTAGGCTCTGTTTCTTTTTAATTTTTATCTATCCCATCCGTACTAAGGCATGCAATGTTGAAAACTCATGTTTTAATTTCAATATTATTAACATTATATTTATGTGTAGTGTGTTGACTGAGCAAAGAACATCGAATGATTAAGAATTGTTGGATTGACCAAATATATATATTAGAAATTTAATTATTATTTATAAATTTTTTTTATGAATAATTTTCTTTCCCTTCGCCATTTAAATATAATTATTATTATATAGGAGTTGAATATTGTTGTTCTAGGAAAAATATTTTAAGTCAGATATCGACAAGTCATAGATCAAGGAATATCGAGAAGTATGTCGAGAAGTCTAAAATGACTTGTAGAGAAGTCCCAAGAAATATCAATAAGTCAAATCCTCATGTAGAGAACTGGAGATATCGACAAGTCAAAAAGTTTATGTAGAGAACTGGAGATACCGACAAGTCAAAAAGCTTATGTAGGGGACTAGAGATATCGACAAGTCCTTCTACTTGTAGAGAACTAGAGACCTCGACAAGTCGAAAGCCATGTAGAGAACTTGAGATATCGATAAGTCATTTTACTTATTGATATGTGATATATCTACATAACAAAAGAGGTCTAGACAAAATCCCCATAATTCAGAATAAGACAATTTGAAGATCCAAGATTACAAGTCAACACACAATTCTATCACTGAATTGGAAAGCCTACAAATGCAGCTTGAAGAATACGAGATCAATGGCCACTACACCATAAGTGCTCAAATGCTATGCTCTTCCATTGTTGCCTTATGTCAAAAAAGCATTGCATTTTCAATAATGCAACTCCAAGGGGCGTTACATCTGCGGCCGTTGCATTAGAGGCCTAATGCAATGCTTTTTGGGGGTCTACAGCAACACCAATAAGCATTGCCTAATAGATGTAATGCAACAGTATATACATCAAATGCAACACCAAAAAGCGTTGGCTCTGACATAAGCTGGTTCTAAGACTCCATGTGTGGGGCCCACATTAATGCCACATCAACACGTGACACGTGGATGCCACGTCAGCAGTGGGCCCAACACAAGCACCACGTCAGCAGGGGGCCCCACTAAAAATGCCACGTAAGTATTGGGGCCCACATGCAACGTCAACAGCGGTCCACATGCCACATCACTGGTTTGTAATGCAACGCTTTTTATCAATTTTTAGGACAGTCAAACATAATTAAAAACAACACATATATAGCTAATGCAACACCACAATATATGGTAAAAACATTACTATTACTTTATATTGCAACACCCAAATATCAAATGCAACGCTTTAATTAAAATTTTTGCAAGATAATATTTCATAATTACAGAAGCCCATGAAAATTATCCTAATAACCATTCAACAATTTCTACTAGCCATCCAAAATATCGTCCAACAACCCCATTACAAGTGTCATCCACAAAATACATCCAACAACCCCAACATCATACTAACTACTAAAATCATTACAAGTTCTTCGATGTGCCAAAAAGATACTATTACAATTGAAGCTAAAGCTATTACAATTGGAGGGGCATCAAATGCCCACTACAAGAAAAATAGTTTCAGACAACACTAATTAGACAATAGTTGACAAAAGAACCGTTGTCCCAAAATGACAGACAATGGTTTTATTTTGCCCTCCTACAATCATTGTCTAACCTAAGGTTCATACAACAGTTTTGTGAACCGTTGTAAAAAAATCACAAAAAAGTGGAGTTTGCACAACAGTTTTTTGAAACCATTGTCTTCATATGCTTTACACAACGGGATTAGTAACTGTTGTAAAATGTTAGAGAACGGTTTTTCAAATCTATTGTTAATCCATCTTTATAACAACGGTTTAAAAAACTGTTGTCTTTTGAATGTAAAACGACAACAGTTTATGAAGCTGTTGTCTAAGCGATCCCGAGACAATAGTTAATTTAGAAGTCTTTCTGTTGGATATTTACCTTTCATACAAGTGTTTATGAAAAGTCTCGTCTTATTATACATCAAAGAACGGTTCTTAAATAAGGTTCAAACGACGGTTCTAACAAGACAATAACCGTTGTCTATTAATGGGAAAACGCGGCACCATCTGATTGGTTCAAAATATTTCACCCGGATCGCTTAGTTGGCAAAATCTCACCCAGTGATTGACTTCTCCTAGATCACTTAGTTGGCACAATAAGAGCCCTTGATTTTCTGATGGTGTCTGTGTGATATTGAATTTTTAAATTTTAAAAATTATTTTTTAAAATTATTTTTTAGACAATTCAATCGATGGATATTAAAGTATATAGATTTTAGTAGTATGAAAAAATTATAAAAAAAATTTAAACTAATATTGAATGATTTTATAAGGATAATTCGGTAAAAGTACTATTACCCAAAACAAGATTATTTCCCAAATAACTAAATAATTTATTAAAATTATTTTTTAGAAGATCCAACCGCCTGAATGTTAAATTATATTTATTTTAGTCATGTGAAAAAATTATAAAAAAATAAAACTTATCTTGCGTGACTTTATAAGGAAAATCCGGTAAAAGTACTATTCCCTATAATGAGATTCTTTCCCGATCAACAAAATAATTTTTTAAAATAATTTTTTGAACGATCCAACCATACGGATGTTAAAGTATATAGATTTTAGTCATATGAAAAAATTATAAAAAAAATTCAAACTTATATTGTATGACTTTATAAGGAAATTTCGGTAAAAGTACTATTACCCTCGACGAGATTCTTTGCCGAATAACAAAATTATTTTTTTTAATTATTTTTAGACGATCCAACCGTACGGATATTAAAGTATATAGATTTTAGTCATATGAAAAAATTATATATAAAAAATAAACTTATTTTGCAAGACTTTATAAGGAAATTTCTGTAAAAGTACTATTCCCTTATAATGAGATTCGTTCCCGATCAACAAAATATTTTTTTAATGATTTTTTGAATGATCCAACCGTACCGATGTTAAAGTATATAGATTTTAGTCGTATGAAAAAATTATAAAAAAATTCAAACTTATATTGTATGACTTTATAAGGAAATTTCGGTAAAAGTACTACTACCCTAAACTAGATTCTTTGCCAAATAACAATATACTTTATTAAAATTATTTTTTTGACGATCCAACCACATGAATGTTAAATTATATTTATTTTAGTCATTTGAAAAAATTATAGAAAAATAACACTTATCTTGCATGACTTTATAAGGAAAATCCGGTAAAAGTACTATTCCCTATAATGAGATTCGTTCCTGATCAACAAAATAATGTTTTTAAATGATTTTTTGAACGATTCAACCGTACGGATGTTAAAGTATATAGATTTTAGTCATATGAAAAAATTATAAAAAAAATTTAAACTTATATTCTATAACTTTATAAGGAAAATTCGGTAAAAGTACTGTTACCCTCAACGAGATTCTTTCCCGAATAACAAAATTAATTTTTAGACGATTCAACCGTACGGATGTTAAAGTTTATAGATAATAGTCATATCAAAAATTATAATAAAATTAAACTTATGTTGCATGACTTTGTAAGGAAAATTTGGTAAAAGTACTATTACCCTCAACGATATTCTTTCCCAAATAACAAAATTATTTTTTAAAATTATTTTTTAGATGATCCAACCTTATGAATGTTAAAGTATATAGATTTTAGTCATATGAAAAAATTATAAAAAAATAAACTTATCTTGCATGACTTTATAAGGAAATTTCGGTAAAAGTACTATTCCCTATAATGAGATTTGTTCCCGATCAACAAAATATTTTTTTAAATGATTTTTTGAACGATCCAACCGTACGGATGTTAAAGTATATAGATTTTAGTCATATGAAAAAATTATTAAAAAAAATTTAAACATATCTTGAATGATTCTATTGGAAAAATTTGGTAAAATTACTAATATTTACCAGTGTTATAGAAATCGGAAATCGGGATAGATCGGTTGAGCTACCGATTTGCGATTTATCGGAAATCGGGGATTTATCAGTATATAAAATCGGAAAAAAATCGGATATATTTAAATATTATTTTTATAAAATATATATCAAATTAGATTATTATTATTATTATAAACACAAATATATTAAACTTTTACTTTTAAAAGTTTTTTTTATATTAAGAGATTTATTATTTTGTCACTATATTAGATTTGTTTGTTAAAGTATACGATTGTTTCCTAAAAAAACGTACATGAATGAATTTGTGGAACAATGACCCTACCTATCTTATTACACAAAAATAAATATAAATATATTTAATTTAATAAAATAATGTATATTCCCCCTGAAAGGGAGAGAATGGGAGTACAATACTAGATATGTATATGATTTACGCAAATATAGAAAGAATTGAAAAGCAGATTCTAGTTCCCTTGTCCAAACATCTACTTCATCTCATCTTAGCTACTCAATTAAAATCTCAATTCTCTCTCTTCTCCCATCTCTGCCCGCCGTTTCGGAAGAAGTTACTTCATTTCCGTGGTTCAACTTCTATCGGCTCTTCACCATCTACCATCGCTTGATGTGACTCTCTATCATTATCTCTCGCTTTCGAATATGTCTTCATCTCTTTCTTTCATCATATCAGTGAGATTGAACACCGGTTTTGACCCGTTAATTCTCCAATTTTGACCCGATTTTTTACCTGATATTAGAAAACCGTTTTATGCCCCGATTCACCCTAATTAGATCGGTAGCACTGATCCATTACTCCAACATTTAAAAAATTTCATTCTATGAATATTTAGTTTTGGTTGTAAGCTATTGCATAGTTCGATCAATATGTTGCTTATCTTTTGGTTTATTGATCATTTCCCCGATGTTTATAAGGTGATGTATCTTAAAAAGATCTTCACTTTCTCTATGCATTGTGTACTAGGTCAATTTATATCTTCAATATGGATGATTGATATTATGGAACAAACACTCTTGGTGGTGGGACGGTGCGGTATTGCAATGTGCAGAGACTGGGAAAGCTAGGAGATGAGAGGATAGTTGCTGTGAAGAAATTGGCTATAGAGAATTTTTTTATTTTCTTTAAGAACACTTTTGTAAATTCTGCGTATGAAATTATCAAACCGTTGTGTATAAGAAATAACATTGTAGTTTTTAGTTTTCTAAATTGTTGTCCAATGTTAATAATATATGTTTTCTCAGCAATAAAAACTTGTCAAAAACTTGTAATAATATGTTCCATCCAATAGTTTTGTTAGTCTAAATTATTGTAGTAGGACCATTCACACAATTCTTTTAGACAATAGAATCATTGTGCTCATTTATTTCAGACAATGAATTGGATTTTAGAGACTATTGAGTATACTAATCTATGACAACACATTATTCTGTAAAAACCGTTGTGTTAAGAGAGATTAACCATTAATAACCACTTAATAAATACTTGACTAAATAGAAGTCTTACAATAGTCCATTAAACTAAACCATTTTATATACCAACCTTCGAACAACAGTTTTATGTACACTTGATGTAGTCTTGATGAAGACAGACAATAAATTGGTACCGTTGTCTGATACGCGTATCAGACGATGCCTCAATACTCAACAGTATTGAGGGATATTAGACAACGGTTTAAAATCGTTGTGTCACCCTGTTTTTCTTGTAGTGGCCCTTAATGTAAGAAACTGTTCTGCTGGTACACGAATTGGTGAATCCTGCAAATCAGAAGTAAGACAAAGGTTTCAATAATATCACTGTATCATCTCCAGTTAAACAGTATGATTTTCCAAGCACATACTAAACTTTCCTCGAGCCATCTAAATAAAAGATGAAAACAATATAGATATGAAAAGGGAACACCGGAAGTAACTGATCCTCAGACCTGACATTGAAATTCAATGTAAAAACTTACCCTTTTCTCTCCACAACAAACTTAGTTAGCTGCTTCTTTAGATTACAAACTTCCATATCCTGATAAAATAATGCACTCACATTTAACATAGGGAAGGTCTAGAACAAAGGTAAACTGTAACTCAAAGGAAAAAGTACCATGTTTTGAACTCCAGCATCATGAACTTGCTGATTATCCAGCAACGACTAGCATTAAAAAGGAAAGGAATACATTTTACTATGCATTCTGATAACAGGAAGCTTATAAAAGCCAGGAATAGTCAGTATCGCATAACCAGTCATGTCTAACTTGAGTCCCAGTAGATTACGTAGGACATCATGTGTCATGCTTTCTGGCAGTAGCTAATCTTGTGTTCAACATGAATATCTAGGAAAAAAACAAAAGCACAATTAAGATAAATTATGATCATTTGTTGCGAGATCAAAGGAAGTGCAGAAAAGCTTCTATGCTTATTCATCAACCTACCTCTTTCTGTCTACTGGCTGCCAAGGCCTCTAGCTCTTCAATACAAAGTCTGCCAGCAGTAAGCTCATCGTCATCCCTTTCCGATTTCATCTATTGTACAAAGCCCAACCCGATGCATTTAAAGGGGGAACCAGAACCCCTCGGACTTAAACCAGTTCTTTCTAATTTGTTAGATGATGAATTTATGCTAGGAGGAGTAGAACTTATGCTATTAGCTGATGAAAAGCCCTCTGTCTTTACTTGTTCAGCCATGACTACTAGTGCTTTGAACTGTTCCCCAAATTATAAAGTATTAAACTAAAAATACATGGAATCGTTTAGCAAAATAAATAAAATTATGGAATCTTTGTGTTCCCTGAAAGTACTATATAAATTGGACTTGTAGAATGACACTAACCGGGTTCCTTTTCTCCACCTAGTTACACAGTGTCACAAGTCTTTGATTAAAATTTACACTCTCCACTTCACCCTCCTCGAGTTGAACATTTTGCTACCTGAGATTGTTTTTCCAATGAATAATGATTTCAGGGTGATCCAGAAGATCACAAAACCAAAAGAGTTTCAGTGGAATGAGTTTCTAGGAAGTACAATGCAAAAAATCCACGCACAGAACAAAAAGGCAACAAACTGAAATTAATCATGGATCGTTAACAATGCAGTAAGAAACACATAAATTTGCGCACCAGTGAACATGAAGATACAAGGCTCAGAAACTAGCTCAGAAACTAAATTAATTGGACTTCAGTACCAAAATCAACACGCCCACTATCAAAGCTTTTTAGCTTATATGATACAAGTTGTATCTATAACAGAGCAACAGGCTATCTATAACAGAGAAACTAAATTAATTGGACTTGAGAACAATAAGCAGGCATGTTATTTGGTTATTAAAGGAGCTATAAATTGCTACAAACTTTAAAAAGAATGTGCTAATTAAGTTCTAGTAAACATAAATAGGCATTTGGTAGCAGGACACAATTTACAAACTACAACGCTACTTTTACAGTGATTCGCAGTTAGTGACCAGGCTATGCTAATCAAATTGCAAAATACTTCAAAATTAAATCCTTAGAGACCTTAGATTAAGATGCAGCTTTCTGTTAGCGATATGACACAGAAGGCCCTACAAAAAAATACCGAGAAAAAACTGATGTAGAACTTGATTCTGAGAGACTGTACAGTAAGATGCAACTTTGTGTTAGCAATATGACACATAAGGCCTTGCAAAAAATTATTGAGAAGAGACTGGTGTAGAACTTGTTCCAGGTTCATCTCCAAGCTGGTGGTATTGTCTTTTGTAATATGAAGCTATTCTTCCTGAATTCCATCTGCTATTATTGGCATAAGGTTCGCTTCAAACTAACATAAAGCCTCAAACTAACAAAGCATTCACATACAGACAATAACTAACAAAATTACAAAATAATATAACAAATAATCTCAGAAAAAGCAGTTGCAGGAGCAATGAGTACAGCTACAAGTAAACACAATAAAACATCCCAAACATATCAAAATCAAAATCAAACACAAACATATCAAAATCAAACCCTAAATCGAATTACCCTAAATCAACAAAATCCTAAATCGAAAATAGGTAGAAATTACTTGCAAAAGCCCCAATGCAATCAAAACCAAAAGCCCCCGAATAGAAATTTGAAGAAATTATAGCAGAAAATGAAAAACCAAATGAGAGTTTGAGAGTTTGAAAATAAAAAATTAAGCAGAAATTAGAGCATTTGAGAGTTTGAAATTAAGCAGAAACAGAGCTACATAAATTAGAAGTAGAAACATGTATCTGTGTATGAGAGCATTACAGTCGAAAGTTTGAGAAGGGTGAAATTTTGAGAAGGGGGGAAATTTTGGCCGCCCAAAATTTTAGCCTCGGTAGTATAAACATGTATATGTGTCTGATTGTTTTTTCATTTAATTTTTTTATTTACTGTATAGTTTAAGTATAAGTTATGTAAATAAAAACACACCAACTAAGTTGGTGCAGTGGGTGTGAACCACTTTATTTAAGTGGGAGGTCTTGGGTTCAATTCCCTTGGCTAGCAAACCTTCTTGACAAATTTTTATTATTAATATTAAGTGAGGTCATGTGTAACTCACATTATACGGAAGCATTCTCTGACCGATCAGACAGTGCTTCTGACCCGTCAGAGAGTGCTTCCGGATAAAATGGGTACCCACAAGTCCGCCCAAATCCCCCTTTTTTGTATATCATATTTTATTAAAATATAAAAAATATTTTGCATTTTTTATTTTATTTGAATATAAGAATATAAATTTATTAATTAAAATATTATATATATATATTTTTTTAAGTCGAAGGTCTTGAGTTCGATTCTCTGGTCCCACAAAGTGGGGTCCATCTGTGCATGAGCCCCACGGTTCTCCTGGATTGAATGTGTAACGCATGTGGGACCAAGTACCCCTTTTTGTACTTTATATATTTAGTCTTTTGACCGTTTTGACCATTACATCAAATAATTCATGTATAATTTTTAAATAAAAAAATTATAATTATAATTAAAAAAAACTATTATTTGGAACAAATATTTTTATCTATTATGAATTTTCAAAAAATAAAATCAAAAATTGCAAAAGAATTTGTCTAATTTAAAGAAAATATAAATATTTGTAATATTTTATACATTAGTTATGCAAAATAAAACACAAGTACAAGGTTGGTGTAGTGGTTGGAGCTTGATTTAACAAGTGAGAGGTCAAAGGTTCAACTCCCATGGGCAGCAAAAATTTGTTCTAAATTTTTAAAACCCCTTTCAACAGTGTTGTGCCCCACTACGACATGTCCGCACTGTGGGCCCCACTTCGCCACATCAGCAGGTGCCATGTCAGCACTGGGCCCATAGTGCCATGTTAGTATTGCCACATCAACACTGTGGGGCCCACATATGGGCCCATAGTGCCCGTCAGCACTACCACGTCAACACTGTGGGTCCCACATGTGGGTCCATTGTGCCACGTCATCACTGTGGGTCTCCCCATGTGGGCCCCACAGTGCCACGTCAGCATTTTCTGTCCATGTCAGTATTTTTTTATTTTTTAAAAATGTCTAATGCAACACAAGTGACTCTAGTGTTCCTTGTTGCATAACACTGTCAATAACTAACAACGGTGACTTAACTATAATGCAACGCTTATTCTACTCTGTTGTAAAAAATCAAAAAATTTATAGATAATGAAACGCTTTTGGTGCAACGCTTGCTAAAAGGCTTTGCATATGTGCACTTATGGCGTAGTGGGCCAAGATGAACTTGACTAAGGAAGGTCACATACCTTGTAGATTATGCACAAATACGTTAATACTAGAAATGAAAATAGATAAAGTAGCTTTAGCAAATGTGTTAGTCTATTTTAGTGCAGGTCATTTAAAATGTGCATGTTGATCTATAAAGCATGTCACATGTTTTTATTTAAAAGTAAGAAACAAATCTAGGAAATCTTGAATTCTCTCAAGAAAAGAAACCAAGTTCTTATTTTCAAGAACACAGATTTGTAGCAAGGAAAATTTGATTTAATATAAATCAAGTGAGTTTTTGATAATCCGCTTGTGTAATAGTATTTAGTATTTTATCTCTACAAATTAATACAACTGTTTTGTTCCTAAAGCCAAAAGATAATTCAAATTCAATAAAATACATTCACCCCCTCTGTGTTACATTTCATACCTAACAAAACCCATATAAATACCGACCGAAAAGAACAAGTAATGACTAAATATAACAATTTCTAGGCAACAAATACCGACCATATTCATAAGAAAAATACCCGTCTCCATATTATTTAGTCGGTATTAATTATTCGGTATTAGGCTTAACGCAAAAAAAAAATCTGAGTGTATAACGATCAATTTGGTCGTATAATATACCAACTGACTTATCGACCGAGAATTGGTCACAATAAAATAAAAATGATGAAAAACTAGTCATATTAAATTGTTATTCCCTAAAAATATAACAAGAATTACAGGGGGGGTTGAATGTAATTCTGGCTACTTTTTAAATATTTTAAAACAATTCTTACTCGATAATATATAAGTGTTTGATTTGGAAAGTACGGAATGAATGATTTATATGAATCAAAACAGGAAGTAAGCTATTCAAGCTTCACAAGGTTCTCATTCGATATATATATATATATATATATCGAATGAGAACCCTGTGAAGCTTGAATAGCTCACAGCTGCTTACAAGTAGAACAACTAAACTTACAAAGAAATGTTACATAAAACAGCTTAAAAATGTTTCTCTGAAAATGTGTGTGCTTAGTTAATTGTTCTACTAGCTACACTTGGTTTATATATCACCAAGTTTACATTACAATAAGACAAGATAATAAAATAAAACATATCTAGTCTAACTCCATGATGCTTCACTACTCTATTCCAACATCTTTGAATATCTTCATAATATCATGGAAATGGTAATGCTTCTTTATTGTCAAATTCCTGCTTAACAGGCTGCCACATTCCTTTTGCCACTACGCCATAAGTGCACATAGCCAACGGTTTTTATCCAGCATTGCACGAAAAGCGTTGCATTATCTACAAACTTTTCAATTTATTGCAACACAGTGGTGAAAGCGTTGCATTATATTGAAGCTACCGTTGCTTATAAGTGTTAATGTTGCACAACATGCAATAGTAGAGGTCATAGCGTTGCATTACATATTTTTTTATTTAATCAATGCTGACGTGTAAAATAAATCTGAGGTGGCATGTTGGGGACCCACGGGTGCTGACGTGGCATGCTGACATATCATGCCACCTCAACATTTTAGGCCCCGCACGTGGGATCCCCTTGTGACGTGACATGCTATCGTGGCATGCCACGCCAGCATGCTGACGTGGCACCAGTGGGTCCCACATGTGGGGCCCAAAATGCTGACGTGACACAAAATGGGTCCACTTGCTGATGTGGTAGCTGACGTGGCAGCTGACATGGCACTTCAGGCGTTGCATTTGCTTTCTAGTGTTGCAGTAGGTTATTTAGTATTGCGTTAGTTATTGTACTATTCTTAAAATTTATTTGTTATATTCATGTTCTAATTTTTTTAAATAATTTTTAATTAATCCAACCGTACGGATGTTGTTTCCTACTAGTTTTAGAGATGTGTAATTTTTTTTTAAATAAATTTTATATCACGTGTTTTTTTAATAATCAAACCCTGGTGCACACGGGTTCACATTACGTAGTCTTGTTCCGGGTGGTGATTCTATTTTTTTAAAAATTTTGTTCAACAATCCAACCGTACGGATGATGATACCTACTAATTTTAGAGATGTCTAAATATTTTTTAAAAACATTAGATTTTATATCATGTGTTTTTATAATAGTCAAATTACGGTCAACACGGGTTCCTATATCCAAGTCTTGTCCCGAGTGATGATTCTTTTTTTTAAAATTTTTGTTCAACGATCCAACCATACGGATGATAATACTTACTAATTTTAGAGATGTTTATATTTTTTTAAAAAAATTTAGATTTTATATCACGTGTTTTTTTAATAGTCAAATTACGGTCAACACTGGTTCCTATTACCTAGTATTGTCCTGAGTGATTATTCTATTTTTTTTTAAAATTGCTTGTTCAACGATCCAACCGTACGGATGATGATACCTCCTAATTTTAAAAATGTGTAAATTTTTTTAAAAAAATTTAGATTTTATAGCGTGTGTTTTTATAATAGTCAAATTACGGTGAACACGGGTTCCTATAACCAAGTCTTGTCCCGAGCGGTGATTCTATTTTTTTAAAATTCTTTTTCAACGATCCAACCGTATAGATGATATTACCTACTAATTTTAGAGATGTGTAATTTTTTTTAAAAAAATTAGATTTTATATCATGTGTTTTTATAATAGTCAAATTACGGTCAACACGGGTTCCTTGTAGATTCTTGTCCCGAATGATTTCTATTTTTTTTAAAAATTCTAGTTCGATAATTAAATTATACAAATAATTGTTTCGATTAATTTTATCATTGTCGTGTTATTTTGACATATATTTTACACTAGTTATACAATTTTATTATAAAATTTAAAATTGTAAATATTTAATAAAATACTGAAAAATAATTAAATGATGTTGAGACACAGATCTGCACACTTTCCCAGGCCAAAAAATTGGGCGGCTATTTTCCCCCCTAACAAAATTCACTCTCTTTCCTTCTCACTCTCACAGTTTACTTTCCTTCTCTCCTCTCACTCTTTCTCACTCTCTCCTTCTCACTCTTTCTCTCTAAACTCTTTGGACGGCCAAATATCTGAGCTTCGAAGGCTGATATTCACTCTTTCCTTCTCTCCTTCATTTTTAATTGGTGGATTTTGCAATGTTTTTTCTAAATCCGAGCTTCGGTTTCTAAATTTGGGCAACATTTTCTAAATCTGAGTTTCGTTTTCAACTTGCAGATACTTTGGGGGCTTTACATTGGTGGATTTTGCAGGTAATTTTGCAGATATTTTGAACTTTTTCTCGATATAGGGTTTATTTTTAGGGCTTTTGATTTTGGGCTTTAGTATTACGATTTAGGGTTTATTTTTAGGGTATTTGATTTGGGGCTTTAGTATTTTGATTTGGGGCTTTAGTATTTCGATTTAGGGTTTATTTTTTAGGGCTTTTGATTTGGGGTTTATAATTTCCTGTGTTTCAAACTTATAATTTAGGGTTTCTTTTCTCTGTGTTTTAGGCTTGTGTAATAATGTATGTATAACTGTAATTTAGTTTGATTTGATGTTGTATTGTGTGTTTGATAGGGGGATTTATATCACTGGAAGTAGCTTGATTGGTGCGGCGATTAAAGCGCTTGGTATTATTTCGAAGAATCTCACCAGGTTATACTCGAATCTTAACTTTGCATATTTGTGTGCGTTGTTGTTTTGATATGATTTTGGGGATCTATTTTAGTAATCAACTTAATTTGTTTTGGATTGTGCATTGCTGGTGATGTATGTACTATTTTCATTTGATTTCATGTTTTATTTAGGAACAATTTTAGCCTTATGCTTCTTCTGGTATTAATTTACACTCACTTCTCTCTTTTACAACAATATAAATAAAGAAAGATGTCATGATCATATGTTATTTAGTGTTACAACAGTAGTGATGATTTTAGATTGTAATGTTAACACTTTGAAGTTTATGTTCTTATGTTGTACTTTAATCTATGAAGTTTATGTTCTTCTGATGTATTTTTATTTTTATTTTTAATGGATGCATTAGCTTTCTTTTCACTTTTAGTTCCCCTGATAAGCTCTGTTTATATTTCTATGCACTTTTGTTCATCATTAGATTTAAATTTAATGTCACTAGCATTGAAGATTAGAATCATAAAATTGAAGCAACATGAAAAATTAGTAGTGAGCTTAGAAATTCTTGGATAACCGGAATGGTATTTTATTTATTTCATTACATCGAGTTACTGTATAACTCTTATCTTATTGTACCGCATTGACTTGCAAGTAATCTAAAATTACTGAAGTAAATGCAGTGATAATAGTAAAATTATATACTCGCTATTAGGATAATAATGCTCATCAACCTAAAATTCCTTTCTATACCAGTAGACTCCTTTGGTCTCACCTTCATCTTTCTCGACATAAATGCATTCCTTCATTTCTCTATACATTGCCTTGAGAATTGAAGTCCCATCATACTGATAATATTTCCCAGTAACGGCTTCATTGCTTCTGTTGCACCTCCATTTACTTTCATCACTCTCTTGTTACTTGTACCGCCATATGTCTTGTTCAACTATTTCTTAACTACTGCATGACACATATTACTTCTTGTACACCTTGTGTTATTCGCAGGCTCTCTGTTAGTCAAGTATAAAACCTCAAGTTCATTATCATATCTACTATATTTTTTCTAGGTGAAGGTAGGTTCAAACTAAGTTTAGACATTTATAATGGACTCTGAGAGTAACGGTTGGATTGGACTACCAAGATATAGCACAAAATACGGACAAGGGGTGACAGATTTTTTAGATAATGCCTTCCCAGTTTGTGCGAGGGGCAACGAAATGAAGTGCCCTTGCAAAAACTGTATTGATCGTAAATGGCATACAAGAGAGGTCATCAATGACCATCTTGTTTGTAGTGGTCCTTCCCTAGCACATGTCAAATGGATTTATAAAAGTTCACAAATGAAGCCAAAGGTTAGTACTAACTTTATGGATTACGAAACAGGGATGGAATTTGGGAATAACTTAAAAGAGATGTTCAAGTGTATGGGTAAAAAGTGAGAAAATTGTGAAGGAAGACCAAATGCAGAGGCACAAAAGTTTTATAGAAGGGTTGAGGAAGGAAAACAACCATTATTCCCGGGATGTACTAACTTTTCTCGATTAGGTTTCAAGATCAGACTCTATCATTTAAAGTGTGTTCATGGAATTAGTGAGTCCGCATTTGGGGAGTTGCTTAAGCTAATGAAAAAAGCGTTTCCTGAAGCCCACCTGCCTTTGTCCTTCAATGCTGCAAAGAATGTCATTAAGGATTTAGGTCTTCATTATGAGAAAATACACGCATACCCAAATAGCTGCATGTTATATTGGGCAGAAAATAAAGATAAAGATGAATGTCATACTTGTGGAGTTTCAAGGTGGGTTGTACAAGAGAAAAAAGGCAGTGGTGTTAATAACGAGCCAGAGAAGTTGATTCACAAAGTGCCGACAAATGTAATGAGGTATTTTCCACTAAAGCCAAGGTTGCAAAGAATGTTCTTGTGCAAAGAGTTTTCCAAAATTATGACATGGCATGCAGTGGGACGTAAAAATGATGGGAAACTAAGACACCCGGCTGATGGCGAGGCTTGGAAAATGATGGATGCTCAATATCTTAATTTTTCCTCGGAACATTGAAATGTGAACTTAGGTGTAGTAGCAGACGGATTCTTCCTGTATCGTACAATGAATTTAACTCATAACACATGGCCAATTATGTTGGTAAATTATAACCTTCCACCTTGGTTGTGCATGAAGTAAGAAAATTTGATACTCTCAACACTAATATCGGGTCCAGATTCTCCAGGCAATAATATCGACGTGTATATGCAACCTTTGATTACGGAGTTAAAAGAATTATGGGATGTCGGCGTTGAAACTTACGATGCCTTGACTGACTAGAATTTTAAGTTGCGTGCACGCGTGATATGGACCATTAGTGATTTTCCCGGATATGCAATGTTGTCCGGCTAGAGTACGAAGGGAAAACTAGGTTGTCCTGTTTGCCATTACGAGACTTCTTCATGTTATTTAAAACACAGCCAGAAAGATGTGCTACATGAACCATATGAAGTTTCTTGAGCCTACACATAAGTGGAGGCTGGATAGAAAAAACTTTAATGGTGATATTAAAATAGGACGGATTCCACCAGTTGTATCGGGAACTGATATTGAAGAGTTGTTGCAGGGGTACGAAAACCATTTCGGGAAGGGCAAGAAAAAGGTTAAAAATGAATCTCCTTTCAAAAAGAAATCAATTTTTTTTATTTATCATATTGGAGACATAATCCACTTCGACACAACCTTGATCCCATGCACATTGAAAAAATGTATGTGACAAAATATTAGGTACTGTACTTAATATTAGTGGCAAGTCAAAGGATCATTTAGAAGCGCGTTTCGATTTTCAAGAACAGAATATAAGAAAGCCCCTTCATCTTGTTTTATCTGCTAATGGAAAGTCATATGAAATTAGACCTGCAATATTCGATATGACAAAAAAGGAGAAAGAAATCTTTTGCTCCGTATTGAAGAATGCAAAACTGCGATACGGTTGTGCTTCGAATATTAGTCGGTATGTAAGCATAAGTGAGAAAAAGGTGGTTGGGTATAAGAGCCATGATGCTGATTTCATGCTTCATTATTTGTTACAATTTACCGTGAGAAGAACATTAAAGCCGGATGTTGCATTACCGTTGATCAAACTGGGCACATTTCTCAGAGGTTTATGGAGCAAAGTGATCGATTTAAATGACCTCAAGAAGCTGCAAAAAGATATTGTCGACATACTTTTTCGATTTGAGATGATTTTTATACAATCATTATTTGAGATAATGGTCCACCTTCTTGTTCACTTGTGCCAGGAAGTCGAATATGGAGGACCAGTGCAACTTAGGTCCATGTTTCCTATTAAGCGGTTCCTTGGAAATTTAAAATCTTATGTTCGGAATAGAAGTAAACCGGAAGGTTCAATTGCAGAAGGTTATTTGGCAGAAGAATGTGTCACATTCTGTTCAAGATTTTTGACTGGTAAAGGAGAAATAGAAGATACCATGTCTCATTCTGCAAGAAATGCAAGTTTGGAGTATCATATTGGAACAAAAAAGAATCAAGATGAAAAGTCTTTCAATTGAAACATGCAGATTGGAAAGCTTCTTATCAATATGTTCTATTCAACTCCGGCAATAATGAAATAGAGAGTCTGATTAGGTAAACTTTCAAGTCCTTTTCTCATTTAATTCAGTTTTATGTCATCACTGTTTAACTTTCTTAAACGTTGTAAACTTCATTTTTCTAGGGAGCATCGAGTTTCATTGGATGGTGAGGCAACTTCGAAAAGATTCAAAAGGGAAAGAATGCACACTTCAGATTTTTGGATATGGTTAAAAGAACAACATCTGAGTAAGGACTCGATTTCTAGAGATTTAGAGGTTCTCGCATTGGGTCCTAATAGAGCAGCGAGACGGTTTACCGGCTATGTAGTAAACGGATATAGATTCCATGCCAAGTCCAGAGATTTACGGTGTATCACATAAAATAGTGGTGTTTTTGTAACTGCAGAGACCACTAGTTTTGCTAGTTCGAAAGACGAAAATCCAGTAGTGGGGAATGTTAACTACTATGGATCAGTCGAGGAAATTTTTGAACTAGATTATTGGGGGGTTTTTAACATGGTCCTTTTTAAATGTTATTGGTACCAAGAGGAGAAGGATGAATATGGTCTTACTAAAGTAAATTTTAATAAGTTAAGCCACAAAAATGATCCTTATGTTCTGTCATCGCAAGTGGAACAAGTCTTTTATGTTCAAGACTCAAAAAATGGTTCATTATGTTATTAAGAAGTTGCCAAGGGATGTGTGTGATGCTGAGAATGATAATGCAACTGAAGAAGAGATCAGAACCACTACTTTAGATGATATCGATATTGATCCTGAAATAGAATTTGAAGTTGGCGACGGGAGTTGCTTCAGAGATGATGTCCCCCAAATACAAATTCCATTTCTGTCTCCCTAGATGACATACCTTGTTTCTTATAGAGAATTACTTTGCTCGATTTTAGTCATGTTTTATTTTCCAGATTAAAATGCATTATCCACTATCTATTTGTAATTTGATCAAATGTCGTGAAACTGTTTGATGTTTTAGATTTAATGGTTAATTGTTATGTCAGATTTGAATCATCCTAAAATTGTTCGTACACATTCTGTGCATTTATGATATTTACGTTTAATTTTAACTGTTAGTTTCAGAAGATTATATGTTTTTTTGTAGATTTGGTCTATATTTGTATTTTTTATTGTTAGCCTGTTCAATTTATTGTGTTTTTATTTCTTGACATATGGCACATTGTTGCTGTTAATACCTGATTAGAAATATTAATCAGTGAAACACAATGACTAATTTTGAACTCTTTTGATTGTATTAAAATATCAACACTTCTTGTTTTAATTTCTGATATATTTAACTAAAATATCAGTATTTCTTGTATAAAAATATCAGCACTTCTTGTATAAAAATATCAACACTTCTTGTATAAAAATATCAGTACTTCTTGTATAAAAATATCAGCACTTCTTGTATAAAAATATTAGCACTTCTTGTTGCTGTGCAGTATACATATTTTTATTCTGAACTCTTTTGATTGTATAAAACTATCAGTACTTCTTGTTTTAATTTCTGATACATATTTAACTAAAATATCAGCACTTCTAGTATAAAAATATCAGCACTTTTTGTATAAAAATATCAGCACTTCTTGTTTTAATTTCTAATACATATTTATAAACTTAACTGAATTTAATGATTTATTCTTAACAGGATGGACGACACAACAGTTAATGTGAGGTTGCACTATGAAGGGAAGTTTAAGAAGACATCATATGTTGGTGGAAAACATTTCATTGTGATGGGCTTAGACATTGAATCCTTTTCTTATTTTGTGCTTATGGAATTGGTCAAAGATAACCTCCATTTTACTGAAATTGGAGGAATCTACGCAAACAGAGGAAGAAAAGGTGGTTGGCAGCTGTTGTCAAATAATAAGCAAGTCATGGCTCTTGTGGAAGATTGTTCTCCTGGTTATTTAGTGAACTTCTACATCGACAACATTGTTGACAAACAAATTGAGCCGGCTCCTCAAATGCAACCTCATGTGATCACTCGGCCTAGGGAAAACTTCATCCAAGGTATTTATATATGTAATTTTTAAATCACATATAATGGTATGTACACTGAATTCTAAAGTATGTTATTGATAATTGTTACAGCTTCCCCTGAGAAACCGCTCCGGCGTAAGTTTGTTACCACACATCAACTCCAGCAGCAAAAAAAGAAAATGGATAAAAAGTTGCCCGAGGTGGGTGGTTGGCAGGATATTTTAACAAAAGAAAGTGGACAAGATGTACCTGTCAGTGAAAATTAGAAAGTAACTGCGAGAAGGAAGTTAGCCTTAGAACCATGTGTAGGGGATATTGAAGATACTGGAAATAAGGATGTTGTTGAAAAGGTATTTAAATAATTACTTTTGAAAAAAACAAGTTAAATGTATATACATGCTTTTCTGATTTATTTTGTACACTTGTAGTTACCACCACCACCACCGCTCTCCGAGTATTTAAAATTCAAAAAAGCCGGTTGCAGAGAGGATAGTGAAGATACTCGTATTGATGTTGCTGACAAGCACTACTAGAAATATGGGATCAGACATCGGTTCAGAACCGATGTTAAAAAAAATCTGAACTGATGTCTTCGCGTGTGATGTTAAATGTCATCAGCCTTTGAAATCGGTTAACAGCCGATGTCTATTACAATGCTATACATCATTTTTAAGATTAAATGTGATGTCTTTGCAACAAATTTCAGCTTATATTACAGTATTTCTAGGTGAATATGGGTATATTATGAGGTATTTATCCATTAAAATATGAAATCTACAAGCTCTAAACGCCATTTATTAAAATTCTTTCGAACAAACCGATGTGAAATGCTAGATCAGACATCGGTTAGATTAGTTGCCCGATGTGAAATGTTTGATCAGACATCGGTTAAGTTAGCCCCCCGATTTGAAATGATGGATAAGACATGGGTTTTCTTCATGAAACCGATGTTAAATCTTTTTGTTTAACATCAGCCAATTTCTCTAACCGATGTTATTTGACTTAAAATATGTTGTGTTTCTTTTCAGAACCGATGTCAAATGACTATTTCACATCGGTTTTTTTAGTTCTTTTTCATTTAATATTATTTTACATGATGTCTTTTTAATATTGTTTTACATCGGTTTACATGTACCATTGTGATGTTAATGTTCTGTAAATTGCATGCCATCCTGGTACTATTTACAGCCATAGGGAACCAAAATAATGCAACATCCCAACAGAAAACATCCAAACAGAAACATAAAGGTATTCATCCAAATTACAAGTCTAATACCAAAATATTACTCATATCATACTATACATACATTTCAAATAAAATATAAGCATTCCATTAGCCAACTTATACTATACTAATTTTTAAGTACCCTATTCTTAAATTCCGATAACTCCATCCAATTTAGCCAATCAACCCAATTCTGACAAACTAAAGAAGAGTCTGACTTCTGCATGATCAAACCAAAGAGCAACAAATCAACCCTGCAGGCCGATAATGTGTACGTCTGGTTCTAGTTGTGCCGATGATTTATTCTGTAATAAAAATAAACAATATCAATCATTACTGCAGAACATTTGATATATAAACAAGAATTAATAAAAGTTTATGTTAGATGATAATATGATTTCATAAAAAAAGAAATAAAGATATAAACAATCTTATTATCGTATCAACAAATTTTATTATTTGATTATTTTAGAATACAATATCACTAATACCTGTACCAATTTCAAATATGTTATCCTCTGTATAGCAGAATCCTCCTCTAGCCGTATAGCAAAACCTGATACAGAAAAATTAACAGAGTAAAAAGTTTGAAATTAGGTTCCAATATAACTGAAGAAAACACAAAGAGGATTTAATGTCTACCGATAAATATAAGGGGGTGTGTTTGCAGAATTTTATTTAAAAAAGCAACCATCAAACAAGCAGCAGCTAGAGCTCCCAAATTGTATTTATCTTAGATATATTGAACAATCTAAACAGACAATCACAGTGAGTGTCAAACACCAACAATAATGTCCAGTCATCAATAAACCATATTCATAAAGCATTTCCTATAAACTAATCAGGTCGAGGGAGACAACTGTGTTCTTAATAGAATCCGTAATAAAACCAGTTATCAGTACAACGGATAAGAGGGCTGCATAATGAGTATTTATCATTAGCTCATCATCAGTGTACAAGATTTTCAGTAGGATATTGACTAGGTGATGAAAGAGCAGTTTATCTTTAACTGCTGAGATTATATAATCAATATGTACCCACCTAAAATACTATGGTGCAGGTCATAGACACTTCTTCTCCGGATATAGAAGAGGTTGAATACAGCAATCGGTAGCAAAACTGCATACATCTGTACAATACATGAACATCTCTGATTCATGTGAACAAAAAGTAGTAAATTACATAGACCCCTTAACATATGAAAGACTGGTGGTGAAAGCCTTTTAAGTATACCAAGTGGAGTAAATTAGAAAGATTTATAGTTTCATACTACATATTTACTAGCAAGTCAAGCCTAAAGCAAATACATATATTAAATCTCAAGAAAGTTGTAAAAGATAATATGCAAAAAGGCTAGATTTTACCAATAATTGGTGATATATTAGAAATGGTTATTACAGCTTTTGCACACATGAATAAGAATTTAGTGGCAAATATTAGATACATTTACCTTTACAAATTCATACAATCAAACATAATGTTCTTACGTAGTGATTAAAGGACCAGAACTTGCGATCACATAATTAGCAACCCTGTCCAATTATGGATAAAAACTAAATTTAGCAGACAGTATATTTTACAACATAGATACTGGATAATGTCAGTAGTTTCAAATACTGAAGGTGATGGTACAAAAAATAATATCTTTAATAATGAACATGTGGAAGGAGGGTAATATATATGCAAGACCAAATACATACTCTTTGCAGGACCGCGAAGCAGTTTCAATACGTCCAACAGATTTCAGTTCTTCCTGAGAAATATAGGTCAAAAAATTAGTATATCGACGTGAAAATATTCATCTTTATAATCACAAGGTGAAACAAGAAGAAGAAGGAGTGACTGGAAAATATACAGGTACCATGTTATACACAGAAATAAGGTTTGATTATTAACACATTACAGGTACCCTTAGAATATATATCATCACTTATCACTTAACAAAGAAAAATGAGACGGTGTATCATCTAAATTACTAAAAACAGTAAAGGATTATTAAGTGTCTGTTTTATCATTTAAAATAACACAGAACATATAGATATTACAAAAGAATATTACTGGATGTTGCTAGTTATCTACTTTTCTTATTAAAGACGTCAACAGCAGAATGAGATCTGTTAGTTGGTCCATTTAAGAAAAATTCTACTTATGTCATCTTGTCAGTTCAACACAGAATTAGGTGAGGCATGAATCTGTGGCTCTCAACATTATTATTCAAATGTGGTCAATAGACCAGCCTTTTCTTTGGACTATGTAATGAATGTGACAGAAATCATATAAAAAACGGTGCACCTAGAGTTCCTACTCTTGTACATTTAAGATTTACATATAGACCCTCTAAAAAAGATATAAGAGGCGATATATAACTCACCAGTCTGGTACAGATCTTGAGAAAAATTAGTCCTAGAGCCTAATCCTGATACAAAAGGAATGCAGGACTTTCATCTACAGGTACCAGCATTGGCACAATTACCAAAAGTTCAAAGAGCAATCCAATCAAAACTGGGATGACAAAAATCTGGGGAGAGAAATCAATGTCAGAGTTGATAAAATAAACTAGAGAAGTTGTAATCAAAGACCAGATTCTTACCCATATCGACAATAATACAGAGCTCTTCAGAACAATGCCACACTACTTCCATATATGCTTCAAAAGAAATGCAACTACAACAGTCCAAATGACATAGCTCGCAATGACAAAACACTAGTACAAAATTGGTTTTTTACGTCGCGCATTTTACGTCGCACATTGGAAAGTGCGACATATATATCTCTTTATACGTCGGTGTTTTCAGACCCCGACGTATATTAACCTATTATAAGCACTTTTTACATCGGTTCAAAAAAAAACCGACGTATATTTTGATCATATACGTCGGTCTTTTGTTACCCGACGTATAACATTTTAATTTACGTCGTATCATTTTAACCCGATGTATAAAGTTTGTATACATAGTTGACATATATGTCGGTGTTTTTGAGATCCGATGTATAAAAGTGGCAATATATATCACGGTTCATTATAATCCGACGTATATAATTCCAGTTTTATCAAAAATATAAAATTAAAATTTTTAATCAGACTACGCGAAGCAATTGGGAAACAGGCGGGGATAGAAAAAGTAATGGCTAGTTGTTGAAACTCTCTTCTTCAATTCCCAGCAAACAAAACACACCTAAGCTATCTATTATCAAACTCATCGGACCAAGAAGTTGCCCTAATTCATCTTATAATTGGTACCTAAACTCTTAATTGTATACACGCTCTTTATCTCCTCCAGATCTCCGGCTAATTTAATCGATAACCAACACACTCTCCCACTAATTTAATCGGTAACTTCTTCTCTCCCTCTCTCCCTCCCCCCCCCCCCCTCTCTCTCTCTCTCTCCCCCCCCCCCCTCTCTCCCCTCGCATCCTCTGCAACTTCCCCATCTCTCTCTGTGGCGCTCTACTGTGTAGGTATTTAAAGTGGTTATAATTTGTTTTTAATTAATTTGTTATTGAAACTTGTTAGATTTGTTCTGCATATCTTCAAACTGAGCAATTTGAGTTTCTTGTTTCTAGCTTTTTGGTGATAGTTATATGATTTTAATTAATAAGCATCTCAATAATGACATGTCAGGGGAGAAAATCTTGACTTCATTCACTGAGTTTTTTATGCATAGATATTATATTTGTGTGTGAATTGTATATATGAAAAGCCCTGATTATATACCAAACTTCAGACAATAAACTGTTCTGATGTAGAAGGTTGTGAGCAGCAAATTATATACCATTGAAAAGATATCAGAGTCTAGTTTTTTATGCAAAAAACGGTTTGTGAAAATAAAATTTCTACAAAAAGTTACAGCAGTTTTAGTGAAGAAGGGTCATGCTGGGCAGATTTGTGGGTTCTGTTTTATACCAAGTGGGTCTCTGTTTTATCTTCTTTTTTGTTCCTCTGTATACATTTGTTTTGTTCAGTTAAATTCAATGATTATATTGTTCTTGTGTTCTCATGTTAGGCATGTTATAAATTTACAAACAGTTTCTTAATTCCCTGCCCATTCACATGTTAGGCATTTTTATGATTCTGTGATAATTCTGAGGTTACTAGGGTTTAACATGAGAATTTGATATATTCATTTTAGGTATTGGTCACTGCATTATCACAAGTCGTAACATTTCTCACATAAATGACTGGAACTCAACCTGCAGACACTGTAAGCATTAATATATGCATTTATGCTTTCCAATACACTTGCTTATCCGGTAGTTCATCTTGTTATCCATGTTGACTAATATCATATTTGCTATTATGATGTAGGTATTTCCCATGGACGAGGATAATACTGAGTCAAGTTCAAGTCAAGGAAACAAGAGAAAGACCCGAGGTCCAACGTTGTGCTCAAAATTAAAAGAAAAATTTAAAAATCAAAAAACAGAGTGCAACCTTGACTTTGATGAAGATGGTAATCCTGTAGGGGATATGGCATCCCAATTTGCGTCTTATGTTGGAACAGCTGCTCGATTACATGTCAATATAAATATCAAGAGTTGGGATGTAGTTGATGAGGGATTAAAGGATATGATTTGGGAAGATATTAAGGTATGCAAATATAGTCTTGAAAACGTATTAGATGTCTATTCTTCATTGTCTTTATTTGCTAATTAAAATTAGTTACAATAGATGCACTGGAAATTAAAGGCTGACCAAATAAAAAAACAAGTGTTGGAAGCTGTAGGAAAGAGTTGGAAGGATTTCAAGGCGAATCTGGTTCGGCATTTTATGAGGTCGGGAAGGAACGCGTGTGAGACATATCCTTTCATCAACGAAGATGACTGGGAAACTTTTAAAACGATACATGAATCTGCCGAGTTTAAGGTAAGCATGAATCTGTCAAAACATTAATAGTTGCTTGAGTTAAATTTGATCACTTGCAATATTTTAATGCAAACCTCCTTTTGTTTTACATTCTTAAAAAATGTAGGAAGTAAGTGAAAAAGCAAAGGAAAGTCAAAAACACAACAAAGATCCACACTTTGTTGGAAAAGGTGGATATAGAGGAAACAGGGGCAAGTGGCGCCAAGATGATCCCATTGCTTCTTCAGACAAAACACAGTCATCCATTGATCCATCCATTCTATCGACTGAGCGTAGTTATGATTGGGTTAGAGCACGAACAAAAAAAAATGAAGATGGAAGCTTTTACATCCCTAATGACCATACTAAGGAAGTATTTCAGAAAATTGTAAGTAATTATAAGCTCAAGTGATCTCTTGATTTAACTGAACTTAGTGTTGACTGTAGTACAACTTTTGTTGAGCTTTGATTTGTTAAGGTTTTAATAGCTGGTTTGCTGAACAAAGTTGTTGATTAACTGTTTTTACAAATCTGCGCAGGATGACCCTTCATCACTAAAACTGCTGTAACTTTTTGTAGGAATTTTATTTTCACAAACCGTTTTTTGCATAAAAAACTAGACTCCGATATCTTTCCAATGGTATATAATTTGCTGCTCACAACCTTCTAGATCAGAACAGTTTATTGTCTGAAGTTTTGCAATCTGCTGATTTTAAATTTCCGATTTCTGTCTTTCACATTGCAGTTTTCAGTCTTTGCAGATTAGTTACACTATGTTGAGAGTTTTCACACTATTCTTGTGGACAGGGAGAGTTGCAAGGGCAAATATCTGATGGTTTATGGACTCCATGTGGTCACGATGACGTGCTGACTCGTGCACTTGGGAATAAGGAACATGGCGGACGCGTTAGAGGGGTTGGAGGAAGAGCAAAAATCAAGAGTGTATTTGGATCACAAAGAAGCAGACAAAGCGGAGTTGTATCGAATTTTTTATTCTTATATATAACAGGGCATATAAAGTTGCTACTAAATATGGTTGTAAGAAGAATAATCAAAATAACCTGGTCTGGTACGATGAAGTTCAGGTATTCCTACACTATTTGTTTTGGTCTTACAAGTCTTTTTCTAAATTTTTTTCTAGATTTTTAAATGTTTCAACTTTATTTTGTAGTGCCCTCAACAAAAAGGAGGTACTGAGTGTGGTTATTTTGTGATGAAATACATGAATGAGATAATCATGTTATCTCGTAAAGACCCTAAAACTAAGTGGAAGGAGGTACGTACATAACATGGAACAAATATTTTTATAGATAGTAAACAAATAAATTGTGTACATGTTAGCATTTCATTTTCTTGACAGGTTCTTGGAAAAGGATACACAAACGAGCAAATTGGAGAAATTCGAGATATTTGGGCAGATTTTTTTATTCGTGAATATATGTGATTAGGTACATTATTCTGGCTTTAATAAGTTCGAAAAAAAAAAATTCCATGATTTTTTACTCAGTATATATACATCACATATATACTTATTTGTTCTCACAAATTTTTGCTGTAGTGCTACGGTTGGGACTAGCTACTGCTAATCGGGAGTGTGATCATGTGTTAGTCTACATCAATTGTTAGATGGATACTGATTTCTTTTGGCATCGATTAATGATGGTTATCATGTGTACATGAAACATTTTGAAATGTATGGTACAATTAATTGTCATGCACATCAAGAATTTTTAAATATTATTGTAGATGATTTTCAAGTAATGGAACAACAGTTATTTTAATATTTTAAATCATTTGTTTAAGAATATTGGAGTGTAAGTTTTATTTACATTAAATTAATATTTGTTCAATATAGGGCAGGTATATTATCAATTTTCTAGCAAAATACGTCGGCTCAAAAAGGCAGGCGATGTATAAAATTCAGACATATACGCCGGTTAGTTAAAAAAGCGACATAAATAAGTGAACAATATACGTCGGTTTTAAAGTTTATACATCGACTACAAAAAATTTATACATCAGTCAATAGACTTTTATACGTCGGCGATAGAGAACATTATACGTCGGGGTTTTCATCTTTTACGTCGGTTTGAAAAGAGACGTATATTAGATATTTACGTCGCATTTTTAACCGCTGTAAAATCTTATGACTATATACGTCCCCCCTCTATACGTCGCCCTTTTGCCGACGTATAACACATATTTAACCGACGTAAAAGGCCAATTTTGTACTAGTGAAAGCATAGAGATCTAATACAAAAAATCTAGAGCTAAATGTGTTAATAACACCTAAACTTAATTGCAGAACATAATAGAATAGACAAAAGTGAACATACAAATATAAATATACACCGACATATCTATATAAATACACAATGGATGTAAATAAAGCTAAAAGAGAGAGAAATATGTTACCAATTGAAGGTTGGTTTCAAGTTCCAAAGCTTCAGACCTATAATAAAAGCTTCATTAAAATCAAAACATAAAATTTTGAAATAAATTTAAAATTTACATACATAATCAAACCAAACATTTGCTTTCTCGGCTCAATTTTAAGCTACTAAATTAAATAAGACCACCAATTTCTAGCCGGATTTGTAACGGAAAACTCCTTCCCTTTTTCAAACCATCGTCAATCGCTTTTACCATGGCCAGAATCTTCCACCAAGATCTAGATAAGGAGACGGAAGAGAGAGAGGAAAGAGATGGTAATAGAGAATACAATAGTAGAGTGGAGAGAGACAGAGCAAATCTCGATTCAGTGATTTTGTATTAGGTTTAAATTAGGTTTTACAAGAAAGGAGCGGTAAGAAATGAGACATATAGGGAGAGAGAGAGAGAGAGAGAGATGAAGGAGATGAAGTTTAATATTTGAGAGAGAGAATCAGAGTTTTTGAGATAGAGCGGAGGTTTGAGAGAGAATTACAATCGTGGTCTGAGAGAGAGACAACAAAGAGAGAGAGCCGCGAGTTGGAGAGAGAGAGAGAGCCTTGATGTGTGAGTCGAGGTTTGAGGGAGAGAGGGAGAGAGATAAAGATGGAGATGGAGAGAGAGAGAGATAGAGATGTATGGGTGTGTGAGTAAAGGGGGAAGGGGGAAATAATTTTTTAACTTTTTTGTTACCGGGGAAAATTTGGGTACTTAGCGGGGGAACTGAAACATTTATTTAGTCATTTTTTATTAATGGTTATAGACAACGGTTATCATAAATAACCGATGTTAAAGTGAAAAATATAATTTTTTTATTATTTTAAAATTGAACATAGACAACGGCTACTATGTAAAATTGATGTTAAACAGGCTTTTAACATCGTTTTTTTTTAAAACCGATGTTAAATATCGGGTGCATTACATACCGATGTCTAAGCACCGATGTCGTATCTACTATTTTTAGTAGTGAAGGTATTATTTATACCTCTTTTTTTGTATTAACTGTTAAATATAAATTTTAGCCATTTTTTCACCCAAACATAACTTTTATGTTACAAATTGTGTTAAATACAAATTTTAGCCCTAATTGATAAAGATTGTGTTTTTATTATTGTTTAAAGTGTTTGATATGATAAACAAGAATCTTGAAGCTAATCTTTAGTTGGGTTGCTTTAATTTTGCCCTAGCTTTTATTTTTAAAGATCAAAGATGCTGTTTTTTTATTAAGGTGGTGCTTATGTGTGTAGCAGTGAGTAATGTGCATACAATTTGTATATATCGAGAGAAAGAAGTTAATCATGCATTTTCTAATTTAAATATATATTGTTTCTGATAAAGTCCAAATGACCTCATCTGTTAATCATGCATTTTCTAATTAAAATGTATATTATTTCTGATTAAGTCCAAACAACCTCATTTCTTAATCATGCATGTTCTAATTTAAATGATATTATTTCTGATTAAGTCCAAATGAAATTTAAATATTAATTCGGCTAGATGCTCAATCAATCAGATGATCGCGAATGATGCGTTTTATTTTCTAATATTCAGTAACGTTCACTAATAATCATATACTATCTAATTTCTCATTGTTACCATCCAAATAAAGTAGTCGATTAATCATGTATTTTACTGATTTATTTATCTACACTTGCAGTTACCACCACCATCACCGCTCCCCATGTTTCTTAAAAGAAACATGGAAAAAGTGAAAAAGGCTCGATGTAGAGGGGATGCTGATAAAATGGTATGTTATTACCATTGCTTTTGATCGATTAGTCACCTTTTCTGATTTTCACCTATTTAAATTTATAATCTATTTAATTGTATACCGATGTCTTGTAGTTGCCACCACCTCCACCACTATGCGAGTATGAAAAGTTGAAACTGGATAAAATGAGGGCAAATAATGAAGTTTATAAATCACTCGGGTTGCCTCAAATATTTTCTACTTTTAAAGATGCAGTGGAGATGAGTAGTAAATCAAAAGGTAAAAAAGGGAAAGAGACAACTATTGAGGAAGACGACTCATAATATGTTCGGCAAATGAAGGGGACATTCAAAGCGATGATTCGTCTGAGGTATACGTTATTTGATTTTTTTTTTTTGTTTATTGTTGGCTTAATTCACTTTAATACCAAGTATGGTTAATTAATTCTAAACACAAATGGCAGGACATTGAATCTATTAAGAAAAAGAAAATTGATGTTGGGCCAAGGACTCGTTCACGAGCCAATGCAGCCCCTGGAAAATATGGCACTGCAACTGAGAGTGCAGCTACAAGGGCTTATTGTCCACAACCTGTTAAACCAAAATCCACCAAAATTCTTAGACAGTCAAGCAATGATGGACCAGCTCCTGGTAAGTTTGCTGCTTACTTCGCATTACGAGACCATCAAATGAATAAATATGAAGCTCCGATGAATTAGAATGTTGTTGAATTCGAAATGGAACAGAATGCAGATGAGGAAGTCCAAGAAGGTAACATGTATTCGTATTTTTGGTTAATTGTCATTTTATGTTTAGTAATACAGTTTCACTGATCGTACCTTATTTTTTTGTACATGGTATATTAAGTACATGCTCCTAGAAAATGTAGAGGACCGACAAAAATGACTAGGGTTCATGGAAGGAACCCTAATGAGAAAGTGGTCATCTCTTTGAATGCAAAGGGTCAAGCAATTTCGGATATAGAAGGAAATGTAGCAGAGCTAAGTAATTTCTTGTGGACATTGGCAAGGGATAATGTGTCGCTGACTTATGTCAATTGGCACGTTGTTCTCGATCAATTGAAACAGAAATTGTGGGAGTATACTCTGGTGATTTCCATGCTCTATAACATAGATTAAATCACTTTCCAAATTTCTACATTATATTAATAAATTATAGATTCTTTTTATGCTTAATATATTACAGGGCAAGTATGTTATTCCCGATGAAGGAAGGAAATGGGTTTATACTACCCTTAGTAATGCTTGGAAACTACACAAGGCTCGTGTAAAAAAAGCTCATTACACTAAATGCAACACCAATGAGGACAAACTGGATAATAGACCAAACCGGGTCCCATTGGAGGATTTTAAAATGCTGTTAAAGTACTGGGGGGATGAGGCAGTTCAGGTAGTAAATAGAAAAACCTTAATTACTTAAATAGTTGCTTAACAGAAACTGGCATGATCTGTGTACTTGTTTTTATTTTATGAAAACTTGTCAGATCTGGGTATTTTTTTGTAATTTTACAGAAATTGGCTAGGGAAATTGCTGAGCATCGCAAGTCATTGGTTGAGACGCACATGTTGGGTCGTAAACCTGTTGTCCTAGTTGTTGAAAAATTGGTAATTGTTTTTCATTTTGCAAGTTTATTTTTAACACAATGATTTACATTATGGTTGTTTTTTATCGTAAATAGGTCATATATTTTATCGTGTCCTTTTAGGTATGCTTGTGTTATGTAAGAATTTTTATATATTATTTATAACATGATGGGTTTTTTATTTAAGTGTGAAGGTTTTATTCAAGTGTGGTTGTTAAATAGATTTTTGTTTGTTTAGGGAAACAAAGATTAGTCTAAAGTTAAGTTTTTTATCTATATGACAGTAGGAGTACTAAATAGTTAATACAAACATATTTCCAGGTTAAATTTTTCCTGCATCCATATTTAAAAATCTTGTTTCCTTTCTATTTTTTTTACTGATATTAGGGTTTTTGCATGCTGTCCTCTGAAGGATATTTACTCATGCATGCATCTCTTTTAACTTAGTTCACATTTTGCTCTAAGTGCCTGTGTATCCTAGGTTTTGAATCTGTTTTTGCAGTATGGTTACAGATTTATGTCTTTTTCGATAAACGATTATGTCTTGATTGTACAGTCGTAATTTTATGTCTTTTCAGATCTAAATCCTGTAATGCTGAATATTACTCCCTCTGTATTTTGCACTGATCAGTCTTTAAAAACCATGATTTTGCACTGATCAACTTAGTATATTTGATTATTTAAATACCCCTGTTTTTTAGGCATTTAAAGGACTAATTTTGTACATTTTTGACATAAAAAGGCTGATCCGAATCTTGAGCATCTAAGCGATGCTCAAATATATTCAATCACTCATAAGTGAGAAGAAGGGCGGGAATACAAGTCAAATACTGAACAAATGAAGGAGAAACTTGTAAGTATATTTTATTGTATAGAGGTAGTTTATATTAATGGCATATTTAGCTACTACACTAACCAATTTTTGCAGGCAAAAATTAAGAAGTTAATGGAAGAGGGAAAGGAGGCTGAAGCAAATGCCGTTGCTTCTGATGGAAAGGCCCATGCACCTAACTGGCTACTTGGAAGGACCGGTACTAAGTCGGTCTCGACGTCAACTAAGGTCTCAACTACACAGCAAGTACAAGAGTTAACTGAAAAGATAAGCGTCCTTGAGAGCGAATTGGAGGCCAAGTTCAACAGGAAATTACAGGAGAATATGGCTTGGATGGTGAAAAAATTGGGAGAAGCAAATCCTGGTATGACATTCAATCTCGAAGACGTATGTGCCACGGTTTTCAGTGATCAAGAGGAAAATGGTACTCCTATCACTCAGGGCACTCAAGGCACTCAAGGCGCAACTTCTTAGTGACTTTGTTCTTTGGTTTTTCTGTTCATTTGAAGAAAGATTTGATGTACTTTTGGTGTTTTAAATTTATAATTGGGTGTATGTAGTTTGGTACTTTCATATATTTAGAACTTGTTGGATACCCGATAGGGCTGTTTATGTTGGATGCCCGATAGGGCTGTTTTTGTTAGATGCCTGATAAGGTTGTATTGTTGGATGCCACTTATGGCAGGTATCATGTAAAAACAGACCTGTTATGTCCAAATTTTATGTTTGCAAGTGTTGTATTTTCCAGAATATGATGTTGCATATTGCATTATATTGTGTTGTATTTGATTATAATACTGTTGCAACTTAAAAAATAGTGTTGCATAATATGGTATATACTGTTGCAATTGAATGAAAATAGTGTTGCATATGCATCAAAATTGTGTTGCATAAACAATGTGGGCTCCACATATAACATGACAAAAAGGGTCCCACTGCTGATGTGGCATTGCGGGCCTCACATGCTGACGTGGCATAATGGCCCCAAAGCTGACGTGGCAGGATGGGGCCCAGCTGACGTGGCATGCTGACATGGCATGTTGATATGGCTCTGGGACCCCCTGTTTCTGACGTGGCATCTGATGTGTCAGTTGCCACGTAGGACCAAGTGTACTATCCTGTCAGGTCTAATGCAATACTTTCTGTTGTTGCAAATAGGTGATTTACTGTTGCAAAATCCACCTGATGCAATACTTTCAAGTGTTGCATAAAATGTTGCATTAGGTGTCTACGGCCACTTCCACATTGGCAACCCCCCCTTGGTGTTGCCTATTATCTTATGCAACACCATTTGGGCCTTATGCAACTCTATAGTAGGGGTTGCTTATGTGCACTTATGGCGTAGTGTGCAAACACCCAACGCATATGACTGTGTTGTCACTGTCAACAGATATTTGAATTTGATCATCCGTCGGGTACATGCTTGTCATCCATTGGGTAGCTTTCTTGATCATCCGTCGGGTAGCTTTGTTGATCATCCATCGGGTAGCTATTTTGTCACTTGACTCCATTTCATTTATAAAAAATTGTAAGACATCTTATATTTACAATTAATCAAGCTATTCTGCATATCCACTAGTAGTTAACATGACTCATATGCTACTACAGACTTTATATAACTTTGTTTGCAAACTTGTGCTACAATACTTATTATTACATAAGCTTCTCACTCGATGGATGTCAATTTGTCATCCGTCGGGACTATATTAAATCATCCATCGGGACTATATTTGATCATTCGTCGAGTGCTACAAAATACACTAAGTTAAATCTACTCAGGTGTTTTTTTTAACTTATAATCAAGTTCACAACATGTTCCTAACAATCTCCCCCAATTTATGTCTACTGGAATTGTAGCCATAAATTAAAAGAAACTTGATGATAATAAAACACCCTAAAAATACAGATTGAAAATAGCAGATAAAACTGATAAGTGCTACAATTCTTATTGAAAATTGAACAAAGCAAAGTATACAAAGAAGTTGCTCACAATCATTATCAAGGTGCTCCTCTAGTCTGAGTAGATAAGTCTATTTCCTTGATTGTCTGGATTTCTTCCCAAGCCTCTTGTTGTTCTCTTCTATCTAATTTTGGAGTTGTCTGTGGAAGTCAAGTTCATCGTCTTCTGAGAGATCTAGCATTTATTGCATTTCCAATAGAGTCTCATTGCTAGAGATACTCCACTGGTCCTCCAATCTGAAGAATCTTCTTACTCCCTTTTCATCCCTAAATTCCATCAACCAATAGGGCCTCAAATGCAATCTCTTTCCTGTGAAGGGAATTGACAGAGTTTTTGGTAGTGCATCTTTGGCTCTATTACTCCTCAGCTCCTCATTCTTCTTTAGAACTAATCTCCTTGCAGTTATATTGTATCCAAAGTTCTTTTTAAAAGATGAGTAGATCTTTAGTAGAACTGATTGGCTTTCTAGAAGAATCCTGTGAAGTGGCCATATTATCTCTTTTCCTCCCTTATATTTAAACACCATCCTTTCAGGAAGATATTTGTGAGCATCAATTCCTTTTATTTCTTCCAATTCATCTAAGTAGAGGTTTATGTCAGAGAACTCCTTGATGTCACAGATGTATAACAAATCTCCCTTATTGACTGTAGATTGAGTTTTGGTTAGGGTCTTGGATCTAAGAGTCACATGCTTCACTTTTTTGCTTGCTCTAGTCTTTGTCTTCTTTGGCTTGTTGAAGATAGGAAAATTTAGCTCAGGAATTGGCAAACTATCCCAGTCTACTGGCTCATCCTTAGGAATAATGAGCTCACCATGAATGTTCCTAGTTGGATCCACCACCTTGAATTCTTCAAATAACACTGAGGGTTTTGATGTCTGAGTTAAAGTTGTAGACTTTTTGGGAATGTAGTCTTCCATTTCCTCATCACTGAAGTCCAATTTTCTTTTGGAGTGGAGCTTGTATCTAAATCTTCCTTTCTATTGTGGTTCATTTTGCACTTTCTGATTTGAGGTTCAGTAATTAAAGACGGTTGTGCAGAAATCTCAACTGTTGACTTTACAGCTTGAAGTTTGGCCAAGATAGCAGTTTTCTCCTTCTTTTGTTTAAGCTTCTTAGCATCTAAGGCAGCTTGCTTCTTTTCTTTCCTGATTCTTTCCTTCTCTTCCTTTTTAGCTTCTACAAACTGAGGGTGTTCGGCCACCACACAGATTTCTTTACCATTTCTATAAATCTTGGCAATTCTTCGTTTAAGTGTTGAATAAGTAGGATCCTTGAAAAATACAATTGACCTAGCCAACAGCTTTTTCTCATCTGGCCTAGGTGTCTTATACACAACATCCATAGGATTTTTGTCTGAAAACCTTGAGTAGTTTATTTTAGGCTTCATAATGAGATCTGCTTTTGGAGATTTGATGCAAGAAGATTGGCCTTTTTCAAGATAATTCATACTAATTTCATTCACAGAAATCTGCTTGACTTGAGAGTGATGATTGAAGACTTTGTCTGATTTCTGAATTGGCCCAAACTTTTACTGAATTACTCCATCTATCTTTTTCCATTAATCATCTAGTTCCTTCTCCACAGCTGTAAAATCAAACATCTTAGGGATTGATTGTGACTTAAGCTTAGCAGCTGCTATGTGGATCAGATTAATGTTGTCCAATACTGGTGGCTTTGGCAGAGTAATTTCTGGAACAATTACTTGGCTGATTTGTACATTTACCACTATCCCCCCTCACTAGATGGCTCTGCTTGATTGACTTGAGATAATGATTTCTCCCCCTTTTTATTATCATCAAGTAGAGTGGAGGAAGAAGATTGTGCCGCCACTAGCTGTTATAGCAATTGAGTTTGCTGTGCTTGATGTAGATGTATAGCTGTGAGAGAAGCTTCCACAGCAGTCTTCCTTTTATCCAAGGACTCTACCTTTGTGGCAAGATCAGAGTTCTTCCTTAGTTATCTTTTAATATCAATCATTGTTGCTTCTGGAAGTTTAGCCCCAATCTTTCAGAAATGTCCTTCTTCATTTGATCAACCTCATTTTTTATAGAAGTGATATTCTGATTGTGTTAAAAGCCTTGAGTTTGTTGTAACTGAAGAGAAGCAAGGTGTGCTTGTAGGAGCTTCTTGGTGCTAGAATTTGTTGTTGATTGAAGAGCAGATTGTGTCTGACTGATGAGTTGAATGGGGGTGGTCTTGAAATTTTGATCACATTTCTTTGAAAATGCCCAGGTTGGCATACCAGATCTGGAACTAGGGCCTACTTCTCCCCCTATGTCCAGTAGATCCTCTTCACTATCATCATCCTCATTACTAAAGAATTTTTCTGACCCACCAGCCTTATAATCTATGTCATCACCAGCTGTAGAATGCATATCTGTGATGACATCCTTTGCTCTTTTCATGGATTGAGTGGTGTGTACCAAATTTAGCATATTTTCTGCATTTTCATTGCCCTGTCCAGCCAAAAGTTGATATGCTGGAACAGGATGAGTAAATGTCTCAACATCCAAAGAGGTGGAATCTATAACAGCTTTACTATGCTGAGATAGTTCCTCTAAGTCTGCTTCATTTACATTCATTGACTCACTAACAATGATGTCCACCCATATTTCTCCTGTACCTGCATTTCTCTCATGATCTCTCTGTTCTTGCATCAAGGGATCCCCTGGCTTCCCACCCTCACACCCTCACCTTCACCATCTAAGGTGGGACTCCTCTCACTCACTTTTTCCAGTCCTAAAAAAATGGACTGCATTTATTCGCTCATATTCTCTCCTTTTGCCTGGGAGCAACCCAGCCTCTCACTCAGTTCACTCCCTTCCCTTAGTCCTAAGAGGGATTGCACTACCACTAAGTCTTATGCACTTGTGAGAATTAAAGAAATTGGAAGTTGTGCAGAGACACCCGACGGATGATGAATATCCATCGGGATAGTAGTATGGCTATCCGACGGATGACTGTTGTTAGGCTTATCCGTCGGGATACAATCACTACTCGACGGATGATGAATATCCATCGGGATAGAAGAAATTAATGAGTTTGGAGTGGAGACTATTATAGACTCTGTGCAGATTGATGAAAATTTAGGCACAGATGTCTTAATAGACTCAGAAAGAAATGGCAAGTGAGCCAACAAATCATCTAAAAGATGATGCCCACTTGCTTGGATTTTTGGATTCTCTACAAGAGTTAAAAATGGAGAATTTGGAAGTGATGTATTGATCATGTCAATATCCAGTGAGTGTGTGGGTGAATTTGGTGTTTCTGGTGCTTCAATTGTTAAAGATTTTGGCTGTGACTTCACATTTATTGGAGCCACATCAATCTGACTTTGAGAAGGTGTAGTGACCGGGTCTTTAGCTCCAGTTTGCACTGTGTGTGTTCCCTGTGCATACCCAAGGGTTTTTGATCTTTTCTTTCTAGCATAAGTTTGTGGTGAACTAGTGTCCCTACCCCTCTTGGCCTGTGCTCCTTGTTGGGAGGTTGTTTAAATAGTAACATCCTTTTGGGAGGATGAAACTAGAATTGATCTTAATTCCTTATTAACAACCACAGTTTGTTAGGAAGTTACGGTGTGGCTAGGCTTGGTTACACTCATCTCACCAGCCTTATCCTTAGGGTTTCTTTGATTTTCACCATATCCCTCACCTTGCTCACTCACCTTCACACCCCCTCTTTGTGTTTAGTATATTTTACAACTAATTTCTTTTCAAAGAAACCAGAGGAGACTTTCTTGGACTTGGATTTTGAAATTATTGGATTAGTAGCTTGGGTAGGCATCTGTTGGGTCATTGACACAGATGCCATAGCTACACTAGAAGGCAAAGAAATATGTGATGTTGGAAGAGTGGAGACAGTAGAGTTTACCTCACTTACCTGAGGACCCTCCATGACTGGGAAATAGAAGAGAGGCACCTCTTTGTGGTGATTAGTCCAGTTGAGATCTGCAATAATCCTCCTTTCTTGAACCCAAGAATTTAGCTTGTTGGTTGGGTTCTCAATTGTTATGTTCTCAATAAGATGGTTAGCAAGCATCATAAAAAATCTAGCATAATAGACACTTTTACCTCTCATATTAAGCTCTCCTAACTTATATCCTAACTCAAAAAAGACCAAGTCACTGAAATTATAGTACTTATCAGTAACTAGCATGTAAAGCATGTTAAGCATGGAAATGTTAACAAAGTCAAAGTTACTAATCTTACCAGAGAATACCTTAGTTACCACATCACACAAAAAGCTCTATTCCTTTCTAAGACCTAACCTCCTAATTTCACTTAACTTAGAGGTAGTAAGTGCATAGCCCATGGAATTTAGCATGTTAACTATATCTTTGTCTGTGTGTGGAATAGTAGCAGTATTATCAGGGATTCAAAAGCATGCCTTGACAATGTCACTATTAATGCAAAACTGCTTACCTTTGAGAGTGAAAGTGATGGTCTTGTCAGTAGAGTTGTACACTGCAGTTGTCCATATCTCCTCCACAACTTCATAGTAGATAGTGGGTGATTCCAGCATAACATAACTGAGTTTACAGCTTTTCACAATATCCATCATCTTGTGAAACTCTCCATATTGTTGAATCTCCTTGTTTACAAGAGTTATGAAGTTGTTCTTTTCATAGATCTATCCACTTTGAGACATGATTTTGACGATTGGTGCCATTGTTAGAGACTAAGTAATTTGCAGAGAGAATATTTTCTTTGGAGAAGAAAGGAAGTTAGAGCAATTGATTTGAGAATGATAAAAGAGTAGATTAAAAATGAATTCTGCTTTTATACTATCTCAGAAATAAACTGTCAAAAATAATAAACTGAAAAAAGTAACCAATCAAAATAGCCCAAAATAGCCGTTTAAAATAAATAAACTGTAAAAATTCTGTCACTTATCCGTCGTGTCATGCTTACAAACTGTAAGTATACTCGATGGATAATGTTCAAAGTTTTAATGGCTAAGACTGAGACAATTCGACGGATGAGGATAAATCAGTTATCCTTCAGGTTATAAAATAATCCAGAAAAGTAATTAATTTCTCTTAACAAATAATATTCCGACGGATGATCAAACTCGATGGATAATGAACATCCGTCGGGATGTAAATTTTGACTTGGCCAAAATTTCATCCAAAGCTGAAAACTCAATTAATTTTCTGGCTGCATTAAAGCTTGTAAAAATATCTGTAAAAATTCAAGAATAATTAAGCATACCTAACTCACTTATCAACCTTGAAAAGGTGGATTCATTAAGTGGCTTGGTGAATATATATCTACAAGCTGCTTTTCACTTGGAACAAAATGAAGTTCCACAGTACCATTCATCACATGTTCCCTTACACTACAAGAAACAGGTCAAAAGACATCGGTTGTAAACCGATGTTAAAATTTTTTAAAAGCGATGTCTTTGCATGTGTAGAGAAAGGTCCAGAGTTTTAGACATCGATTTTAGACCGATGTCTAAGATACCAGTAGACAACAGTTCTAACTTAGAAACTGCTGTCTTTTTTCTAATATATTACATTTTAACACATAATCACGAGTTCAGTAATAGTTTATCTTTTAATTTCAATCAATTTAAGCATGTGACACACAAAGAAAAAAAGACAAAAACAACATTTATGAAGATTTGGACGTTGTAAATAAGTACTTTTAACATCGTTTATTTTATGAACTGATGTAAATTATAGTATTAGACATCAGTTATGTAAGCTTGTATTTATGATGACTTTTGAACTGTTGTTAAAGATATAATTTAACATCGATCATCTTAAACTAAACTGATGTTTTGTTCATAAGAGACATTGGTTGCTATATAATAAGCTGATGTCAAACCTCCATAGGACATCAGTTATTTGTTAGGTTTGATTGGTATATGAATCATGTTATTGCATACATATAAACCAAAACTATATCGCAATAGCCAAATCTATTTTCTTCAACAAATATCTAATACCACCAGTTTTTTAACATCCAAACATTCAATATATTCTAATATTTTGTAGTGTTAGCACCAGTTTACATCCAAACATCCACCAAAATACAAACATCTACATTATGATCATTACACATAATTAGCTTTTACCAAAATATAAACATCTACATTACAAAATTTGTTTGTGCAAAACTATGCTACATGCCTACAAGAACAAAATGTAGTTGGATGCTACAATACCATTCCCGTGAAGCTTATAACAAGTAGACTCTTCCTTCCATGCTTGTCCATCGCGGAAGATGATACAGTTGTTCCTGCAACATAATTACAAACCAATCACTTCAACTGTTATTAGATACTATGAACTTACATAGATAAAATCATTTCATTTCCCAACGAGAGCACTGGTAAAATAAGAGACTTTACCAGCACTGCAGAAAACATAATTTGAGTAATATACAACAACGTTATACTAGCCAACTGTTTGAACAGGAAGAGTGCAACACCAATATTGACAACTACAATGAAAATTGTATCGATCAAAGATCATAATGTTCTATCAATTCACTTCAGTAAACAATCAGTATCAGCTACAAACCTGAACGATATAATTTTTATATTGATCTTATGCCACATTATATATAATGCATAAATATGGCCCTGGTACTCAGTTTGAAATAATAGGAAAATGATTTAGAATTTGGCATTGGTAAAATGAACCATTTCTAAGATTGAAAATTTTAAATTACCTGAACAGTGGAACGAGCAACCGTATCTTGTAGATTGTAAGTTTCTCTGCTTGCAGGTAACCACTCACCCCCATTCATCAAGACCAGTCAGCTTTAATTTGAGAGCAAAAATATTGAGAAGCGTAGATTGGATTATTATAAGAAACTAACCCCACAACAAAGAAGTGGTGGCCATCAATGTCATGACTGCACGCTATCTTCTGAGTTCTCAAATACAACTTCAACAAATCCCCTAAAATCAGCGGTCGATCATTACAGAAGTATGGAGAGAACCACCACTGCTAGAGGGGCTATATGGGATACTCCCAATGGTGAAGACACCTGGTATATTGAAGTAGTCTGCGAGTTTAAGTGGTATGTCTACTGCTATGAAGGATGCACCATTGACAGCATATCATTTCTTTCCATCTATGACCGGGGCAGAGTTTTCCAGTAGTATAGTCCGGGTTGTGTTTATTAATCCATTATAGTAAGATTTTTGAGGATTGGGTCTTGGTCCACTTGCTGTCAGGTTCTTCCTGTTATATAAAAATAAATCACAAGAGAAACACCATAAATACATAAGGAAAACATAACACAGATTTGATGATTACAATTATAAGAGCACCAATCTACTACTTCAGAAACACATAAAAACCATTTTATAGTAACTTATTCGGATTAATATGACTTGAACTACAAAAGTAAAAAACTTCCCTTTCTTTTTCTAATTTTTCATAATCTACATCATATGAGATTCTAAGAGTAAGAATATAGTGACATTCCTTTTATCTCGCACTCTTTATAAAAACAACTCTGAGACAACTTTTAAAGCCTAGATAGAAAAATAATCGGCAATATGTTCTTCTACTTCATGAATGCTCTCTTTTGGCAAGTAGCCCCCTCCATCTTACTTGGGTAATTATTAATCCTCTATTGAGACGTTTATAACGAAAGGGAGCTTTAAGACAACACCACCGAGACCAAATTACTTGTTTCAGGTCTCAGAACTGAATTGTTCAGTAGTATAGTATTTATGTATTTAGACTGTATGATAACTGATGAAACCTTGAACCTGAATTATTGTTGCAGCTTTGGCCTGCTTCTTGCATTTAATTTGTTTATGAGCATCCATTGCCCATAAACCTGTTTGCAGAACAAGCACATAGATCCAGAGTTTGGTAAAAGCTTTCCACTTCTGATATTTACAAATAGCCTTCTGAACCTTTGTGGAAGCTAACTCTAATTTCATCCCCTCGAATTGGTTTCCAACCAATTTACCTAGCATTGGGTGGAAAACAATAAGATATTTTAAATACCAATATATAGGACTTGCATATATAATAAAAAAATCATATAATATGCTGATACTTGATATTACTGAATTAATAATTTTAAAAAAATGTAGTTTGTAGCAGTAAAATAGTTCAGATGTATTTACCTCTACAAAATGACTGTAAGCAAATGGCAGCTTCTCGCAAAGCTAAAAAATGTTTCCGAGTACTATGTGTTTTTGCTCTCCTTTGTATACGGTTGGCTGCATCACTAAGTACCTATATTCTTTGGGCATCTAACTCATGCACTTGACCAGCTCTTAGAAATATCTTTGTTATACCTATCTGTAAAGCCATCTTATGTTCAGGAAATTTAACAAATATGGCCAATAATAAAAGCCATAAAAATTATAGGAATGGAAAGAAAAATATGCAAGCCCTGTTCTTGTTGAGGCATCTTGGGGGATCAACTGCTTCACACAATTGGTGAAAACATTTTCAAACTTGAAGCTGTAAAGACCAATGCAAGCATAGTCATGACATTCTCAGAATAGAAACCAACACAGTTTTGCAATGGTTGAATATAGAGCAGGATTAATTAATGCAGCAGCAGAAACAGTTGATTTCGCTTGCCTGATATCCCAATCAAAAAACAAAAATGCCTCCATTTCTCGGTGAGTTTTAGTTTCCCTTGTTTTCTGCGTGAAAATACCTATCAAATCCAATTTTTTCAGAAACTCACCACCCAATGCACCAGATCCAACAACAAAATCTGAGCATCTTCGAGTTTCTTTTGCAGTTTGGGCCCAACACTAATATTTGGGCATCATATAACGGCCATTTAGTTGTTTAAATCTTTGATATCAGTTATGAATATTTATCAGCAAGTCTTTTCTTTTTACATGTTTAGGAAGCAAAAGTTTTGTAAATATCATTTCAGGGAAGCAAGAGTCAATAAATAAGGTTAGTACTTTGGTTATTTATAATTTTGAGCATTTTGATGTTTTCCTGCTTTTCAGGTTCACAACTGAAGACCAGATAGTACTCTGACATTAATTTTTTCTCATATATATACCTGGACTGCCTTTCAAGCTTCATCTTGCTACTTTTTCCATGCTCTTAGATTTTCATACCTTATTGCGGAATGCTACGATTTTAGATAAAGTAAATGTTGCCCCCTTATTGCTTTATAGTAGTCCGTTATTCGAATTTGTGAACATGGAAAACAAAGCTGATAATTATCTAAAGCTGATAATGTCTTGTACTTGTAATTTGTAAACCTCAGTCAAGCATAAGCAAAGATATAAAAGAGCTACCTGTTTCAGAGAAACTGGAAATGTCAACTTGCCACAAACCTCTAGATTTCTAACAATATCGTTGCACATACTCCTCCATGATTTGCAAACAGCAGGGCGTGCAAATTGCGAAATATTCGTACATAAATCTTATACGATATTTATTATAGTAAATTAACTCTTATAGTTAAACTATAAACAGTCTATTGATGTTTCTTTTACTATAATTTTGTAAATAAACATTATATTCACTTCACTCATATGACAATTTGAACATTTCAAATGTAGGCTGGTTTCATTTGTACATGATCTTCAATTCTATAATATATAAAACATAGTAATAAACACCTAAAACATAGTAATATGCACTTGATATCTCAACTTAACAACATATTCTAAGATAAACATGTAGTTGTTTACAAGCATACAAAACTTTAGACAACAAACATATCTCTTCAAGGAAAAGCACAAAGGCTGAGAAGTCTAACCTGCTTAACACATTTTGTTATCAAGTAATCAAAACCAAAAACACATACACATTCACTATAATCCAAATATATCACTTAATCGAGATAATCAAATAATCAAACATTAGTTCATCAAAATTCAAAAAATCTAAAATTACGAAATCGAGGAAACAAACTCACGGAAATTTCAGCGAGAAATGCAGCCAAATCTTCGCAGCAGCTTCCGCAACTCTATATACTTCAGATCTTTAGAAACCAAAAATAAACTCTGAAAACCCAAACCAAAGAAGCTTAACATATGAAAATAAACTAAAGAAATTATGAAGAAACGGTACATAATCTTACTAATTGAAAGCTAACCAAGAATCCTAAGATGGGTTGAAATAATCTGGCTCAGTTTGTACTTAATTTCAATTAGGGTTCATATCTTCTTAGAAAGCGGTTTTTTGTCCCTACAACATTTTTGCAATCATACAACTGTTTTTTTCCGTTGTCTGACAGGTAAAATTTCCGTTGTCTATCCAACACTCGTATGATCGAAGGTTGGACAACGGTTGTTAATACAGTTGTAATAAGGGAGATTCAACAACAATGTTTAACACTGGTTATAATCTGGATGACACAACGGTTATTTTAGAAAAACTATTGTTGGAACCCTTTTAACATGACAGTTTTCTTAGTAATAAAACGGTTTATTTACGTCTAGAAAAGTTCTAAATTTTCTTTCCAATTTTAAGTATCTTTTTTAAACAACAGTTATTTTATCCATCTATTGTTTATATAAGAGAAGAACACCAGTTATTTTCAAAGGAAATAATATAAATATCTTTTAGACAACAGTTTTAGGGTGATGTTATAATGCAAAAGAGATAACGACTAAATTTTCGGGAACCATTGAAGAAACCTTTGTAACACAACAGTTTTACTAAGTAATAGACAACGGGGAGTCATTGGCAAGAAAAAGTTCAAAAGCAATTCCTTTATTATTCAAGCAATGGTTTATTTAAAGCAACAGTTGTGTAAAATCTTTTAAACCAATTCTTTTTATATTGTGTTCTAATTCATGTCTTCATAGTTTAAACAACAGTTAATAACTAACTGGTATTATTGAATTGTTGTTTAGACAATGGCTTATATTTTGACATAATTATGTACTTGAGGTAACCGTTGTCCGAAAATGATACAATGGTTAGTATTGTTTTAAAAAACCATTATCTTATTAGGTATAAGCATTTTGCATATCAATTTCATATTTAATTAAAACCAGCTGCATAAAAAATCATAAAATCTAGGCACCCGCCAAATCAAAAACAATTCCAAACCATAAAATAAATACAAAACACAACACCAACACAAAATCTAGGCCCCTGCCAAAACAAAACCAATTCACTACCATACCATAATCCATCCGTTCGACAATCCAAAACAACTAGATCTACATACCAAACTACCAGCAATCCATCGAACACAAAATCATTATCGCAAGTCTACTTATCACCAACTACATACATAAAACATCCACTTTACGATAAGTTCAAACGAGTCTACTTGTCAACATACGATAAGTTCAAACGAGTCTACCTGTCACCAACTACATACATATATAAAACATCTAGTTTACGATAAGTTCAAAAGAAAAGAAAGGCGAGGACCTAGCTTGCACAATGTTTCATAAAATATTTTGCAAACTCAGCCTTGATCTCGTTGATGTCATCCTCAGTGTAAACCAGGTTTGATCTACGCAGCCACTGAAAAATCATCCAAAATTTTGTATAAGTAACATGTTCTGCCCATATAAGAGTAAATACAAAGTGGATGAAAAGGCCCAAAAATAGTCAATTGTCACCTTATTAGCAAAGTCCAGCTCCATATCATGAATGATTTCCATCATGTATTGCATCACAAACAGGCCACAATCCTTGTTCCCGGTCTGAACTGGAACTCCCTAAAATATTAAACAAAAATTCATTTAAAATATCCAGTCTCCTTTTTCAAATCCTCCTTGTACATTTTAATGGCACTGCAACCAAAACAATATATATCAAAACATAAAATAACCACTGCAAAATATGGTCGGACAAGATTTACAAGTCAAGACTTAATAATCAAATTTTACAAGGTGAATTCTTACTTGTCGATAACATGCACCCATTCTCCGTTTGCAATTCGGCATTTAAGAGGGTCCATATAGTAAACTACCTCTGCGTCTGGATTGACAACTGTCAAGGTCCAGTGGTTCCTACGAAAAATAAACAAAGGTGCTTGTTAAATAGTAAAGCCTAAATTTGATGCTTTTTTTGTCACCCTAACAACTCAAATATCATCAAAAAAAATACATTTCTATTGAATTAAAATCAACCAAAAAATTATTTAAACTCACTAATTCTGAAAAATAATCCAAAATGTGATACTAGTAGAGTGTAATTTACTGTAATAAACATGATTAGGTATAACATCAAAAATTGAAGGCTCATACTGATAAAATTTAAATTTCGGTAAATAAATCAACTTTAAAATTGAACCTATACAATTATCATCAAATTTGAACTTTAAATATTACGAGGTTGAACTATACAATTGCCCCCGTCTTAGAAACAAACCTAACACCTAGTAACAAAATCAATTAAATACTGTCATGTCATTTAATTACTTTTATATTAACTTCGAAACTGTCAAGGCATTTGATTACGTTTATACTGAACTAATGCAATTAATATAAATTTCAACAACAAATATTATCGAGTTTAAATATACAATTGAACCCATTTCTTAAAAATAAAAGCTAAATTCTTGAAAAAAATTATAAAAAACCAGCAAGGCATAACAGCTTAATAGCTTGGGATAGTATAAATACTTACACATCATTGTACGGCAGGAGAAAATGTTGCCCTTTCCTAGAATCTTTAAATCTTGTACACAATTCACGCGACCTCTGCACTGCACTGCCACATCCAATGGCACCGATTGTGCTCGTATCTACAAAGCTAATCATATTGACCATCTTATGCTTCTTCACATATTCATTCAAGAAGCTACAAATTAAATTAAGCAGTCCTTAGTAAAGATTGTCATATTTATTCCTAGGCTATATACTCCGAGAAAAACTTTAAATGAAAAGCTTACTGAATAAAAATGCAAATGACAGAGCCGACCATTTCACCTCCAGAGCACACTATACAGAACATGATTTGCTTCTTTGTAAAGCCAAATGCTTCTTTTCTTAGCTCAAAAGAAATTTTTTGGCCACCACTTAAGGCTTCTTTGCCCATGTCCACAAACGTTTCATTGCAGAAGGATAATTCGGACCAATCTGAACAACAAGCTCTGGTTCAACATCTTCAATTACTTTATACGTCTTCTTCATTTTCTTAGCATGGGCTTTCTTGGTTTTCTAAAACAATTACAAATCAAAATAATTAAAAAAATAGACTAAACAAACACATACTACATATATTAACCATACTAAAAAAACATTCTGACCTTGGCGGCCAAAACATGAGAAGTACTGCTATTGTTTTATGCAATTATCATGTTTCTCGGCCATGCAATAAAAGTTCCCATGGCTTCTTGAACAGTCAATATTTCATCCCCGATAGGGAAGGGAATCTTAGCATCTCCTTGAATGACTTTAGTGATAGACACCCTTGCGTTCTTTTCTCCAAGACTTACTCCATGGATAGTCTTCTCATGTCCTTCGGGAACGCGTAATTCATTAATTGTTGCACAAGCAACAATGTTGCTCAACGATCCAACAACCAATCGACATACAGAACTACCCGAAGAATCCATTTTCATTTCCTCAACAGCCCTTCCATTATCATCCTTACCCGCCACCTTTTTGTTATCCTCAAGCTCCACCGCTAAATCCATAAACAAATTATCTATCAATTTCAAATTTTTATGAACACCTACATCCACTTCTACATCCACATCAACCCCACCCTTAGAGTGACAGCTTGCCTGCTAGGAATTTGGTTTCGGACTACCATCATGTTGTACACCATTTTTCGATGAATGTGTATTGTATTTTTCAAATTCAGCAGCCCAAAATGCATCTCTCTCTTCAATAATTTTTGGAGTCTCCTCTGCCATGTACTTTTGAATTGCCTCATGTACCCTTTCTTCCACTTTCCTCGCTTTCTTTTCCCTCGGAAGATCAAAATAAACCGATTGCTTCACATGAATTCCCTGACCACGTACTCTGCCTCCATGCTCAGGCTTACCGAGTGCCATTGTTAACACATCATTAGTACCTTCAACTTTAAGTTTTCCTTCCTTAACCTCCTCCTTCATCTTTTTCTACAAAATTTTCAGTAACTTTTTGTACCATAAGCACATACATCCTTTAAGCACATTCATCCTTTAAGTAAAATATTACACAACTAACACCAATTTGTTTTTACTAGTTATAAGCACATTCATCCTTTAATATATTTAATTTAATAGATTCAATTGCAAGCACAAGAGACAACTTAGTTTACTTGGTGGTACAGGGGAGCTAGTAAGTACATTCATTAACAAACTAATCTAAGGATAAAAAAATTAAAATATAATATTAACCAACACAGAACACAAAATCTAGACATTTAATATTATGAACCAATTTTCAATATAAAAATGTGTATTTGATTCTCTTAGTGAACAGGGGATTATTAAAATATATAATTAATTACTAATATTAAATATGATACAATCAACATGCTACTAGCAGTAAAGGCATACAAACAAATCCTAAGTTAAACTAGAGACCGCTAATTCGAATTATACATTGTAATAGAAAAAAATAAACTATAGATTTATAGGCTTCATGTGTATATAACTTATAAAAATTTAACTTTCGAAACTTCAATTCTTTATTAAAAAATACACAAACATGTGCATCACATAGAATGGACAATTATATTAATAACTTACGATTTCCTTAGCTTTTTCTGAAACTTCATCATTTAAAAAATTACCAGCTTCATCCATCCTTGCTAGGATCCAAGTGTCCGACCGATCTACTTCCTCTGCATCTCGATGAGATTCAGTCTACATTTACATGTAAAGGATCACCTTAGTAATAATATAAACATGCTTGTAAAATTAATATGAAGCAAAAAATGTGCATGTTGTTCCATTATCACTGACCCATTCATTCTCGAGATTACCATAACCTTTTTGAGACATTCGATGTGGATATTTACTCAGCTTCCTTCTTTCTTATTGTTCTTTATGAATTTTCTTCAGAAAAAGCAGCAATAAGGTTAGAAGATCATAAGTAAGTAAATATTAAAATGCATAAAGCTAAGTAGAAATATACCAGAAACTCAGGCGACGTCCGGTCAACAAAAAATGTCCCAGAGTGATTTTTCTATAAAAGTAAAATCTGCAGGAGGATGTGCAAAAAATTAAGGTTGATCCAGATAAGGAAGAATGTAGTACTTGGTCAGCCGACATTTAAATTCCCTCCATTTTGCCCCGGCCGATCTGAATACCAACTTTTTTGCAGACTCAGGTAGAACATAAGCCATCTACGTACATATACCAACAAATTTAAAGTTAAAAGGTTCTAGTTAATGAAGAACAAATAATAAAAATAAAAGTTAAAATGATGGAAGTTATTTATATTCATTTTACCTGCACACAGTCCCAAACTTTTGTCTTTGTCTCTATAGGATCATATTTCCAAGAATCATGTCAGATCGGGGTTTTTTTGTTCTTGCCAAAACTCTAATATATGATTGCATCTCTTTACCTTCTTCACCATATGGCTCTCCTTTTGCATTAAAAGACACAATAAGTTTGATCCCTCGGATCTTGCATTTCACAATTCGGTGCATCGTTACACAACCTCACTTCAATAGTTTTAGTCCTTAAGTATTGTCCGGTTTGGTAACAACTTTTTCGCGTTTTCTTTTCTTTGATATTTTCTTTCGTAAGTTTTCAGAAATGGCCTTCTTCACAGTTTTTGGGGGAGAACTCAATGGTGTGGAGGTCTCGCTGTTCGTGGACTTTGTCTTTCTTAAAGCCCTTAGCACACTCAATGTCCTTGGATGGGGTGAAGATCGTGTCCTTTTGAGCCCATTCCTATGAGACGCTTTCTTTTTCAAATTTCCCTTGTCTTCCTTGGTCTTCTTCTTAGGAGTAGCCATAACCTATAAAGTATACAAATAAAGAATAAGTACAACATTAACATGACAGTAAACTCAATAAAACTTAATGTAAATGCATGATTAACATTAACATTAACATGATAAAAAACATGAAGATAAAGAAACAATCAACTCCATTGATAAAGATTCACTAATCATGATATCCCTCACATTTCAAAATTTACATAATAATGGAGACACTCAACACTCCACAATGGCAGTACAGTTAAAGGCAGGGGAATGATGCAAACAAGCAGAAACAGAAAAGCATAATACTCACACATTTTGTTCCATTGCATTCTACTTAACTTCAAAACACAAAGACATTACAGGTAAAATAACCTTAAAAACAACAAAAGAATAACCAGCTGAGATATCTTAACTTTCCAACTTAAAAGCGTATTATAAATTTTATTTAAAATGATGTTGTGTCACACTTTGACAGCCTAAACTAACCAGAGATATAAACAAACAAACATTCAACCAACAATAAAATCTAGCTTATAATCGTACAACTTACGGCATGTGAACAAAGATAAATTATCCATTCATTATAGGACAGTAGCACAGGGCACATTCAACTAACTAATCGACTGCATGGTTATAACAAACAAACCAGGAATTTCATCAGAAAAATCAATAGAATCACAAAAAAAACAAGAAATTAGCACAGTTACAAGATATCAAACAGAAATTAGCACCCTGTTAATATTCATTTGGAACAAAAAACAAGAGAATAGCAAAAACCAGGGGTTTCATCATGAGACAATTATAGTTTAGAACCAGGGGTTTCATCATCAACACTCAACACTCCACAATTGTATGCAAAATTTACATAATAAAACAAAGAAAAGACACTCCACAATACCATCAAACATTGCATGCAACATTCCACAAAGAAAAGACACTTCACAATACCATAAACATTGCATGCAACATTTAAATCTCATAAAACATTGAGTTAAAAATAAAAAACCCCCAAACATATCATCAGATCTACACTTCACAAACATCATCACTGAGCTTAAATCAAAATTAAAAATCAAAAAATAAAAAAACCCCAAATATATTGAAGAAGGTTTTAGAATTCTAAAATAAATCAAAAAACCCCATATAAATTGAATAGCATTTTAGAAACTTATTAAAAACATGTAAAAATTAAAAACTCCCAAATATAGATGAGGGCTTTACAGTCTCTAAATGAATTAGGAACATACCCGTATAATCGAATGGAAGAAGAGGAAGAAGATTGTGTGAAGAAGAGGAAGAAGATTGTGTGAAGAAAATCGTCGTGAAGAAGAGTAACTGATGGGGAAGAAGTGTGTTGGGGAGTTATGTCGAGGAGTAACTGATGGGGAAGAAGTGTGTTGGGGAGTAAAGTCTTTTGGGGGGATATTTTGGGGGGATACTAAAAAAATAAAGGGGGGAGATGAAATTTAAAAGAGAGGGAAAATGAAAAAAAATCAGTTCAAACCAACGGCCTAGATACAGATATTGTTTAATCCAACGATCAACAAAATCTGTTATTATTTAATTTTTTAAAACCTAAAAATTAAAAATTAAAAAATATATAAATTATCCATATATTTGTAGATATAGTAACTATTGTAAGATCAACAATCACATAATGGTTCTTACAGGAAACCGTTATCGTACGCTATATTATTTAAATAGTAGTTGGCTAACGGTTTCTTACACAAACCGTTGTCTCATATATTTTCCAACAACAGTTTTTTGTCCTAAAACATTGTCTATAATCTAAAACATAAATAAGAATACTCTATAGTAAAACTTTTAATTTTTAAATGTTTGATATTTGCGAGTGCACATATGTTGATAAAACATTTGACGTTATCCATAAAAGTTAAATTTTTGGTACCTTAAAAGTTCGATAATCTGATTCGAACACTTCGATCATATCACTATAAACAAATAATAATAATAATTAAGGATATTACTATAAACAAACGTAGATTACGCTAACAGAGACGTTTGTGAACAAACATTTATTAAACAAATAATAATTAAGGATATTAAGTTTCTCTTTGTAAAATTTTAAAATAATTAAAGATGGAGTTGTAACTAGGGTGGAGCGCGGTTTGGTTCAGGACATTTTTTGGCCAAAACCGAAACTAAAACCGTATGCCCTTAATTTTAAAATTTAATAATTATAAGTTGAATTTATGACTTATAAGCTGATAAGTTGAATGTTAGTAATGATGTGCTTTGTTCTGAACATATTTTGATTTTTCCTTCTTCATCAACTTTATTTTATAAAGTTATAAATTTAGATTAGATTGACATCTTGAAACATAACTTTATAAAATAAAGTTGATGAAGAAGGAAAAATCAAAATATGTTCAGAACAAAGTACGTCGTTACTAACATTCAACTTATCAACTTATAAGTCATAAATTCAACTTATAAGTAGGGTCGACTGATAAGGTGACTTATAAGGGGTTACGGTTACGATTTAAGGATCACTAAGGGTTAACAAATTAGTTTAACAAAGTAGTTGAAAGAGTAATTTTCTAAATTATTCGTGGTTGCCCGCAAGGGTTGGCTCAGTTGGTTAAAGAGGGGATAACTATCCTCTTGGTCACATGTTCGAATCCCATGGGAGGAGAATTTATGGTTATGCCTCCTGAGTCAGAGTCTGTCGCTAAACGCGGTTTACCTTGGTTCACGTGATTTGCAGGTTATTGTGTGAGCCCGTAGATTTTACCCATTGCGCACCCGAAGGGTAGCGGCTGCGGGTTACCTACGATAAAAAATAAATAATTATTCGAGGTTAAGTTAAGGTTTAAAGTATAATGTTTAGAGATCACTAGTACAAAAAGTATCATACGCGTCTCCCTTTTTACGACTATTATAGAAACAACAGATATATAAACTAATTTTATACATCTGTTATACATTCAACAGACGTATATTTTAATAACTTCTAGAATACACGTCATTCTGACATAAATACAGGTCTGTTAAATTACAACAGTTGTATAAGCAGGCTTAATATGTCTGTTATTCGATTATATATATCAGTGTATGTGCATCAGACACAAAAGAATTTAATTATTAATTAAATAAAATATAACAATAAGAATCTCAGACCATTAACAAAAACATCCCCAATTTGACAACCGCTCCTCGTCCCAATTACATCGCCCTAACTATCAATCGATTAAATCTCCTCTCTTCACTCTAATTCTACAGGCGGTCCACCGCTGATTATAGCCGACTCCTACATCAACCCGTCTAACTTCTTCCGCTCTCCGCTCTCCATGCTCCGTTCGATTCAGGTATTTCCCCTCCCTTTCATCTTCCACCCACCCCCGACTCTCTCTCTCTCTCTCTCTACAGAAGGAATAATGCCTGAGAATTTTGATATGCTAAGGAATTGCTACATATTTGACACAATGCTTGACAGATTATTATATATGTTGCTTGTTTCTTACCAGAATAATGGCACCAAAGAGAAGGAATAATTCAGGAGAGGATCGTACCGAGGGTCGGACAGATCCAGCGATTGTCCAGATGTTGGGACTGATGCAGCAGCAGATGTTGCATCTTCCGCAGCAGCAACAACAATAGCAGCAGCAAGCAGCAACACCACCTGTAGTGACTTTTAAGCAGTTTCAAGCAGTGAAGCGACCTGAGTTCAAGGGAAGTGCTGATCCTGTGGAAGCCAATGCATGGCTCAAAGAGATGGAAAAAGCTTTTAAATTAGTCGGAGCAGGGATTGAATAGAAGACCAAGTTTGCAAGCTACTTTCTGAAGGGCGAGGCAAACTATTGGTGGAAATCCACGCGAGCATTGGAAGGGGGTGAGTTTATAACTTGGGAAAGGTTTACCGAGCTGTTTCTGGAGAAGTATTTCCCGAGGTATATGAAGAATCAAATGGAGATCCAGTTCTTGAAACTGACCCAGGGTGATCTTACCGTGGCTGAGTACGAGGCTAAATTTACTGAGTTAGCAAGGTTCGTGCCAGACCAGGTTGATACAGATAAAAAGAATGCAAGAAGATTTGAACAGGATTTGAAGTTTTGGATTCAAAATAGAGTGGCCATATTTGAGTTGACTTCATATGTGGCCGTGGTTCAGAAAGCAATGGTGATCAAAAGTAAGAGTGACATGTCTCAAAAAGGAAAGGATGGGAAGAAAAGGAAAATAGAAACCTCAGAAGGAGGTCAGCAGCAAGGTAATTTTCAGGGTCGTTTCAACAAAAAGCCAGAATTTCAGGGTAATACGAATGTGGGATTTAGAAGACCACAATCAGGGAATGGAGAACAAGGCAACCGTTTTCAGAATTCAAATCAGCAGAGGCCCAATCGTCTACCAGCGTCAGACTACAAGTTTTGTGATAGAAGGCATTTTGGGATTTGTAAGGCTAATGTGTTGTGTTACAAGTACAATCAGAAGGGACACTATGCTAATGAGTGTTGAAGTCAGACTACAGCCCAGAAATCAGGGACAGTGTGCTTTAAATGTGGAAAGATGGGGCATATTGCCAGGGACTGCCAGATAACTGAACCAGCAGCTAATGTGGCAAGGATTGAAGTACCACCAGTAAAGGACCAGGCCAAGGCCAGGACATTCAATATGACTATGAAAGATGCTGTTCAGAGTTCAGACGTGGTTGCAGGTACGCTTCCAGTCAACTCCGTAGATGCTAAAGTTTTATTTGATTCTGGAGCTACAAGGTCATTTATTTCTCAAGATTTTGTCGATAAACTACATTGCGAAGTTAAGTTGTTAGAACAAACATTAATGATAGGGTTAGCTAATAAGAATCAAGTTTCCGTCGACCGAGTGTGCCCGAGGTCTGATATTGAGGTAGGAGGACATCATTTCTATGCCAACTTGATACCTTTTAAGTTGGGAGAATTTGATGTAATCTTAGGAATGGATTAAATTGTTAGAGAATAACGCTCAGATTGATTGTAAGAATAGGAAAGTAAGACTTCAGATATTGGGTAGTAAGAAGAAGGTGGTATTTCGAGGAAATAAGCAAGAAAAGAAGTTCTTAACAGGGAAGAAGTTATTGCGTCAGAATTGTGAGGCGTATTTGGCCCATGTGATAGACACCAGCAAGGAAGTTCCAGCACTAGAAGCGATTCCAGTTGTCAACGAATTTCTTGATGTCTTTCCAGAAGATCTACCAGGATTACCTCCCGACAGGGAAATTGAATTTGCGATTGACCTAGCACACGGAACAGAACCAGTTTCTAAAGCTCCGTATCGGATGGCACCAGTGGAGATGAAAGAATTGGAAATTCAGCTGCAAGATCTTTTGGAGAAAGGAGTTATAAGACCCAGTGTATCCCCATGGGGCGTACCAGTACTGTTTGTCAAGAAGAAGGACGGGAGTATGCGACTGTGTATTGACTATCAAGAACTGAATAAGCTAACCATTAAGAACAAGTACCCGTTGCCATGGATCGATGATTTGTTTGACCAATTGAGAGGCGCTGTATGGTTTTCTAAAATTGATTTAAGATCTGGATATCATCAACTGAAGATCAAGCCTGAAAACATTCCAAAGACCGCATTCAGAACCATATATGGGCATTATGATTTTCTAGCGATGGCATTTGGATTAACCAACGCACCAGCAGCTTTCATGGATCTAATGAATAGAGTATTCAAGAAATATTTGGATAAATTCGTGATCATGTTCATAGATGACATCTTGATCTATTCTAAAATAAAAGAGGAGCACACAGAGCATTTGATGATAGTTTTGGAGATAATGCGACAAGAGAAATTGTACGCAAAGTTTTCCAAGTTTGAATTTTGGTTAAAAGAAGTACGATTTCTTGGGCACGTGATTAGCAATAAAGGAGTAGAAGTGGATCCAGCAAAGATTGAAGCTATAATCAACTGGGAGAGGCCAAAGGCACCAATAGAAGTATGAAGATTCATGGGATTAGCAGGTTACTATAGAAGATTCGTGCAAGATTTTGCAAAGATAGCTACGCCGTTGACAAAGCTCACCAGGAAGAACCAAAAGTTCAAATGGGATGAGAAATGCGAGGAAAGTTTCCAAGAATTAAAGAATATATTAGTATCTTCTCAGTGCTAGTCTTGCCAGATGATCAAGGAAATTTTGTGATTTATAGTGACGCGTCATACAAAGGATTGAGATGTATTTTGATGCAGCATGACAAGGTGATAGCCTACGCTTTAAGACAGTTGAAACCACATGAAGATAAGTATCCAACTCATGATCTTGAATTAGCAGCTATAGTATTTGTATTGAAGATTTGGAGGCATTATCTCTATGGGGAAAAGTGCGAGATCTACACGGACCACAAGAGTTTAAAGTATATCTTTACCCCGAAGGAATTAAACATCAGACAACGAAGATGGCTAGAACTAATCAAGGACTATGACTGTACTATCAACTATCATCCAGGAAAAGCAAATGTGGTGGCCGACGCGCTGAGCAGAAAAGAAAGGTTGAATATGATCAAGGAATTTGAGAAGCTGGAAATAGAGGTCAGTATCCCACGTATGTCTACAGAGGTGTTATGTGAAATGTCTTTTCAACCAGAACTATTAGAGAAGATAAGAAGATGTCAGGAAGAAGTAATGAGCCATGAACAAGACAGTTTGACATGTGAAGAGTTAGGGAGTCAAAAGGATGATAAAGGAATATTAAGATTTTCTTCCAGAATATGGATACCCAACGTAGCCGAGCTGAAAGATGAAATTCTCCGAGACACTCACAACTCCAGATATTCAATTCATCTCGGAAGTACGAAGATGTACAGAGACTTAAGAGAAAACTTTTGGTGGCCAAGCATAACGAAGGAAATTGTAGAGTGGGTAAGTAAGTGTTACACTTGCCAGCGAGTCAAAGCGGAACATCAAAGGCCCAGTGGACTGATACAACCCTTGGACATTCCAGAATGGAAGTGGGAGCATATCGCAATGGATTTTGTAGTTGGATTACCGAGGACTAGGGCAAATCATGATGCTATTTGGGTTATTATCGACAGATTAACAAAGTCAGCGTATTTTCTTCCTATCAACGAAAGATTCTCAATAAATAAATTGGTACGGTTATATCTTAAGGAAATTGTGACACCACATGGAGTTCCAGTATCCATAGTTTCAGACAGAGATCCTCGATTTAATTCAAGATTTTGGAGAAGTTTTCAAGATTGTCTCGGAACGAAGCTGAACATGAGTACCGCGTATCATCCGCAGACAGACGGTCAAAGTGAAAGGACAATTCAGACTATTGAAGATATGCTAAGGGTATGTTCACTAGATTTTAAAGGGAGTTGGGACGAACATTTGCCATTGGTTGAATTTTCCTACAACAACAGTTATCATGCCATTATTAGAATGCCGCCTTACGAAGCTTTGTACGGGAGAAGATGCAGATCTCCAATATGTTGGGAAGAAGTTGGTGAGAGAAAGATTTTGGATCCAGAATTGATCCAGCAGACAAAGGAAAAGATAGAGCTCATTCGAAAATGATTGGTAGCAGCTCAAGATCGTCAACGCAAATATGCTGATCCTGCCAGAAAGGATATGGAATTTAAAGTTGGTGAAGCAGTGTTATTGAAGGTTTCACCTTGGAAGGGTTTATCAAGATTTGGAAAGAAAGGAAAGCTGAGTCCGCGTTATGTTGGCCCTTTTGAGATTTTGAGGCGTGTGGGAAAGGTTGCTTACGAATTAGCGTTACCACCTCACATGCAGCATATTCACAACGTGTTCCACGTGTCAATGTTGAAGCGTTATTTTCCTGATTCGAACCATGTGATAGAATATGAGCCAATCGAGATTCAGCCAGATTTGTCTTTTGTAGAGCAACCAGTGCAGATTTTAGATTAGAAAGAAAGAGTGCTTAGGAATAAATCTGTATCTTTAGTGGGAGTCTTGTGGAGGAATCCCAAGGTTGAAGAGTCGACCTAGGAATTGGAAAGCGAAATGCGATCCAAGTATCCTCATTTGTTTTCCTAGGCTGATTCTGAGGACAGAATCCTGTTAAGGGGGGAATGATGTAATAACCGGGAAAATTATGTGAATATCATATGTTAAATAAATAAATATTATGTGTTTAAAGTAATTGTTGCCATGATATGAGATGTTATAACTGTTATGTGTGTTTCTGTGCGGGCCAGAAAAATTCTCGATTGATTAAAATAGGTTTAAACTGCAATTATATGAACATATCTGCAATCGGGACGCGTATTTATTAGCGTCTTTATTAAGATACCTATTTTATTTGATTTTATGCGTGTTTGAATGTATTTTACGTCTTTTCGGGATTTTCTGGTAATTTAGGGATCGTTTCTCTTTTTTAAAAATCAACGGATCGGGACCCCACCGGGACGTCAAACCCCACAAAATCGATGCTTTTATTTTTATAAAATTATTCGTATTTTAAATACCCTTTATTTTCTTATTTTTGAATTATTCACTATTTTTGGGGAATTTGGCATTAATTTTGTATTTTATCATTTTTAAAATTATTCCCCGTAATTATTATTTTGGGGCTTAATTATTGTAATTTAGGGATAAAAACACCCTTATTTGATTTTGGGGGTATTTATTTTCTGTTAATATAAATACCAGATTTTGTTTATTTTATTTTCAGAATTAACAGAAAAATAGTAAAAAATTTAGAAAATAGGAAAATTAAATTGGGGGTATGGGTTTGAGTTCTTGAAATTGATTCGATCGTTGATCGTGATACGAGTGGGTCATTTTCGAGTTCGGGTAACAAAAAATGAAGCCTGAATCGTGTTCTTTCCGTTTGTGCAATCAATTCCATCAAAGGGTAATCGTATTAAATTTCGATTTTTTTGTTCATAATCTTCCAAATTTGGGGTTTTGAATTCTGGATTGTGCTGGATGTTTTTGATGATTACATTAGCTTTACCGTGATTACAGTAATCGATTTATGTAAAAATCATACTCATTTTTTTGCTGGAACGTTCGAACCGTGTTCTTGAATTTTCGTTTTTTTTAATTCGATTTTCTGATTGATTCATGTGTTTGTTCTTGATTCTGAGTATATGAATGTTTTTAACGTAGTCCAGGCCTCGTTTTAGCATATGATTCGTTAATTTTGGTGTTGGTTCGACGAAGTGCGAAGTTCGCCGGCGTAGTCGCCGGTGTTCGTCCTTGAATTCATCAGAGTTTGTTTCCGATGATTGTTTGGTGGTTATTGAGGTTGTATGTGATTGTATAGGTTCTGTTAAGTTGATCTGGACTGAGAAACGAATGAAACCGGGACGATTTTGGCCGGGAAACGACTCACCGGAGTCGGTCAACCCCGCCGAAAACTGGGTAATTTACCAGAATCCGGTGGGTGTTCAACCCGACCCGGATTCGTTCATACCTGACCCGTTTCATTTCTGTCCCGACCCGGTTTTGGTATTTATTCCCCAAAACCCAGCCTTAAAAACCTGTTTGTGGGATTTTCTGTTTTATTTATTTTCAAAATTCATTTTCTCTTTTTGAAAATCATTTATTTTAATTTCAAATATCATTTAATAATTATTCTAAATTCTAAAAATTATGTATTTAATTATTTTAAATTCTAAAAATTATTTTCTTTAATTATTTTCAAAAATACCATTTGATTTAATTTTTTATAATTCATTTTAGTTAATTATTTATGAATTTAATTAATTGATAAAAATTAATTAATCAGTTAATTTTATTTATAAATAGTTAAATAAATGTAAATTATTTATAATTAATTCAAATAATTTCTAAAAATTATTTTTAGGTTTTAAAAGTTATATTTTGGTATTTAAAAATCAATTAATATTATTATTAATTGTTTTAAATCTATTTATTTCTTATTTTATTCATAATAATTAAACCGTTCGTCCGTTGAATACGAAACGAACGCGTACAGACTCAGAAAAATATTGCGCTTTCAATAAAAATACTTTTAAGTCCTAATTTCTTTGATATTGCAATGTCATTTGATTTGTGCATCAGTTTGAGTCGGTATTTGAACGGTAAATGCTAGTATTGACCTAATTTTAATTCTGAACGCCCTGAGACGTATTTTAATGATTTGAATTATAGGTTACATGAAATATGTGATTACGTGTTATACGAATACCATGATTACATGCTATGTGATATGCATGCTATCTGTTTACAGTTTTAAAATGCCATGATAAATTATAAACGATCGGGTAGATGTCAAGACGTATAGTTACGTCGATTGAGTTTGGTTCTGTCAATTAAGATAGTCCTTTTATTTATAGAATCAAGTAGCAAGGAGTGTGGTCAAGTGTTAGCCGGAGATAGTAGCCACCAGCTATAGGCAGAGTTATAGTAAGAGGTTATCGAGCATACCAGGCAAGTACCCTAACTTCACTTATCATTCAAGTGACATTTATTTTGAATCATATTATGCAATTATTTATGTCACCCCTTATCATTCAAGTGATATTGACTTTGAATTTATTCTTTCAATTTCTCTACTATTCTAAGTTTAGAATAGTTAAATGTTTTTACATTTCGCTATAAATTACTCTATACAGTGAAACTTTGAATTGAGATTAGCGAATAATTATTTGTTCTGGTTATTTTGCCATTGGTTGTTGAGATAACTCCGGACCATAAGAAATGGGGGGTTATGTGATTAAGGATGTCATTTGATTCGACTCCTTTGACGGAAAATTGTTTTTATGGGTTGGATGGTTGTGTAAGAGGCCGTGGCGGCGGTCTAGTGTGAGCTATGTGTTATACGGGATATAATACCTTGCTAGGCCGATATGTGCCTTAGGTACCTTTTTTTAGTTGGATATGCTTCGGCATACCGGTGTTGCTCCGCGGCTGATCACCGACGGCAACATACCGTCGTTCAAGGATTCCAATCCCAAAACAAAATATATTGCAAATGTTGTTTGTTATCAAATATATATATATATTAGTTTTTGATACTGTTCAGGTATTGTGGTTTAGTTTTGTTCATCAGATATATTGTCATTGTTGTTCTAAATCATAAGCTAATTACTACTTGCTGAGCATTTCTTTCGCTCATACTTGTTTCATATCCTGATTCTTTCAGCTAGGCAAGGGCAAGCTTGAGTTCCAGGTCGGACTAGAAGTTGTGTGCTTGTAGATAGTTTGGTGTGTTTCCAGGTAGACAGTTTGGGACGCTTAACTAGGCTAGAGGTTTGTAATAAAATTTGAATAAGTTGTAAAACTAATTAGACTTATGGTTTGTAATAACAGTTGGTTTGTAATAGTGCCTGTTCCATACTATAACCTGTGATCAATCCAGTGCAGGTAAAGGGGTCATGTTTATTATATTATTCCACTGTCACAACTGTTGTGCTCCGTTTTCCATTGCACATCACATAACCATGAAAACTATTGAAGAGATGTGTAAACCAACCTTTTGAACAACTTAAGAAACTAGATCCAAAATGTTTGGACAAAAGTATATTTTGACACCATATTTGTGATTATAATGTTGAAAATAACATATCGAAATGCTTTAATGCTTGGATTATAAACAAAAGATATATGATGTCTTTGTGCATCATTTTTGTTAGACGTGGATTAAACATATTTATATTTAAACACTCTATGTAATAGATATTTGTCATCGTTAAGAATTCACTATAAAATTATAAATAAGATGAGAGATAAGCGGGGATGTCATGCAATATTGAAGATTCTGAGATTCAAGTCGGTCCAAGAATCAAAAAGAAATTTGAAAAAAATGTGGATACCTCTATAGAACGATAAACAAATTGGGATGGAGAGAAGAAATTTGTTTTAAGTTTCTATTTATCCGCTGAACCCTTGTTTTTCCAACTGTATAATGGTATGATGATATTATGTATAAATATATTGTAGGTTAAATCCATGCTCAAATTTGTTTGTGTGGACTTAATTCAAAGAACTTGTTCCTGTATATTATTTGATCTTATGAAAATTCCATGCCCTGCAGTCATACATGTGACGCCTCCCAATTTGGAGCCTAGATCGGGAGTCACAACTCAATAACAAAGAACAAAACATGGATATATCATAAATATAAAAACCTTGTCCCTAACTTAACTCAAGATCCAACCAATTAATGGTATGAAATAAGCAATATCCACACTAACACCAAACTATTATTATAAACAATTCTCTCGTTACAATAACAACTTGGATATGAAGTGCTACAAATATTTCAACTAACTACAAGCTCTAAATCACATATATTACATCTTTTATACAACAACAATGTTTACTATCTATTAAAAGCAACACAATTCTAATTATACACAGAGTCTCACAATATGCACCATTCTTGGATACTCTTATATAGCTCGTCAATCTCTTACATAATTGTCACTGGTTAGAGAGAGAAACAAGGGTGAGCTATAATAGCTCAGCAAGTAATGGTAATTCATAATTTAACTAACTGTCTAACAGGAATATGTAAGAGAGTTGGCTGGTTTGGAATCATTCTTTCTATAAATCAGTATAACCTTAAGTAAACAATATCGCTTATAAAGCAACTATTTTATTAAAAAATGATCTTTAAGATTAGTTTTTTTAATGCTCTGAATTATATGAGTGATCAGCCACATATTATCCTCATACAAGACTTAACGCCCTTTTGTACCCGAGGCGCACATTAGCCTCAACTAGTAATATTACTAGTTTCACTAGTCACATTACTAGCCATTTACACATCACAAAATATTGGATTGGCGTTACTCGATCATTTACGCCTCTAATGCGTAGAAATTGGTAGAAAATATTTTAGACGAAATTTGCTCTTCAAGTTCAATAAAGATTTTCAATTTTTAAAACATTACCAGCCACTTAAATGAACAAGACTTTTTCGAGTCTATTATCATTGTTTAAGTTTAATTTATGGAAAGCAAAGCATAAACATTTTAAAAAGGGAAATATATTCAAGAAGGATGGCAATTTGGGAAAAACATATGTATTATATTTTAAAAGAGTTCACAAGGGAAGTAAAACAATATTATCAGGATAACATATGTATTATAAGTTTTAAAATTAAACTTTAAAGTAAAGCAATAGGGTTTTAAAACATGATATGATTGTAATTGAGGAAAATGTATCAAGAGGGTAAGCAAATGTATTATATAAGGAACATGAATAAAATAAGTTTATAAATTTGGTTGAGGAAGGGTCAGAAAGCCACTTGCTTACAACACTTTCCTTACTCGACCATCTTAACACTCATTAACCTTCTATAATTTCCTTTTATTTGCTACTCTTCACGTACCCACGTTCGGATTCTAAACAAAGTAAAAGACCCCACTTCAGTATCTTTTATAATACTCGATATCGATATTCAACTCTGAACATCTAACTTAATGTACCCATCGATAAAATAAGGCGATTTATACATTCATACACATAATAAAAACCTATCAAACTTATACTTGAATAATAGTATAACAAATTACACATCTATCATGTTAATACATAAGAGCATTTAAGGATCACGCGACTGAAATCACGTTGAAAACGTTTTCGAAAACATTTATATAAAATATTTTAAGTTTAAATATGGAAAATAAGGTTTTAAAACTCTTGTGCAAAATATTTCACTATGAATGTATAACCCTATATATATATATATATATTCATAGTGAAATATTTTGCGCAAGAGTTTTTTAAAACCTTATTTAAAGTTTCCAGATTAGATTAGATTGATCTAATGGCTTAGATATGGTAAAAATTGATAACCACTTATGCTAAATTCTGACAACATCAACAATATCTAACAATCTCCTCCAACTTGTACTTTGTAGAACTAAGCCCAAGTTCTTTATTGATAATGTGAAAACCAGATAAATGCAAAGTATATAATTTTTCAAAATACATATTTAAAGTTACAAAAAAGTTATTTAACATCAATTTTAAAATGACCAAGAGCTCTATCAAAGTATTCAATTAGTAGTTTCCTTTTAGCACTAGTTATAGCTTAAATCATTTATTTCTTCAACTCTTGTAACTCTGGATATGTATCACTTATCTATTAAATGACAATTCTTATATTGTAAACTGAATTTCTGCACATGTTATCTCCAAGTTGAATACATCCAATCTTCTTATTATTTTCATTAAACACCAAATATTGTGTGCATAAAAATGTTTCAACCTTTGCATTGCCTTTGAACATTTCTCTTTTAGCATCATTCTATGATACATATTAAGGAACACATGTTCCATCAAATTTTGTGCATGTGTTCTTCCTTTATCAGAATTTGCCTTTCTGATAATCTCTGCCCACTTTCTTGTTGCTTCATTCTTCACTTAAAGCCGATATAGGACATATTCAAGCTCTTTCCATGATTTTATTAGAACACCAACATCACCGAATTTCAACAAAGTATGTCAATTTCTATTTAGGACCATCTCTATCATATAGATCAATTATTTCTTGAACAAAGATCAGCTTGTGAAGATGCTTTTGAGATATCACTTCATCATTTTATTTTTTTAGAGGATAAGGATATCTAAGAGACATTTATCCTCCAGTGTAGACCTTAGCATCTTTACAACCAAATCTATGTCTATCTCCTAGTTCTTTTCCAAAAGGTTTTTGATTAATTAATCCAAGAATGATGGTTTACCTCTATGGAAACTGGTTCTGTGAATAACAACTTTCTATCCTCTTCAAAATCAGATACCTTTCTTTCAGAGGGTTCATGATAGACATATCTATTTAGCCAATCATACCATTCAAAGCACATCCTAACCCTGTTAAAATTTATATGCCCTGTTGTTTTATCAACTTCATACTTAGGATTAGGTTGCTTTAGTATTCTTCTACTTGTTGTCCTGTACCTTGAGTGAAAATTAATATTTAATGGTCTTTGTACTTCAACATGAGTAGTATCAGAGGCGGAGATCATAGGTACATCATGATTTATTATTCTGCAACTTGAACTTCTCGAACATGTCCAATTTGAGCTTTATCGGAGATTAAAATTTTAGCATAAGCTTATTTTAGTTCCATATCCTCATCCCAATTTGCACTATTAAGTATTTTCCTTCTTTTATGTGATTACAAAAAATGTTCCATATGAACATCAATGTCATCATGACATAACTTGACTGTCCATATATGATTTATAGTAGCTTATTGAAGTGCAATAATTAGAGGTTCATCTACATTTTGCTTCCCCTTATCACATCTATCAACACTTGTAATAATTTTTGACCTTGTGACAAGTCCAATAGAACATGGTGTATTGCTGATTTCTTGAATCACAATGTCTTTCTCCTTAGGCCTTTGTGTCCTCGGTTTTCTAGGTACTTAAACATCTTCGAATTTTGTTTTTTTTGTAACCAATATTCTTCCTTCATTTATCTAATCTGTTTGAAGTCTATTCCTTGCTTTTTAGATCTTTATAATACATAGTATTAGATTTGCCTTGGAACTTAAAAGTCTGCATGGATTAGTCTACCTTAGAATCAATATTTATCACCCTGTCCTCCTGAGCTTCTTCAGTATTTATGACTATCAGAGTTGACCTATAGTAGTTATAGTAGTCAAAGTAGTCAACTCATTAGTTTTCACCAATATCCTTCCTCTTCCATGACCTTTTTCTCTACTAGATTGGATATTATTCTTATCAGGAGGACCATTAAAGCCAATAGTTGTTGCATTATATCTCCCATCAATAACTGTCTTCTTCTTTTCTTCCTTGCTCCCTCCATTACTAGCATCATCATGTTGTCTTATCACTAAATCATCTTTGTATTTATCAATAAACTTCTCCCTTTTTTAGCATTATAACCAAGGAGTATAGATACTAGAAGTTCTACTGATTGCTGGATTTCTGGATTTCATTCAACTATACAAACATCTTATCCACCTTATGCTCTAGATGATCTTGTCTATCAAATATTGGCTTCAAAATCATTTCCAAATCTCTTTGTTGAATGGAAAGAGCAGTACCAATGTCAGATTAATATAACCACCCTTCTCTTTAACAACTTGATTATCCTGATTAAGAGAATTCATCATTAAAGCAGATGCCTTTAGATAAGTTAAGAGTTGTGGATTCTTCATAGAAGAAGAAGAAGAAGAAGAAAAAGTTGTTTGGAGATGATGAACAACTTCAGCAAAAATAGAGGTCTTAGTAGTAGACCATGTAGAAGTCCATTCTTTCTTCCTGAAGGATTTACTAGTATAAATGTTGATTGACCATCTTTCTCTACCTTTTTATGGAGTCAATGTGAGAACTAAACTCCAATTCTTCACCTGATGAAGATGCATTAACATCAATATTAGAAGGTGTTGTATCCTGGATGACAGTGTTACTTCAACTTCAATAACTATAAGATCAACAGTTAACATTTGAGCAGGGACATTAGCTGGTAATGTGGATTAAGATTGAGTGAACTATATTGCAACTTCCCTATCATCAACTTCATGATGTAAGAGTAGACTTACACTTCATCATCAAGACTACTTTAGTTACAACCAGACCAAAAGTAAAGGGTTGTTCTGGATTGAAAATCAAGAACCGAACAATTCAAGACCAATTCAATAAAAGCCCAATGTTGAGTCTTAAATTGGATTTCCTAATACTCGACAATATTTATCGTCAAGAAATGAAAACAAAAGAACCAAGGCTAGACATATTCTTTTATCGAGTCTAAGGATAGAATTTCCAAGGCTCGACCAACGTGGTTTGTCGAGTCTTGGAGTTGTTCAATTAATTCAAAGCTGTCAAGTCTTGGAAGTATTAGTTACAACTGTCGAGTCTTGAGAATGTGAAGAAATAAATTGTCAAGGCTAAAATTGTCGAGTCTTAGCACTTTCTAGGATTCATGAATTAAAGCAATTTTGAGATACATGGCTCCTATTAATCCAGGTGTCAAAAAGTAATTCATCCAGGTCTTCATGTAGACATTCTTCATATGGCAAGGTAAGTGCAAGGTAAGTTTATAAAACACCAATTATACTTTTAAATATATATTTTTAATCTACAAATAAAATTTGTGTAATTAATTGAGAAAAAATTCATGACCACATATACATAATTTTATTTAAGGAAGTATATCACCTATAGGCACATTGTCTTTTACCTATTTGTATCCATTATTTTAAAAATATAGAGAGATAGATAATTTCATATTATATATTTAAAAAGAAAATTGCATTTAAAAATTCTTTTTACTGATTTACACTAGCCATAGATTGCATACTGCAACCCCCAACAAGCGTGGCTAAAGGTCAAAAAATCGTTGCTATAGGTGCCAAAAACGCTATTGTAACACTTTTTTGGGGTTGCAATTTTAGCCATTGAGAAAGCACTCTATTGCAACCCCGACACATCCTATTACAATGCCTGCTTATCTGTTATAAAAATATTCTATTGCAAGATCAACCAGGGTTACAATAGGACTTGACCTGTGTTGCAACAAGTTTTGGGCAATCAGGAGAATATTGTGGGCCCATATTGTCAACCATATAATACATGATGTAACATTTTCACAACTAAAATTTAATATTTTTTTTGTTAATATGCATATCTCGAAAATAAGTTACATGTTCATTTCATAAATTCCAAACAATATAATACAAACTGAATTTACAAAAATAAATAAAATTAAACCATGTATTTACTAAAATACATGGTTCATGACTAGTAGAAAAAAATTTACAAATTTTAATCTCCAGATCATTTAACTAGTTGCATCCATTAAAGTTGATCTCCACTAAGTCACCCCTAGAACCACCCTCTCCCCTTGTTTCTTTATCTCCAGACGTGTTCGAAGCAACCTTGTTACCCCTAGAGCTTGCAGTAGCAGTTCCACTTGACTCGACAATTATCAATTTCCCTTTTGAATGACCGGAGACATCAAAATCAATGTTTGGTAAAGTATCTGTAGAAAGCTTACCAGAGGGCTTAGTGAACTCAGAGTAAAGAAGATAAGATTTACTAACTTCCAAAACCAGGAGATCGATCATCAGAGTTAACATCAGAGGATTTTGCCAGGAAGGGAGTTTTAGGACCACTCGTAGCCCTTAGTCAGGAATGAAGAAATATTTAGGAAAGGGGTCACCAGGACACCGAGAAGTTCCAGATGCCTCCTAACCTGGATAAAATTCATCCGAGCATGGAATATAAGATTTAGTTGCCTCATACCCTAGATGATATTCATCAAGGTTAAGAAAATATGACCCAAGATGGTCGTCCATAAAGAAACTGTCTCACAAAACAAGTAAATATTAGTGGTAAATTACGGATCAAATCAAAGCAAAAGGTACAAAAAAAGTAAAGTATAGTGGCAACATTCTCACTCTAAAAGAATCACCCTGCACTTGAGGTATTTGACATGTTCAGACAATTAATCCACATGAAGCCTGCAAAAGCAGCAAATTATATATCTCATTCAAAGTTACATTAAAGGGCTAAGCATACCCATATGCAACTCATTCAGAGAACCTGTGTAACTTGTGAAGCACAAAAACCTGAACAGAGAATCAGCTTCAACATCAAAAAGCAATAGTCAACTCAAGTATGGTTTTTTTTCTTGGCCAACTTTGATTATCATAGCACAACATATTCATGAAAAATGTAACGAAAATACTTACAACTTTTAAATAGTCTCAAGATATAGAAACTATTGTTATCTGGTATAAAGTTATAAAATTATTAGTGGTTAAAAAATATTTAACTTTGTCCCTCATCGTGGAACATCCAAACAGTGTATACTTTTATTTTTTTACTAAACCCTTAATGCAAGAGCGATTAAACTTCAAAGAGGAATCATTGACAATCATCGAGAAACTATACACCTTTGAGCCTGGTATCATTCTATAGCAACAACAGTTATCCTGATGAAATTATAATAAAGAAGCACACTTTCACATTACCTTAAGAAAGTCATGTGCTTAGCACGTGTGTTCCCGCATAAGCTCTCTACTGCATCCTTCAAATTCCTAAGCTCAAAACATATCTTTCTTATGCCCTACTAGCATTAATATTCAAGTCATCATACACATAGAAGATTAAACCATAAATTATTCGATTTGAGAAATAACATAGTGATGATAGTTATAAAATATTTTAGTGCTAGTTCCATTTACATCTATACATCTAATAAGGTGTGCTTCGTCACCAGTCAGTGAATGCGAAACATCAATTCCAGAGCGATTTTTAACAATAATCAGCTATAACAGATACTCCCTTGAAGTGAAATTTTTCAATCAGGCAACAAGTTCACATATTCCTTTCTAAAAACCGATAAATTGAATTAGATAAAGCTAATTCAACCAAAAACTTCAAAATACAAAAATAACCCACATCAAACAATACATTTGACATAAAATATTACCATTTTTATAAATCTTGACCAACAAATAAAAATTAAATCTTTTATAGTTATGCTTTTAAGTTATGCTTATATATCGAAAAACCATATACAAGCAAGAACTCAATGGGAACATATATTGGTAAAGTTAACAAGGGTAGCAAAGTACAAATCAAAAAGTTGATTGATATTAAGAATTTAAGTACAATAGCAAAAGTACATTTTTCATCACCAGAAAAAATAACAAAAAAGAAATTAAAAATTAATTTTACCTTTTCAAACTTGGATTGATAAGAAGAATCAATTTTAGATTATGGAGTTACAAATTCAATTGTTGGGAAATCATCTTCTTCTTCACTGCTCTTCATTCCCTCTTACTTTTTGTCCAGAGTACATAACCTCGTTCCTTTGAAAGATCTATGGTGGATCCCAAGGTATCTTAATGTCATCTTTGAACTGGGAAGTGAAACCGCAATACCAAGTAAATTAGGCTCTATTATAGTTTCTATATTTTTACAACGAGTAAATAGTTTTTCGGTAAATCTATAATTAATATTCATTTGCTCTTAAGAGGTTTAACCAATTATATATAAAGATGCAGAGTTAAATCTAAATGTTCCGCATCCAAGGTAAATCACTTACAATATTTTTATCCTAGAAAAATCAGAACTATGGTTGTTGCATTTCAAACCTTCCCAAACAAAGTCTTCTGGTTCACATGGATCTCCTTGCGAGCTGTCTCTTGTCATTCCATACTTAGACTTAATGTTAAGAATGGCAATAATTATGCACAAAGATGAATACATAAAAGTTATCAAAATACCCGGTGATAGTCATTTTACAATCAAATGTATTGACTAAAATTCACATATAGCAGGAAATGAGAAAAAATGATGGAAATACATACCATCTGTCTCTTTTGTTCCTGAAGTTGAAAATCTTTTAACGGAATACATTTCATATGCATTGAGAATGGGTAGAAGGGTTGAATCTTCAGTTCTATTTGGTGATACCATGTACTTGGTTGAATCTATATAATCAAACAAGTAGACAAAGTCATTGCTATTAGAATTAATCAACATACTCGGTGCATATAAATCTAAGTTGATAGAACACTAATCAATACATCAACTATATACATAACACCCAATCTGAAAAATAATTCGAATAATGCAGAGAAATACAAGGGTTTTGAGAACTTTTTAGCTGAGCCATGGCCTTAAGACTCATGGACCTACCTATATATATATATACCTCAAAGTACAGATTATCGAGCAACTGCACTGAAATTGACCGTAGAAGCCTGGCTAGGTTGAAGCCCTTGAGTTGAATCACTGAGTTTCATGGTCGAGTTTTGATGCGGCCATCGTTGATTTGAGCTTGATCTTCGTGAGGAGAGCAAATAATTATATTTACTTGCCTGGCATCGTCACCGGAGATGCCAAATCGCCATTAATAAACTGAAGAGCTTTAGGATTATTAAGTTCCGTATATGAATCAATAGAGAAAAACAGGGAGAATAAAAATTCATAATCGATTTGTATCAAAAAACAAGGATTTGGCCTAAAATTTTGAATAAAAATTAAAGTTTGAGTCGGGTTTGGAAAGGGGGAATCAAAACTAGGTTTTGGACACTCGTATTATTCTTCTTAACGAGATTTCAGTTTTTTGTTGAAGTTACAACGCAACAATTTTGCCGCCTCTGAACCTTTTCGGGCTTTTCTTTCTTTTTTTTATAAATATTTATTTTCATATTAAAATTATTAGTTACTTTTATAAATTTAATCGTTTTAAAATTTAAAATTTAAATTATAAATTTCTTTATAAATAATATCATAAATCAATCCTCTAACGAATAGTTAAGTTTTAGGAATCAAAATTATTTTTTTATTTATATGAAGTATATGTTATTTTTTTAATATTTTAATCTTTTTCAAATATTTAAAAAATTATTATGTTATAAATATATCATAAAGACCAGTGTTGCAATTTAAATCATTAGTTACTATTTTTTTAATAAATATTATTTTTAACATTTAATTATGAGAAATAAATAAGTTAAATAATACTCACTCTGTCCCATTCATTTCCATAGACTTTCCTTTTTTAGATTTCCCATTCAATTATATACATTTCAAACTTACAAAAAATAATAAGAATTTAATAATATAAAAATCATCCACATCCACTACTTTCTTCCACTACGCTCACTTTATTCATTAAATATTGACTGGTCCTAGAACTTTACCCAACTTTATACCTTTTCTCACTAAATTACAATTTTCCTTCTCTCTCATCCCACTACCTTACCAAAACTAATATTATTTTAATGAATTTATTGTCCTCCGTGCCCAAACCATTAGTATAGAAATGGTTGATACGGAGGTAGTATATAAATATTTTAAAATGGTCAATATATGTATATATTATCTATTTAATGGTTTGTTAAGTTTTATAAAGAGTTTAGTTTATCAATATAATATTGTAAATCACTACACTAATATTATTAACTTTTAAGAATAAATAAAATATATATTTCAATTATTATTTTATTTATATGTAAATACTTAATTATTAGTTAAATTAAAAAAATTATATATATATAAATGTCATTTTGGTAACACATTGTAACTATATCGCAAAATAAAAAAAAGGGCTGCGATAGACATGTGCTTAGAAGGCTACTATTACACTTTTCTTTGCAACCCCATGATGAAGGGTTGCATCATCTAATCTATGGCGTAGTGTTATTTTTAATTTATCAAAGGAAAAATTATCTCTTATAGAATGGAAAAAAGGTAGGTTTTAATTACAAAAATTCCTAAACTACCCTCGCCCAAATAAAACCCTCGGACCTGTCTTTCTTCTTCTCCCGTGCATCTCTCGAACTATCTTGACTCTCTCCCTCTCCCCTCGATATCTCTCTAATTTTCACTCATTTTTCAATCCAAAATTGGCCTCGTGCTCAGTTTTATTCCCTCTACAGTCCCGTGTGACCGTCTGTGTACATATGTGTTTGTGGAGAAATTTTTCTAAATCCCATTTCGGGATTTATTCAATTTTTCTTGATTTTTAAATGGGTATGATGAATTCCAACTTGTTTCTTGTAAATAAGTATGCCTACATCGAATCGAACGATGGACGTATAAGCATCAGGTATTGGCAAAGCCATGATTGCTTTCATTTTATAGAGAAATTTATAGGTAAGTTATTTATAGTGTTATCAGAGTTACCACTTGTGTTTAAAGGTATTTAATGATGACAAAGGTGTGTGTATATTCTGTGTGTGTATATGATGCATAGTGCCTACCATATAGAGAGCAAAATGGGTGGGCTAGGTATGCATTAGAATGAAATGAGAGATGGGCTGATAGTCTGATACTAATATTTTTAGTTTATGCGAATGTGAGAGAAAAATGTGAGGGAATAGGGGAATTGTTTGAACATTTGTAGAATCCGTTCAATCAAGCCCCCGCTTTTTATGAATATACCCTCAATTGGGTAAATAGGACACAAAACCTACATTGGTTATTCTGTGCACACACTATATTAATATTAGTTATTTTGGACATTTTCTCTGTCAATTAACCGCTTTTTATTGATTTTTTTCAAAGAAAAGGAGATTGGACTCTCTCATCATACCAAGCAGGGTTAGGCAAAAAAATGAATAAATGCTAGTAGGGAATTAAACTAATAATAAAAAATTGAATTGACAATTAAGTTAGCTGAAAAAGATAAAAATCTTGGACAAAAGCTATTTTTCATTTTTCTTTCAAAAAAAGAATAAGAAAAAAAAATAAAAAAACTACAAGGGAATAATTCTTGTATATGCATAATACAAATTAAATATAATAATTACTTAATTTTAGGTGAAATCTTAATAAAGTAATATAAATAATTACTAAATGCATGGTATGTTTGAAGATTATGATATTAAAAATCTATTATGAAAAAAGATGTCATTTTCTCAAATATCAAATATAATATATGTGTGTCTTTATAGTAAATAATATATGTTCTTTAAATCAAAATCAAAAAAGATTGTATGACAAAAAGTGCATGCCTAATTTATCACATCTCTTTCAGAACTAGTTGGCATGGTGGCAAGTAGAAGTGGCCAAACAAGAGGGCCGGATGAGCCGTTCCGGTTTGCTATCGGGCTAGTTTGGCTAACTCAGCACTCGTGAATAACATGTATATTTTGGAAAGCAGTGCCGAGTTCGGGCCGAATGAAGATAAGTAAGTTCATGTATGGCACGCGAGTTTAAAGAGATAGTAGAGTTACAAGATTTGCAAAATTGTTGTTGGCAGACATGCGCATGTGGGACTCAGCCCGGCTATCCCTGGGCGGGGAGAGCCGAGGCGAGTTAGGCTTTGTTTCTTTTTAATTTTTATCTTATCCCATCCGTACCTAAGTCATGCAATGTTGAAAACTCATGTTTCAGTTTCAATATTATTAACATTATATTTATGTGTAGTGTGTTGACTGAGCAAGGAACATCGAATGATTAAGAATTGTTGGATTGGCCAAATATATATATTAGAAATTTAATTATTATTTATAAAACTTTTTTATGAATAATTTTCTTTCCCTTCGCCATTTCAATATAATAATTATTATTATATAGGAGTTGAATATTGTTGTTCTAGGAAAAATATTTTAAGTCAGATATCGACAAGTCATAGATCAAGAAATATCGAGAAGTATGTCGAGAAGTCTAAAATGACTTGTAGAGAAGTCCCAAGAAATATCAATAAGTCAAATCCTCATGTAGAGAACTGGAGATATCGACAAGTCAAAAATTTTATGTAGAGAACTGGAGATACCGACAAGTCAAAAAGCTTATGTAGGGGACTAGAGATATCGACAAGTTCTTCTACTTGTAGAGAACTAGAGACCTCGACAAGTCAAAAGCCATGTAGAGAACTTGAGATATCGATAAGTCATTTTACTTATTGATATGTGATATCCCTACACAACAAAAGAGGTCTAGACAAAAACCCCATAATTAAGAATACAGACAATTTGAAGATCCAAGATTACCAGTCAACAAACAATTCTATCACTGTATTGGAAAGCCTACAAATGCAGCTTGAAGAATACGAGATCAATGGCCACTACGCCATAAGTGCTCAAATGCTATGCTCTTCTGTTGTTGCCTTATGTCAAAAAAGCGTTGCATTTTCAATAATGCAATGCCAAGGGGCGTTACATCTGCGGCCGTTGCATTAGAGGCCTAATGCAACGCTTTTTGGGGGTCTACAGCAACACCAATAAGCATTGCCTAATAGATGTAATGCAACAGTATATATATCAAATGCAACACCAAAAAGCGTTGGCTCTGACATAAGCTGGTTCTAAGACTCCATGTGTGGGGCCCACATTAAGGCCACGTCAGCACGTGACACGTGGATGCCACGTCAGCAGTGGGCCCCACACAAGCACCACGTTAGTAGGGGCCCCACTAAAAATTCCACGTAAGCATTGGGGCCCACATGCCACGTCAGCAGCGGTCCACATGCCACGTCACTGGTATGTAATGCAACGCTTTTTATCAACTTTTAGGACAATCGAACATAATTAAAAGCAACGCTTATATAGCTAATGCAACACCACAATATATGGTAAAAACATTACTATTACTTTATATTGCAACACCCAAATATCAAATGCAACGCTTTAATTAAAATTTTTGCAAGATAATATTTCATAATTACAGAAGCCCATGAAAATTATCCTAATAACCATTCAACAATTTCTACTAGCCATCCAAAATATCATCCAACAACCCCATTACAAGTGTCATCCACAAAATACATCCAACAACCCCAACATCATACTAACTACAAAAATCATTACAAGTTCTTCGATGTGCCAAAAAGATACTATTACAATTGAAGTTAAAGCTATTACAATTGGTGGGGCATCAACTGCCCACTACAAGAAAAACAGTTTCCGACAACACTAATTAGACAATAGCTGACAAAAGAACCGTTATCCCAAAATAACAGACAATGGTTTTATTTTGCCCTCCTACAACCATTGTCTAACCTAAGGTTCATACAACGGTTTTGTGAACCGTTGTAAAAAAATCACAAAAAACTGGAGTTTGCACAACAGTTTTTTGAAACCATTGTCTTCATATGCTTCACACAACGGGATTAGTAACTGTTATAAAATGTTAGACAACGGTTTTTCAAATCTATTGTTAATCCATCTCTATAACAACGGTCTAAAAAACTGTTGTCTTTTGAATGTAAAACGACAATAGTTTATGAAGCTGTTGTCTAAGCGATCCCGAGATAACAGTTAATTTAGAAGTCTATCTGTTGGATATTTACCTTTCAGACAAGTGTTTATGAAAAGTCTCGTCTTATTATACATCAAACAACGATTCTTAAATAAGGTTCAAACGACGGTTCTAACAAGACAATAACCGTTGTCTATTAATGGGAAAACGTGGCACCATCTGATTGGTTGAAAATATTTCTCCCGGATCGCTTAGTTGGCAAAATCTCACCCATTGATTGACTTCACCTAGATCACTTAGTTGGCACAATAAGAGCCCTTGATTTTCTGATGGTGTCACACAACAGTTTTTTAACAACAGTTTTTTTAAAAAACTGTTGTGTGATATCGAATTTTTAAATTTTAAAAATTATTTTTTAGACAATTCAATCGTATGGATATTAAAGTATATAGATTTTAGTAGTATGAAAAATTATAAAAACAATTCAAACTAATATTGAATGATTTTATAAGGATAATTCGGTAAGAGTACTATTACCCTAAACGAGATTATTTCCCAAATAACAAAATAATTTATTAAAATTATTTTTTAGACGATCCAACCGCATGAATGTTACATTATATTTATTTTAGTCATGTGAAAAAATTATAAAAAAATAAAACTTATCTTGCGTGACTTTATAAGGAAAATTCCGGTAAAAGTACTATTCCCTATAATGAGATTCCTTCCCTATCAACAAAATAATTTTTTAAAATAATTTTTTGAACAATCCAACCGTACGGATGTTAAAGTATATAGATTTTAGTCATATGAAAAAATTATAAAAAAAATTCAAACTTATATTGTATGACTTTATAAGGAAATTTCGGTAAAAGTACTATTACCCTCGACGAGACTCTTTCCCGAATAACAAAATTATTTTTTTAAATTATTTTTAGACGATCCAACCGTACGGATGTTAAAGTATATAGATTTTAGTCATATGAAAAAATTATATATAAAAAATAAACTTATTTTGCAAGACTTTATAAGAAAATTTTGGTAAAAGTACTATTCCCTATAAGATTCGTTCCCGATCAACAAAATATTTTTTTTAATGATTTTTTGAACGATCCAACCGTACCGATGTTAAAGTATATAGATTTTATTCGTATGAAAAAATTATAAAAAAATTCAAACTTATAATAGTATGACTTTATAAGGAAATTTCGGTAAAACTACTATTACCCTAAACTAGATTCTTTGCCAAATAACAAAATACTTTATTAAAATTATTTTTTAGACGATCCAACCACATGAATGTTAAAAATTATATTTATTTTAGTCATGTGAAAAAATTATAGAAAAATAAAACTTATCTTGCATGACTTTATAAGGAAAATCCTGTAAAAGTACTATTCCCTATAATGAGATTCGTTCCTGATCAACAAAATAATCTTTTTAAATGATTTTTTGAACGATCCAACCGTACGGATGTTAAAGTATATAGATTTTAGTCATATGAAAAAATTATAAAAAAAATTCAAACTTATATTCTATGACTTTATAAGGAAATTTCGGTAAAAGTACTATTACCCTCAACGAGATTCTTTCCCGAATAACAAAATTATTTTTTAGACGATTCAACCGTACGGATGTTAAAGTTTATAGATAATAGTCATATCAAAAATTATAATAAAATTAAATTTATGTTGCATGACTTTGTAAGGAAAATTTGGTTAAAGTACTATTATCCTCAACGAGATTCTTTCCCGAATAACAAAATTATATTTTAAAATTATTTTTTAGATGATCCAACCGTATGAATGTTAAAGTATATAGATTTTAGTCATATGAAAAAATTATAAAAAAAATAAACTTATCTTGCATGACTTTATAAGGAAATTTCGGTAAAAGTACTATTCCCTATAATGAGATTTGTTCCCGATCAACAAATATTTTTTTAAATAATTTTTTGAACGATCCAACTGTACGGATGTTAAAGTTTATAAATTTTAGTCATATGAAAAAAATATTAAAAAAATTTAAACTTATCTTGAATGATTCTATTGGGAAAATTTGGTAAAATGACTAATATTTACATGAGACTCGTTTACGATTGTTATTATTTACATATTAAGACATATTGATTCTAGTAAAAGAAACAAATTGAAAATTCATTTAAATTACATTGATATACATAAATATAGTTAAAATAATAACAATTTTATCATTTGTATATAATAAATAAATTATTTCCCTCGTATTTTTTAAACCCCTTTTTCATTTCCCTCTTCTCCAATTTTTGTTTTCCCCTTGGTCCAACTTTTATTTCCCCCCCAATATGTGCTGGGTTTGTTCCACTTTTCCCAATAACATCTGTAAGTTTTTATTAGTTCTCAGTCCCACTCTTTCATCTTATTGTCTCGATCCCCAATTCTCTCGCCATCACCTATCTCTACCATTATAACCCTAATTTTCTAATGACCTCTCACAATCCAAATCTGAAACCAAATTCAAACACTAAACACTAATCGTGGCTTGATTTATCCAGTTCATGTTTTGATTATACAATACAATCAGTCAATTAATCCAACAAAGAACATGGCCTTTCTCAATTAAAGCACTCCATTTTTTCATTCAAATTATAAGGTATTACATGTTCTCACTTTGGAATTTTTGGTATTTAAATTAATTTCTCGGTTATTTGTGCAAAGGTTCTGATTTCTGATGTTGAGGCTACGTTCTCAACTCTCGGTGTCTCCATGATTTTTATAGCCACGGGTCAGGACCCTGCTCAAAACATAGAGAGTTCTTAATTTTTGAGACACGGGTCACGATTCCATCAATTAAGGTCCATTTGTTAGTTAAGAGTGCATTATAATTATCTTTATTCCATCTAGGCTCGAAGTATAATATTATAATATGGTAACTCATTATTATTGTAAAGCAGTTGTTTTCTAGTCTATAAATGTTTAGTCATTGGTAAAGGGGATGGAAACGTTTAAAATGCCTGCCATTGACCATTTTTGTCAAAGCTTAAAACTGTATAATCATTTTTAGTCACAACCTTTTCACAGTCATTTGTTGTATGACTTCAGCTAATGTGTGTGTTATCTGTTCTAGGTTGGTATATTTAACGTCTCAGTCTGCTTGCTTGAACCTACTAGATTCTCCTAGTCCGGTTTTAGCTAGTGAACTCTTAGTAATGTCAGCCATTTCGGCTGGGCAAATTGTTAAGAGTCATATGAAATGTGATTAATCAAACAGAGTTTTGGCCACAATTGCTTTCCAGAATTAAAGATCTCACTTCTCTCGCATAGGAACGAGATTAAAATATCAAAAAATGTATTTCAGTTGTAAGTCATATATCATTATCTTTTGTTTGCTGTTGTTTTCAGTTTGTAAATTACCATAAGCAAAAATTGATGTTTATTTTTAAGTCTTGCTTCTTAGTTGCACAATTGGAATACACGACCTCATTTGATGCTCTACTCAATTCTGGTATGCAATTGTTCTGTTTGAGTTTTAGTCATTTTTTCATGTTTTGTGAAGTCTAAATGGGAAGGATTTAGTTGTTTGTCTTTTTATTGAGGACTTGTACTATATACATTTCTGCTGCCTTTTGTTGTGTTCCTCACTTCTCCACCTGGAAAGTCTATAGGTGTCAAGTCTATGGGAAAACAATTGATAAATTGTTTGTGAGTAATTCACAACTTACCATTTTGTTGGCTTATGCAGAAAACTAACCCAGTGGCAACTGATATTTTCTCTCTTATGTCTAGATATGAAGTCATGCATGCTGGGTATGTTCACATTAATAATATCATCGAACCATTCACCCCTCCCCCAATAGACACACATAGAAATTTATTTACCTTGTTTTCTTGATCTAGTGGTACGCCTTGTATAATAAAATGCTTCTACTGTGTTCTATTGCCAACATAAGGAAATCTGATGGACATGAAAATTGTGCAAAAAAACATGTATTGCTACTGAGTAATGTCAAAGTAGAAATTATTGGCATCTTAAAATGATTATATTTGTCGTTAAAATAAAAGTTGTCTTTGATAAAAGTCTTCCATTACTCCAACATTTAAAAAATTTCATTCTATGAATATTTAGTTTTGGTTGTAAGCTATTGCGTAGTCCGTTTTGGTTGTAAGCTATTGCGTAGTCCAATCAACATGTTGCTTATCTTTTGGTTTATTGATCATTTCCCCGATGTTTATAAGGTGATGTATCTTAAAAAGATCTTCACTTTCTCTCTGCATTGTGTACTAGGTCAATTTATCTCTTCAATATGGATGATTGATATTATGGAACAAACACTCTTGGTGGTGGGACGGTGCGGTATTGCAGTGTGCAGGGACTGGGAAAGCTAGGAGATGAGAGGATAGTTGCTGTGAAGAAATTGGCTATAGAGAAGTTTTTTTATTTTATTTAAGAACACTTTTGTAAATTCTGCGTATGAAATTATCAAACCGTTGTGTATAAGAAATAACATTGTAGTTTTTAGTTTTCTAAATTGTTGTCCAATGTTAATAATATATGCTTTCTCAGCAATACAAACTTGTCAAAAACTTGTAATAATATGTTCCATCCAATAGTTTTGTTAGTTTAAATTATTGTAGTAGGACCATTCACACAATTCTTTTAGACAATAGAATCGTTGTGCTCATTTATTTCAGACAATGAATTGGATTTTAGAGACTATTGAGTATACTAATCTATGACAACACATTATTCTGTAAAAACCGTTGTGTTAAGAGAGATTAACCATTAATAACCACTTAATAAATACTTGACTAAATAAAAGTCTTACAATAGTCCATTAAACTAAACCATTTTATATATTAACCTTCGAACAACTGTTTTATATACACTTGATGTAGTCTTGATGAAGACAGACAACAGATTGGTACCGTTGTCTGATACGCGTATCAGACGACGCCTCAATACTCAACAATATTGAGGGGTATTAGACAACGGTTTAAAACCGTTGTGTCATCCTGTTTTTCTTGTAGTGGCCCTTAATGTAAGAAACTATTCTGCTGGTACACGAATTGGTGAATCCTGCAAATCAGAAGTAAGACAAAGGTTTCAATAATATCACTGTATCATCTCTAATTAAACAGTATGATTTTTCAAGCACATACTAAACTTTCCTCGAGCCATCTAAATAAAAGATGAAAATAATATAGATATCAAAAGGGAACACCGAAAGTAACTGATCCTCAGACCTGACATTGAAATTCAATATAAAAACTTACCCTTTTCTCTCCGCAACAAACTTAGTTGCTTCTTTAGATTACAAACTTCCATATCCTGATAAAATAATGCACTCACATTTAACATAGGGAAGGTCTAGAACATAGGTAAACTGCAACTCAAAGGAAAAAGTACCATGTTTTCAACTCCGGCATCATGAAGTTGGGCTTTCTTTGTTATGTTTTGAACTTGCTGATTATCCAGCAACGACTAGTATTAAAAAGGAAAGGAATACATTTTACTATGCATTCTGATAACAGGAAGCTTGTAAAAGCCAGGAGTAGTCAGTACCGCATAACCAGTCATGTCTAACTTGAGTCCCAATAGATTACGTAGGACATCATGTGTCATACTTTCTGGCAATAGCTAATCTTGTGTTCAACATGAATATCTAGGAAAAAAACAAAAGCACAATTAAGATAAATTATGATCATTTGTTGCGAGATCAAAGGAAGTGCAGAAAAGCTTCTATGCTTATTCATCAACCTACCTCTTTCTGTCTACTGGCTGCCAAGGCCTCTAGCTCTTCAATACGAAGTCTGCCAGCAGTAAGCTCATCGTCATCCCTTTCCGATTTCATCTGTTGTACAAAGCCCAACCCAATGCATTTAAAGGGGGAACCAGAACCCCTCGGACTTAAACCAGTTCTTTCTAATTTTTTAGATGATGAATTTATGCTAGGAGGAGCAGAACTTATGCTATTAGCTGATGAAAAGCCCTATGTCTTTACTTGTTCAGCCATGACTTCTAGTGCTTTGAACTATTCCCCAAATTACAAAGTATTAAACTAAAAATACATGGAATCGTTTAGCAAAATAAATTAAATTATGGAATCTTTGTGTTCCCTTAAAGTACTACATAAATTGGACTTGTAGAATGACACTAACCGGGTTCCTTTTCCCCACCTGGTTACACAGTGTCACAAGTCATTGATTAAAATTTACACTCTCCACTTCACCCTCCTCGAGTTCAACATTTTGCTACCTGGGATTATTTTTCCAATGAATAATGATTTTAGGGTGATCCAGAAGATTACAAAACCAAGAGAGTTTTAGTGGAATGAGTTTCTAGGTAGTACAATACAAAAACTCCACGTACAGAACAAAAAGGCAATAAACTGAAATTAATCATGGATCGTTAACAATGCAGTAAGAAACACATAAATTTGCGCATCAGTGAACATGAAGATACAAGGCTCAGAAACTAGCTCAGAAACTAAATTAATCGGACTTCAGTACCAAAATCAACACGCCTGGTATCAAAGCTTTTTACCTTGTATGATACAAGTTGTATCTATAACAGAGCAGCAGGCTATCATTTCACCACCAGAAAAGACTGCAACTGGAGAACAATAAGCATGCATGTTATTTGGTTATTAAAGGAGCTATGAATTGCTACAAACTTTAAAAATAATATGCTAATTAAGTTCTAGTAAATATAAATAGGCATTTGGTAGCAGGACACAATTTACAAACTACAACGCTACTTTTACAGTGATTCGCAGTTAGTGACCAGGCTATGCTAATCAAATTGCAAAATACTTCAAAATTAAATCCTTAGAGACCTTAGATTAAGATGCAGCTTTCTGTTAGCGATATGGCACAGAAGGCCCTACAAAAAAATACCGAGAAAAAACTGGTGTAAAACTTGATTCTGAGAGACTGTACAGTAAGATGCAACTTTATGTTAGCAATATGACACATAAGGCCCTGCAAAAAATTATTGAGAAGAGACTGGTGTAGAACTTGATCCAGGTTCATCTCCAAGCTGGTGGTATTGTCTTTTATAATATGAAGCTATTCTTCCTGAATTCCATCTGGTATTGTTGGCATAAGGTTCGCTCCAAACTAACATAAAGCCTTAAACTAACAAAGCATTCACATACAGACAATAACTAACAAAATTACAAAATAATATAACAAATAATCTCAGAAAAAGCAGTTGCAGGAGCAATGAGTGCAGCTACAAGTAAACATAATAAAACATCCCAAACATATCAAAATCAAACATCAAACACAAACATATCAAAATCAAACCCTAAATCGAATTACCCTAAATCAACAAAATCCTAAATGGAAAATAGGTAGAAATTACTTGCAAAAGCCCCAATGCAAGCAAAACCAAAAGCCCCCGAGTAGAAATTTGAAGAAATTATAGCAGAAAATGAAAAACCAAATGAGAGTTTGAGAGTTTGAAAATGAAAAATTAAGCAGAAATTAGAGCATTTGAGAGTTTGAAATTAAGCAGAAACAGAGCTACAGAAATTAGAAGCAGAAACATGTATCTGTGTATGAGAGCATTACAGTCGAAAGTTTGACAAGGGGTGAAATTTTGAGAAGGGGGAAATTTTGGCCGCCCAAAATTTTAGCCTCGGTAGTATAAACATGTATCTGTGTCTGATTATTTTTTCATTTAATTTATTTATTTACTGTTTAGTTTAAGTATAAGGCATGCAAATAAAAACACACCAACTAAGTTGGTGCAGTGGTTGTGAACCACACCAATGGTTGTGAACCACTTTGTTTAAGTGGGAGGTCTTGGGTTCAATTCCCTTGGCTAGCCAACCTTCTTGACAAATTTTTGTTAATAATATTAAGTGAGGTCATGTGTAACTCACATTATACGGAAGCACTCTCTGACCGATCAGACAGTGCTTCTGACCCGTCAGAGAGTGCTTCCGGATAAAATGGGTACCCACAAGTCCGCCCAAATCCCCTTTTTTTGTATTTTATATTTTATTAAAATATAAAAAAAATATTTTGCATTTTTTATTTTAATTGAATATAAGAATATAAATTTATTAATTAAAATATTTTATATATATTTTTTTTTAAGTCGAAGGTCTTGAGTTCGATTCTCTGATCCCACAAAGTGGGGTCCATCTGTGCATGGGTCCCACGGTTCTCCTGGATTGAATGTTGTTATTCCCAGTGGACTAACAATGAGATTTACAGAAGGGGGGTTGGATGTAAATCTCAAAACTTTTTCAAGTTTTGAGCAGTTTCTAAGGCTAAGTATTTGAGTGATCAAATGTGTGTGAATTGCTTGAAGCAGATGCAGACAGATATATATTCAAACACAAATGTAATGAGCACAAAGAACTTAAAAACTTTTCTGGTGGATTTGTTGTTCCACCAGAGATGTGTTATTTCAGAAAATCTGTGATTCAAAGAATTAAATCACAGCTGCTTCCTAGTACAAACTAGATGATTTTCTCTTTTGATATTTCTAAACAGCTCAGGAAAATTCATATCTAATTACTAGCTGCTACTTGGTTTATATATCACCAAGTTTACAAGTGAAGACAAACTGTAAAATACAATTGAAAAGATTCTTCACATGTTTCTTCTTCATTTCTCTATCCAATGCAATCTAGGATAATCTGTAAATCTTTGAATACTTCCTTGTTTGCATCAGAATGGAAATGCTGCATTTTCTCGATTCCTCCTAGAGGCTTCCACATTCCAGTATGTCTCTGTCAACCCATGTGCCTCTGTCAGCTTGTGAATTGTCACTATCAACTGCTAATGAACTAAGCATCCGTTGAAGCTTTCATCCGTTGATGCCTTATCCGTTGAGGCTTTATCCGTTGAAGCTTTATCCGTTGATGTATTATCAGTTGAAGTCTTTATCTGTTGAAGCACTTATCCGTTGATGGATATTATCCGTTGAAGCAATAGAGACATCCGTTGAAGCTTTGTTTCTTATCCGTTGAAGGTCTTCAATATCCGTTGACACTTCTTCACTTATACAAAATTACAAGGCATGAAATATTTACAATTAGCCCTCCTATTTGTACATCCATTAGTAGTCAACATGACTGATTATTTCCTAACAACATCTAAGAATTACAGCTTGAAACCAGAGAGTGAAATGTGCTACAATACTAAACTTATTGCTAAGTACAGCTACTCCTTCAACGGATAGCCAAGATGGTTTTATCCGTTGAGGCTACAAACACTAGATTTCTACTTAAGTGTTTTTCTTAACTCATCATCAAACTAATACACATATTCCTAACAATCTCCCCCTATTTATGTCTACTAGAACTGTAGGCATAAATTTGGGTTTAGCTTGATGATAACAAAACACTTAACAAATATATAAACTGTAATAAAGCAGAAATTCAAAAGTGCTACAAAAATGTATATGCTGAGATGGAATTGAAGAATTACATTGTTTCCAAGGGTGCTCCTTTAGCCTGAGCAAATTACTTTCTTTTCCTTTGATCCCTGGTTTTCTTTCCTAGCCTCCTGTCATTTTCCTCTATTTGAAGTTGAAGTGGTCTGTAGAATTCAGCTTCATCTTCTTCATTGATATCTAACTTAGATTGCATATCCTTGAGAGTTTCATTACTGGCAATCTTTAGCTGATCTTCAATTCTGAAAAATCTTCTGACTCCTTTGTTGTCTCTGAACTCCATCAACCAATGAGGTGATTTGTGAATTGTAATTCCTCTTTCTTGAATGAGTAAAGTTCTAGGCAAAGCATTGGGCTCCCTCCAAGTTTTCTTTATGTTGGCAATCTTGTTGAGAATCTCAGTCTTGGCAGTCCTGGTAAAGCCAGAATCTTTTTGTATGGCTGAGTAGACTCTAATCAAGGTAGAGTAGCCTTCATTCAGTATTCTGTGAAGAGGCCATGTTCTTTCCCCAGCTCCTTTGTATTTGAACACTAGTCTTTCTGGTAGCTGTCTGTAGGCAGCTATTCCCCTTACTTCCTCCAGCTCATCCAGATAGAGTTCAATGTCTGAAAATTCTTTTATGTCACAGATGTGAACATAATCATCTTTAGAGGTTTGAGGTTTAGGCTTAGGCTTCTGTGTGAATTTGATTGAGGCTTTAGAGGGTGTTGATTTGATTCTTCTTTTCTGCTTCTTTGATGGTGGAGAAGAGGTTAGGAAGGTGGGCAATTTGATGGTGTCCCAATCAATTGGTTCCTCCTTGGGAATGATTGTTTCACCATGAATGTTCATGAAGGGGTCAGGTACAATTGGTTCGGGAATAGAGGGTAGTGGTTTGGATATTGATTGGGTTTCTTCAGTCTTATCTACCTTCTTTCTCTTTGCATTGACCTTCTTTCTTTTCCCTTTCTGCCATTCTTCCTTACTTCTTTCCTCCATCTCAGTACCAACCATGTCCCCCATAGTTTCATCTTCACCTTTGTCTTCAATTTCTTTCTGTTCTTCAGCCTGACTTGACTTTAGCTGTTTTTCAAGCTTTGCTTGTGCTCTTTTGTCAGCCTGTAGCTGTTTGGCTTCTTCCTTCAACCTTTTGGTTTCTTCCCTCTTGGCTATTGAGAATTTGGGATGTCCTTGCATCACACATATGCTCTTTCCCTCTCTGAAGATAATAGCCATGTTTCTCCTTACAGCCTCATCCATGGTCTCTTTGAGATATGCAATACTTCTACCTAAAAGCTTGTCCTCATCAGCTTTTGGAAGAGGAAAATCCACCTCTTTTAGAGGATTCTTTGTAGAGTCCTTATTGGATCTGTTGTTGGGCTTGAGAACCATAGGTTGCAGATCTTTGGAAGAAGTTTCTCCATCCTTATGCCTCCCTACTGGCTTGAGTTCCATAATAATTGATTCCACTTTTGTGCTATGCTTCACAGATTGTGATTGAGAAGTTGTAGAACCAAATATTAGTTGCATCTTTTCATCAATCTTCTTCTTTGCTCTTTGACTTGCAATTCAGCTGCTGCTATCTGGATTAGATCAATTCCATCTAGCTTTCCTTTGACTTGAATAGTTGGAGAAGTTGTGATGACAGGAACTAGCACTTGAGAAATCTGAACTGTTGTAGATGGCTCTCCTTCCCCTTCCCCTTTATTCTCCCCCTTTTTGTTATCATCAAGGGTAGGGGTCAAGCCTTGTGCTTGTGCCAGCTGCATGAGTAGATTTGTTTGAGTTTGTTGATTCTGAAGAATGGTGACCATAGAGTCTTCAATGATTTGAACCCTATCTTCCAGTCTGGCCAGCCTCTTGTCAGCATCAGATGCTTTCCTCAGTCTCCCCAACAAATCTTGCATAGTACCATAGGGTATAACTGAATCCAATTTCTCAGCATTGTAGGATTTCAGGTCAGCAATGTCCAGCTTGAGCTCATCCACACTTAGATTTTGCTGGTAATGCTGCAACTGCAAGAGATGCAGAGATTCCAGATGAGCTTGAAGAATTGCCTTGGTACCAGCATCCTGAGTCTCCTGAAGGGCCTACTGAATTGTCATGACTTGTCTGACCAAAGTGACACCAAATTCTCCTGATATTGATGGTTTTGCCCATGCCCATGCAGGAAGATCAGGAACAGAACTTGGGCCTGCTACTCCCCCTAAGTTCATGCTCTCATTCAAAGAATTAGAGTCATCATCATTAGAATTTACTCCAAATTCTTCAGATGGCTCACCAGCTTGAGAAGGCAGCCTGTTGACAGCATCTTTGTCTCTGAGAAGAGATTCTGAAGTGTGTACAATGTGTAGTGTCTGTTCTGTCTCCACATTGCCCTGTGCAGCCAATAATTGATAGGCTGAAACAGGGTGAGTAAAAGTGTCAGCATCCAAGGAAATGTTATCAATGATAGCTTTGTAATGTTGCTGAATTTGTCTTTCCTTATCTGCATCATCCACTTTCATTAACTCACTAGCAATGGCTGGATCCACCCTTATAGCTTCTGTACCTGCCTTTCTCTCAATTTCTCTCTGTTCTTGCATCAGGGGCTCCCCCTGGCTCACACACACCCTCACACCCTCACCTTCACCTTCTAAGGTGGCACTCCTCTCACTCACTTTTGCCATGCTGGAAGAAATAGCATGCATTTGGTGACTCTCAACCTCTCCTTTTGCCTGGGAGCAACCCAGCCTCTCACTCAAAAGATCACTCCCTTCCCTCAAACCTAAAAGTGATTGTACAGTTGCCATGTCCTCTACAGTTGGAATTGTTTCTGTTAAGTGTGTAGAGGCCATCAACGGATAGGGAGTATCCGTTGAAGTAGAAACTGATGGTATCAACGGATAACTGCTGTTAAGCTTATCCGTTGAAGAACAACCACTTGTCAACGGATGAGAGATATCCGTTGAAGAAGGAAAAGATGTAGATATAGAAAGTGACATAATTGTTGAATCTGTGTGGATTGATTTTAAGTGAGGTAACACAGAATCTTCAACTACATCTAAAAGAATTGGCTGATGATCCAACAAATCATCTAAAAGATGATGATCATCAGGTTTTGAGTGGGGCTCCTCCCTGAGTTTTAATGAGGGAGAATCAGGAATTGATGTGAATATCATATCCACATCCAGAGAGGGTGTTGGAGAGTTTGATGAATGGTGTGTTTCTATATTGAGAGAATGGGGCTGTGATTCTACATTTGCTGGAATCACATCAAGCTGAATTTGAGAAGGCACAGATACTGGTGGATGTATCTGTGCTGTGTGTGTCCCTTGTGTGGAAACTAGGGTTTTGGCCTTCTTCTTCCTTGAAAAGGCTTTAAATGGTGAATGTGTGGCTTCAGTGTCCCTCCCTCTTTTGTTTTGTGTCCCTGGTTGGGGACTATTTTCAATAGTTACATCCTTTTGGGAGGATGTAACTAGGGATGTGCCAGACTCCTTTTGAACCACCACAGTCTTTTGAGAGACTGTGGCTTGGCTGGTTTGGGTACCACTCACCTCTCCCACCTTATCCTGGGGGGCTTTTTGATGTTCACCCCTCCCCTCACCACTCACACCCTGTTCACTCCCTTCAGGGTTTATGGTAGTTGTTACAACTGTTGTCTTTTGAGAAACAACAGAGGTAGGTTTCTTTGACTTGACTTTGGAAACTTTAGATTTGGTGGCTTTGGTAGGAGCCTGTTTGGACAAAGATACAGGTTCCATAGCCACACTAGAAGGCAAAGAAACATTGGGGTTGGAAATAGTAGGAGTTATAGAAATATTTACCTCACTTACCTGTGGTGCATTCATGATTGGCAAGTATACCAATGGCACCTGGCTGTTGAGGTTCATTCTCAAAAGGTCTGCAAGGACCCTTTTCTCTTGTGCCCAGCATTTGAGTTTTTTATTCTCATTGGATATAACCAAACCTTCAGCAACATGGTTAGCCAATAACATAAAGAATCTAGCATAGTAGATGTTATGTGGTCTATTAGCTTTGTTACCTAATCTGGAACCTAATTCTAGCATAACACAGTTGCTAAAATTAAAGTACCTATCAGAAACTAGCATATAGAGCATATTAACAAGAGATGAAGTGATAGCATCAAAATTGCTAATCTTCCCAGAGAAAACCTTAATAAAGGCATCTCCAAGAAAACTCCATTCTTTCCTAAGGCCTTTCCTTCTAATACTACCTAAACTAGCAGAATCAAAAGCATAGCCTATGGAATCTAGCATAGCAGAGACATCTTTATCAGTGTGTGGTGTCATGGCATTATTCTCAGGCAACTTAAAGCAAGATTGTATATCATCACAATTAATGCAATAGTCCTTACCTTTGAGAGAGAAGGCAATAGTCATATCTGTGGAGTTGAACTCTGCAGTTGTCCAAATCTCCTCAATCACCTCACAGTAGATGGTTGGGGCTTCCAGCATTGCATAGCTTAGTTTGCAGTTTTTGATGAAGTCCATCATCTTGTGATAATCAGAATGGGCTTCATTCTTTTCAACCAAGGCTATGAAATTATTCTTTTCATAAACAAATCCTATTTGAGACATAATTTTGACTACTGGTGCCATTGTTGTGAGTAGAGGTTGCAGAGAAAAACTTGAGAATTTAGAGAGAAAGAGAATAAGAATTGCAAGAAAGCGTAAAGTGAGAATAAGAGTTCAATTGGGCTTTTATACTTTCTTGAATTAAAACGTAAATAAAATGATTGAATGATAATTTTAAGTAAGTTACAGCCGTTCAAGAATAAATAAAACTGTAGAAATTCTGAAAACTACCTTAAATACAATTACATACAACACTGTATATCTGTATCAACGGTTGAGTAAAAGAATCAACGGCTGAGACTCACTTATAGTAACTGACGTGACACTTCAACGGATAAGGGAAATAGTTATCCGTTGATGAACAACACCATTTTATCCGTTGAAGGATAAAATTACCAGAAATGTATTTGTCTTTCAACGGATAATGAACATCCGTTGATAGAACAATTTTGGCTTTCAACGGATAGAGAATATCCGTTGATAGGATAAGTCTTAATTAAAGCCAACTTTGTTCTTGCAGCAAATTTCATTTCAGGCTTCAAGACAGATTATATAGATGACATAGATTATGAATAATTAAGCATACCTAACTCACTTACTAATCTTGTGAATGTTGATTCATCAAGTGGCTTGGTAAATATGTCTGCAATCTGCTTTTCACTTGGAACAAAATGAAGTTCCACTGTACCTTTCATCACATGTTCCCTAATGAAGTGGTACTTGATATCAATGTGCTTGGTTCTTGAGTGCTGCACTGGATTTTCAGTAATGGCAATGGCACTTGTGTTGTCACAGAATATTGGAATTTTGTCAACAGTCAGACCATAGTCAAATAGTTGATTCCTCATCCATAGTATCTGTGCACAGCAACTACCAGCAGCAATGTACTCAGCTTCAGCTGTTGATGTGGAAACAGAATTCTGCTTCTTGCTGAACCATGATACAAGCTTGTTCCCTAGAAATTGACAGGTGCCTGTTGTGCTTTTCCTGTCTATTTTGCAACCTGCATAATCTGCATCTGAGTAGCCAATTAGATCAAAACCAGACTCTCTAGGGTACCAAATTCCTAGATTTGGAGTCCCCTTGAGATATCTGAAAATTCTTTTAATAGCCACTAAGTGAGATTCTTTAGGGTCAGCTTGAAATCTAGCACAGAGACATGTAGAAAACATTATATCAGGTCTACTAGCAGTTAAATATAAAAGTGAGCCAACCATGCCTCTATAACTTGTAATATCCACAGACTTTTCAGCCTTGTTTAATTCAAGCTTAGTGGCAGTGGCCATGGGAGTTTTTGCAGGTGAACAATCCATTAAGTCAAACTTCTTTAAAAGATCATAAATATATTTAGTTTGACTAATGAAAATTCCACCACTAACTTGTTTAACTTGTAAACCAAGAAAGTAAGTTAGCTCTCCCATCATGCTCATTTCATATTTACTTTGCATTAATTTAGCAAACTTTTTACAAAGCTTATCATCTGTAGATCCAAATATAATATCATCTACATAAATTTGTACAAGTATCTTAGAGCCATTAACATTTCTAAAGAAGAGAGTTTTGTCAACAGTACCTCTTGTGAAAGTGATTATCTAGAAGGAACTTTGACAAAGTCTCATACCAGGCTCTAGGTGCTTGCTTTAGTCCATAGAGTGCTTTCAACAGATAATACACATGGTCTGGAAAATTTGGATCTTCAAAACCTGGAGGTTGGCTTACATAAACTTCTTCCTCCAATTCCCCATTTAGAAATGCACTCTTGACATCCATCTGATAGACTTTGAAATTGGCATTAGCTGCATAGGCTAGAAAGATTCTGATGGCTTCAAGTCTGGCAACTGGAGCAAATGTTTCATCAAAATCTATTCCCTCTTGTTGAGAATAGCCTTTAGCAACCAATCTGGCTTTATTCCTTATGACAATGCCATTTTCATCCATCTTGTTTCTGAATACCCATTTTGTGTCAATAGAACTCTTGTTCTTTGGCTTGGGTACCAGCTTCCATACTTTGTTCCTCTCAAATTGGTTTAGCTCCTCTTGCATTGCTAAAATCCAATCTGGATCCAATAGAGCTTCTTCCACTCTCTTAGGTTCCTCCTGTGATAGAAAGCTACTATACAGACATTCATCTTGAGTAGCCCTTCTAGTTTGTACTTTTGATGTAGCATCACCAATGATCAGTTCAAAAGGGTGATTCTTGGTCCATTTCCTTTGAGGTGGTAGATTAGCCCTAGATGAGGTTGCCTCAGTATTGTCATGATGTGAGATAGAATGTTGATTTGTTGAAACTCCCCCTGAGTTGCTGATCCTTTGAAAGGAATTGGGAGCTCTATCAACTGATGAAGTGAATTGATTATCCGTTGACAGACTGCGATCAACGGATGCTTCATTATGAACTTCAACGGATGATGCACTTTGTCTTTCAACGGATGCTGCATTGCTTCTTTCAACGGAAGCTGAATTATGACTTTCAACGGATGCAGCATTCTGTGCATTATCCAAAGGCAGATTCTGAATTCTTCTTGAGATGCCTTCTTCATCATTCTCACTTTCACTATCATCACAGTATATCTCAATGTTGTCAAATTTGAGTCCTTCATGATGTCCCTCATCTGTTAGTCCATCAATCTTTTTATCATCAAACACAACATGTACAGATTCCATGACAATGTTGGTTCTTAGATTGTAGACCCTATATGATTTTCCAGCAGAATAACCAACAAATATTCCTTCATCAGCCTTTGCATCAAACTTCCCTTTGTGATCAGATTGATTCCTTAAGATGTAGCATTTGCAACCAAAGACATGTAGAAAGTTTAAAGTTGGTTTTCTTCTCTTGAATAATTGATAGGGAGTCATGCATTTTGCCTGATTGATTAGAGAAATATTCTGAGTGTAACATGCACAGTTAACAGCCTCAGCCCAAAAATAAGTTGGGAGTTTTGACTCTTCAAGCATTGTCCTTGCAGCTTCAATTAGTGATCTGTTCTTCCTTTCCACCACACCATTTTGTTGTGGAGTTCTTGGAGCTGAGAACTCATGCATGATCCCACTTTCTTCACAGAACAACTTCATGGTTGAATTCTTGAACTCAGTTCCATTGTCACTCCTAATATTCCTTACTTTGAAATCAGGATGATTGTTGACTTGCTTGATATGATTGATGATGATTTCACTAGCTTCATCCTTTGATTCAAGAAAATAAACCCATGAAAACTTTGAGAAATCATCTACAATCACTAGGCAGTATCTTTTCCTTGAAATTGACAATACATTGACTGGTCCAAAAAGATCCATGTGTAGAAGTTGTAGTGGTTCATCAATTGCAGATTCAAGCTTCTTACTGAATGATACTTTCTTCTGCTTTCCTTTCTGACAAGCATCACACAGCCCATCCCTTGTGAATTCCACTAGAGGCATTCCTCTAACTAAGTCCTTTTTGACTAGATCATTCATTATCTTGAAATTCAAATGGGACAGCTTCTTGTGCCATAGCCAACTTTCAACTGGTACTTGCTTTGCTGAGAAGACAAGTTATGGATTCTGCATCTGTAGAGTTGAAATCAGCTAAGTACACATTCCCTTTTCTAACTCCAGTTAGAACCACTTTATTGTCCTTTTTACTTGTGACAATACAGGCTTCAGAATTGAAGGAAACAGTATTCCCTCTGTCACATAGTTGACTGATGCACAATAAATTGTGTTTGAGACCATCAACCAATGCAACTTCATCAATGATGACATTTTCTTATGAAATCAAGCCATATCCCATAGTGAATCCTTTGCTGTCATCTCCAAAGGTTATGCTAGGGCCAGCTCTTTCTTAAACTCTGTGAGCAGGGTGAAATCTCCTGTCATGTGTCTTGAACAACCACTGTCCAAGTACCATAGATTTCTTCTTTGTCCCTGCACACAACAAAATCAATCAAGTTGATTTTGGTACCCAAGTTTCCTTGGGTACAGCCTTGTTAGTCTTTTTCCTAGACTTCATTCCTCCTGCATCTTTTGACTTAGGTAACTTTGGGTCACCCTTGGTCTCAGATGTGGTTGGTTGAAGTGTAGGGTTAGTCACAGAATCATTTAACACATTTGTTTGAATTTGATAAGGCATAGGTTGTGCAAACATGTTATTCCACATAGGCATATTGTATGGCATTTGAGGCATACTAAATGCAGTAAAATAAGGATTGTTAATATATGGCATGTTTGCAAAATGTGCATGGGGATTCTGGTGAGACATAACAGGCATAGCATGCAGAGGTGACATAGACATTTTAGGCATGGAGGGATTTGAAGGTATGGGAGCATTTTTAACAGATTTGCAATTATCAGATAGGTGATTAACACTTTTACAATGCACACAGCTTTTTCTAGGAGCATACCTATCAGGTGTGTAATTGTTATGTTTATTAATCCCTACCTTCCCATTTCTTTTAGATTTTCTTTTAGTTTCCTTCTTATCCTCAACCAACTTAAGCCTATCTTTTAGCTGATCTAAAGTCATGTGTCCTATATTCACCTTACTGACATCTCTGGATGTGCTAGCTCCTTCTTTGACAAAGTTCTTGAGAGTTGAATCATTCTTTTTATTGAGACTTTTATTTTTAAAAGAACTTGCCTGTTTTAATTGATGAGCCTTCAACGGATGCTCCTTTTCTTCCTTCAACGGATAACTTTCATCATCCGTTGATTCCACATCCATTGACAATCCATCAATTAATTCTAACTCCTTTTTGTTTTTCTTCTAGGCATCCTCACAGAATGATTCAATTCCCTGAACCTTTGCAATCTGAACACTAACATCCCTAGATGTTTTCCAGGCCTTGATTACCTCTTGCTCACTTTCTAACTGTGTAGAAAGAATTTCTACTTTCTTAACAGCTTCTGCTAGTTCACTCTCAACAGTCAAGCATTTAAGTTTCATCTTTTCAAGCTCAATTACCTGATCCTCTAACACAGCATTCCTATCACTTAAAAACACATTATTCTCCTTGATCCTAGTGTTTTCTTTTGCTAGTGATTTAAGGGAAACACGCAAATGATATAATTCATTGGTCATATCATTTATGGCTTCATTGCATTCATGTTTAGAAAGCTGAGAGAGATCAGTAGTAATTACCTGGTTGCTTGATGAACTAGTTTCATTTTCATCAGAATTAACCATCAGGGCTAGGTTGACATATTCCACATCATCATCTTCATTTACCCCATCTGCTGCCCAATCATCTTGAGTGAGAAAAGCTCTTTCCTTTTGTTTGAGCAAATCAAAATACTTCTTTTTGTAATCAACTTGCTCAAATTTCTTTTTCTCAGAATTTGGCTTCCTACACTCACTTGCAAAGTGTCCACTAATGCCACAGTTGTAACATTTGAACTTTGATTTGTCCACCATGTTTTTGTTTGGCTTAGTGAACTTTGTGTTTTTCCCTGAACTTCATTTTTGCAAACCTCCTGGACAGAAAGGCCAAATGTTCTTCAATATCATCAGATTCATCCTGACTGGAATTGTCTTCATCCTCAGCAACTTGCTCTTTACCCTTGCTTGATTCTGATTTGCTTGTACCAATTTTGAGACTTGGCATTGTCTTCTCCTCATTCCTGGCTTCCATCTTCTCACTGTCAGCTACAAGAGCAACTGTTCCTCTTTTTCTCTTTCCCTTTTCCAACAGCTCATCCTGCTCCATTTCAAGTTCATAAGTCTTCAGAATTCCATATAATCTTTCAAGTGTGAAGTTCTTATAATCTTGAGAATTTCTCAAAGAGACTGTCATGGGCTTCCACTCCTTTGGCAGAGACCTAAGAAATTTTAAGTTAGAATCCTTGACTTGGTACACTCTACCATACAGCTTCAATCCATTCAACAGTTTCTAAAACCTGTTGAAGGTATCATTTAGTGATTCACCTTCTTCAAAGTGAAAATATTCATACTGTTGAATAAGAAGTTACATCTTGTTTTCTCTGACCTGCTCAGTACCTTCACAGATGATTTGTACAGTATCCCAAACTTCCTTTGCAGTTTGGCTATTGATGACATTGTCAAACATATCTTGATCTAAGCCATTAAACAAAATGTTCATGGCTCTCTTATCCTTGCAGATTTCTTCCATGTCTTCAATAGTCCATTCTGCTTTTGGCTTGGGAATGGACTGTCCAACAGCAACTATTGCAGTAGTAGCTGTGGCTACTTTGTGAGGGATGTGAGGACCATTTTCAATACAGTTGATGTAGCTTTCATCTTGAGAAAGAAGATGTAAATGCATCTTCACTTTCCAGTGATGATAATTATCTTTTTCCAGGACTGGGATCTTTACACCAATATCCTTCCTATTCATGATCTTTAAACTCTTTGTATGTTAAGAGCGCACTCTGATACCAATTGTTATTCCCAGTGGACTAACAATGAGATTTACAGAAGGGGGTTGAATGTAAATCTCAAAACTTTTTCAAGTTTTGAGCAGTTTCTAAGGCTAAGTGTTTGAGTGATCAAATGTGTGTGAATTGCTTGAAGCTGATGCAGACAGATATATATTCAAACACAAATGTAATGAACATAAAGAACTTTAAAAAAACTTTTCTGGTGGATTTGTTGTTCCACCAGAGATGTGTTATTTCAGAAAATCTGTGATTCAAAGAATTAAATCACAGTTGCTTCCTAGTACAAACTAGATGATTTTCTCTTTTGATATTTCTAAACAGCTCAAGGAAAATTCATGTCTAATTACTAGCTGCTACATGGTTTATATATCACCAAGTTTACAAGTGAAGACAAACTGTAAAATACAATTGAAAAGATTCTTCACATGTTTCTTCTTCATTTCTCTATCCAATGCAATCTAGAGTAATCTGTAAATCTTTGAATACTTCCTTGTTTGCATCAGAATGGAAATGCTGCATTTTCTTGATTCCTCCTAGAGGCTTCCACATTCCAGTATGTCTCTGTCAATCCATGTGCCTCTCTCAGCTTGTGAATTGTCACTATCAACTGCTAATGAACTAAGCATCCGTTGAAGCTTATCCGTTGAAGCTTTATCCGTTGATGGATATTATCCGTTGGAGCATTTATCCGTTGATGGATATTATCCGTTGAAGCATTGTTTCTTATCCGTTGAAGGTCTTCAATATCCGTTGACACTTCTTCACTTATACAAAATTACAAGGCATGAAATATTTACAATTAGCCCTCCTATTTGTACATCCATTAGTAGTCAACATGACTGATTATTTCCTAACAACATCTAAGAATTACAGCTTGATACCAGAGAGTGAAATGTGCTACAATACTAAACTTATTGCTAAGTAAAGCTACTCCTTCAACGGATAGCCAAGATGGTCTTATCCGTTGAGGCTACAAACACTAGATTTCTACTTAAGTGTTTTGCTTAACTTATCATCAAACTAATACACATATTCCTAACATCAAGTAATGATTTTGAAAAAATCTTTACATTTCTTTATCTTTGTGATAGTACTTTTAAATTTATTTTATTAGTTTGTTTTTCAATTTGAATTATAGTAGTTTTATGATTATTATAATATTTCTTCCTAATTTTGATGTTTTATAAAATCCATGTACTCTAAATTTTTTAAAAAGACAATCCGTAACTTTTGTTTTACAAATTGAACAAAACAGGTGTAATATTTATACCTAAATATAATTGTTTCTTATTTTATATGATAAAAATTAAAATTATCTTTTTATAAAATATTTTAATGAAACTTTTACATTTCATTTTTCTAAAAAAATTATCTACTTTAACCCGATTAATAAATAATTTATTAATTTTTATTTAAATTTATTTTTATTAAGATAGTTGTTACTTGTATTATATATAAAATATTTTTAATATTACTTTATATAAATTAAGAATGTGTAATCAAAGTATAATTTCTTAATTAACTAACTATTGTGTTTATTATACAAATTATTAAGTATTATAATGGAATAATATAATAGATGAAATACATATAGTTTATAATATATTTTATTAGATTTGTATTCCAATTTTAAATTGTAATATTTTTATTATTATTGTTGTTATTATTATTATTATTGTTATTATTATTATTATATTTCTTCCTCGTTTTTATGTTTTATAGGATTGATGTATTCTAAATTTTTTAATAGACAATCGATCGGAGTTTGCATCTTGGCGTGTTTGTGATAATATTTCATGATTGTTCGGTTCTAATAATAAAATTGAAAAAAAATACTTTACATTTTTTTGTGACAGTACTTTTAAATTTATTTAATTAGTTTATTTTCCAATTTTGAATTATAATAGTTTTTTATGATTATTATTATTATATTTATTCCTATTTTTTATATTATATAAAATTCACGTACTCTCAATTTTTTAAAAGACAATCCGTAAAATGAAACAAACCGCCTGTAATATCTATAGCTAAATATAATTTAAATATGTTTATTATTTAAATAAAAAAATAAAATTATCTCTTTACAATTTTTTTAAACAAACTTACCTATTCTAATTATTTTTTAAAAAATGATTGATTTTAAACCAATTAACAAATATTTTTTTAATTCTTACTTAAATTTATTTTATTAAATTTTTTATTAAAATTATTAATAAATTTATTATTAAAATTATTATTATTATTACTATTATTATTAATATTATTATTATTATATTTCTTCCTTGCTTGTATGTTTTGTAAGATTGATGTACTCTAATTTTTTAAAATAAATAAAACAGATGTAATATATATACCTAAATATCATCTAAATGTGTATTTTATAAGATAAAAATGGAATTATCTATTCAAAAATATTTTAAATCAAACTAACACATTTCAATATTTTGTAACAAAATGATTTTACTTTAACGGGATTAACAAATGATTTCTTGATTGTTACTTATATTTATTTTTATTAAGATAATTATTACTTATATTATATATATAATACTTTTATTATTATTATTTTATATCATTTAAAAATATGTATTTATGGTTCAATTTCTTAATTAGTTATCTATTGTGTTTGTTATACAAATTATTAGCTATTATAATAGTATAACATAATAAATGAAATATAAATATATTATATCTACACTTTAGCACCTAATAAATTATTAGACCTATTAGACCTACAATTTAGCAATTATTATTACTATTACTATTACTATTACTATTATTATTATTATTATTATTATTATTATTATTATTATTATTATTATATTTCTTCCTTACTTTTATGTTTTATAGGATTGATGTACTCTAAATTTTTTAAAATAAAAAAACACATGTAATATTTATACCTAAATATCATCTAAATGTGTATTTTATTTTATAAGATAAAAATGAAATTATCTATTCAGAAATATTTTAAATCAAACTAACACATTTCAATTTTTTGTAAAAAAATGATTTTACTTTAACGGGATTAACAAATGATTTCTTGATTGTTACTTATATTTATCTTTATTAAGATAATTGTTACTTATATTATATATAATATAATATAATACTTTTATTATTATTATTTTATATCATTTAAAAATATATATTTATGGTTCAATTTCCCTATTGTGTTTGTTATACAAAGCTATTATAATAGTATAAGAGAATAAATGAAATATAAATATATTATATCTACACTTTACCACCTAATAAATTATTAACGTGCAACATCGTGTGCATGATGGGCTATCTTTTTACTAAGCCCATAACAGCTTCTAAAATTTATCCAAGTAGGTTTAGGACTTATCCAAGTAGGTTTAGACTTAATCAAAAGAGTCATGGACTTAATTCCTGTTTGCAAAGGTTAAACACTAGTTTTCTCTATCAAAACACACGTGAAGCTTTTGCGGGATCTATTCCGGGCACCCACGGCTGAGTAGGAATTACTCCGCCACCACGTTTGGAATCCTTTGCAAATTCAGTCCGGCAGATAAGGCGTATTCAGCTTTTCACAATACGCCCGATTTTCGGCCCAAATCTCCGCGATTCTTCCATTACTTCAGCGACAACCTCCATGTTGTACCAAACTCCTCTAGCGACATTTACATTTTTTTGTGTTTTCTCTCGAAAAAGTTTCTGGAACAGGGTGTGAGTTGTAGGGTTTTTTTAACATGCTTGGAGTCTCGTATGGACAGCTTCTCCTCTTGATCGGAGCTGTTGTTGCCTTCAATGGTAGGTGCATCCATTTCCTTCATTTTTCTTTGTATTTGTGTGTTACTAATTAATTACTTTTTGTGTAGTTTCGTGTCTATCTCTATGTTTCATTTTTCAATTGCAACCAGTCCACTGATTATATTTCACCCAGTAATGTATGTGTATGTATAAAGCTTTAATAACAATCAATTTGTGATATTATATAAATTCAACCCTATTAGGTCCCAAGGATTTCCCACGTGTTTCCAGAATAGCAGGGAGGCTGGCTGGTCGTGCAATTGGTTATGTTCAATTAGCTCGTGCTCAGTTTGATGTTATTATGCATCAATCTCAGGCTCACCAGGTACCTCCTCCCCCTTCTTCTTTACTATTTCCACACAAAACAAAACATCCACTCAATACGCTATATCCTCATTTTGTGAATTGAAATACGGTTTTGGGCCGCCAGGGTTAAAGAGGGGATAACTATCCTCTTGGTCACGGGTTCGAATTCTACGGAAGAGAATTTATGATTATGTCTCCTGAGTCAGAACTTGTCACGTGGTTTGCTCATTGCGTGAGCCTACCCAGTGCACACCCGTCGGGTAGCAGCCGCGGGTTCTCTACAATAAAAAAATACGGGTTTTGGTTCTATTTTGATTTTTTTTTATATGATATTTTAAGTTTCAATTGACATACCTTGAAGGTTAGAATCAAACTTTGAATGGAGTGTTTAAATCTTTTAGATAGTTTGTAATACTCTCTGCTCCAAATTACTACACTCATGCAGCTGTGCAAGTCTGTGTCTCATTCCATTTTTTTGACAGAAATTTATTTGGAGATCAGTAAAAGATTGATTCGTAGACGATTACATTTATACCCCAAACATGTTTTTCTCTTAATATAGTATGTGTAACTTTTTAATTTCTTTCGAATAACCAAGTGTATTTTGTTGTAACATATGTATGAAATGCGATTATGTGAAGCCTGAAGAATGAAGTAAAAACTATTTTATTTTTATTTATACATGTTTTCCCCCAAAGACATGTAGTTACTAACCATAATTTACTGAAATTCTAGCAGATATGTTATACTTAGTTATAAATCAAAGGGATAACTTAGTCATGAATATTAATATTTTCGGGGAAAAAATTAATTTTGCACTCAAAAAGTAGTTTTTTTTATTTTTTTTTATTTATCAACTGTAATAAATTTACTCCAGGCCCATGTTCGTGGTTTGATGAAAATTTTAAATGGCGTTGACCGTGAAGAGTAAAGTATTTAAGTATAGTATATTGTAGTTATTTCTAAGCTGAATCTTTCTTGCAAGGCATTGTTTATGGACCTACTAGGAGTTTTTCTAGTTTTCTTAGTAGTATAATTTCTTGGTTTTATAAATCTAAAGATGTTGATATCATAGTTTTTCTATGTTTATACAAATTTAGTTATCATTTTTAAATTTGTGTTTAGGTGCATAAAGAACTAAAAGAAACAATGGCTCAGTTGGAAGCTATACGTCATGAGATTAGAACAGTCTCTTTTATGAATCCTGGTCAATTGACGACAAGACTGGTGGATAATCTTGATAAGACAACTGCAGCAAATGGTATGATCTGTTAAAATCTATAGTTTACTTCTTCTTTTTTCTTGTGTGAGCATCGGGTTCAGTTATCCTTTTTCCGTGGCGTGGAGTAGAAGGCACAGAACCAGAAAAGGTAACAGAAGAGAACGTATCCAGGACTACTTCTAAGGTTGGTGCAAATAAAGCAAGGGTTTTCTTATATGAATATATATCAAGCCTCCTTTTTATAAACTTCTACCATAGGTTGATTATTTGCAGGATTCTAGATTAACGGCTTCAAGCTCCTTTCATATTCACAGAAAAGCAACTACTTCGAGCTCGTTTGATATCCACAGCAAAGCAACTGCTTACGCAAGTTTAGCTGAATCCTCTGCTTTTAATTAGGGGTCTGGGACTAGTGAGATAAGTGGTGATTCGGGGCTTCTTTCTGTCCTTCCTGTATCAGCAGAAAGTGTTGGATTGCTCCCAAAGCGCAAAGGTGAAAACCTTATCCTCATTTTCTTGGTCAGATGAAGCCTGTCAGATTATATTTTATGATTTACTTGTTACATTTTGGGTTCCACTAGTATCAATAGGTTCTCAAGACGGATCATTGTAATAGAATCTGAACTCCTGATTGGTATGTGTGACGGATAGCTTCATTATGAGGAGTCCTCTTGCAATTGAATATCTGCTTCTTTGCACCCTTATATGTGTAACACTGTAATTATGACATTTTGGAATATATAGAGAAGCGCTAATGGCTTTCATCCATATCATGTATATGTTAAATTTCAGAAGGTGACTGTTGTACAGTCCTATACTCTATATAAAGGTGCATTTGCATTTTATGCAGGATTCATCTATAACTTAGATTGGGACACAGGATATGTGGTTAATACTTTATAAACGTTTCTTAGTTCCCAGACGAGGTGCACATTTGCATAACATACAAGTTTAGAGTTATTGTTTTTTTCCATAATTTATTACTGAATCTATATAAGACCTTGTTTGTGCAAAGTTTTTTGTAATGTATTAATTATCTATTGTGCCTAATACCAGGAAATGTCAGAGGATCTGACCTAGTTTTGGAAGCTATTGTAGAGGCAGGGGTGGAAAACAATGCAAAAGAATTTTTCACACAGCCTCAAAGTCAATTGAAACCCGAGTAACAGATAGTGAGTTCATAATTTATTTTCGTCTCTGTCTTTCTGACCTTTACTATTGATTTTTATGCAAACTTTTTTTGTAAGTATAAATTATTAAATTCAGTAGTAGTTGTATCACCTTAATAGTTCCATTGCCTTGCAGTGTGTAATGGCTAGTTCCTGAAGGCAAAGTAATTTTTACAGAAATATTTGTCCTTTGTACTTGAGAGAGCTAAGCTAATGTTGCTGTCACCAAATATTCTGTGTATATGCCCTTGAGGGCTCCTCCAGTTTATCTCCCTGGGAATGGCATGATATCATGTCTTGTCAATTTCACATAGGTTTAGTCCCCCTCCTAGCCTGACAGTCTTTAAGTGCATGCTCAAACGCAAAATATATAATAATAGAAAACAGAGATGAGGTGCTTCCAGATACTGTTAAGTTACCTGCAGGTGCAAAAAGGAGCGATATATGTAATTAGATCACTTGAAGATTGTGGTTTTCATATGCACACCGTAACTTGGCAGAATTTGGCGACTCCTGAGATCTCTGAAGGTTCTTGGTTTTATATTATGGCAACATTTGTGTTTACTTCTGATTCAGGCGGTGGTGCTTTTGGTTTTTCTTTCATAGCTTAGGTTACTGTATTTCTAGCTACCATTGTTTGAGCTTCTCTATAGTAAAACTTCAGCTTTGAATATTTGATGTCAGGTGTGCAGTATCCTATTTCGTATTTAAACATACTGTGTGTAAGTATCAAAAAAATGCTTCAAGTGAACCAGCAGATAGCTTTTTTCTAATTATTATTCGGCCTAAATAGAAAATTTTAAAAAGATGATGTTTATGTATGGTAGGACTAGTTAGGGGTGTGCATTCGGTTCGGTTAAGCAAATTTTAAAATTTGGTTCGGTTTTCGGTAGTAAAATTTCAGGAGTTCGGTTTTTCGGTAATTCGGTTTTTTACCGTGGTTAACCGAAAACAATAACCGAAGTTTATATAATATATAAATATAAAATATTTATAATACTATCTCTGTCTGTGTCTGTAAAGTTAATTACTTAATTATTACAATATTAGTTCACTTCTCCTGTTCTCACAAACCAAACCCAGACCATCGATTCAAAAATCCATCTCGATTATCCTCAATAATCCAATTCCAGAGCAGAGTCCATCGATTCAGAGTCGACTCCAGAGTGACAGCACAGCAGCATCGATTCAGAGTCCATTTCAAGGTCTTCAATTTTCATTTTTTCAAGGTATTCGATTTTGATTTCCATACGATTTTGTGATGTTAATTCTAAAAGAAAAAGAAAAAGTGGTGAAGACTGAAGAGTGAAGACTAAAGCATATGTATATATATTTATATATGTATAAATATATATATATAATTTATAATTTGTTGAATTTATGGCTTCTCTAGTTCTCTTAAATAATAGTACAGGGAGAGGGAGAAGAGTTATTAATTTACCTCTTTTTTTATTTTGAATTGTTATACAGAAATTATAATTTATAATTTGTTTGATTTGTGAATTGTGCATTTGAGGATTTGTGTATGTAAATATGTATTGAACATTCTTTTTGATTTTGAATGTATTGAACATTCTTGTTTAATTTGTCTCTGTCAGTGTCTGTGTCCTCATATGTATTTTATGCTTGATTTCAGTTTGTCTCTGACTTATTGACTACTGTTCACCAGAATGCTTACTAACTACTGTTCAATTTGTATCTTATGTTTATTCCATTTTTTTCTTGATTTTTTTAGATGGAAGGTGAGCGTGATTACCGAGAAGAACTTGAAAATGAAACTCCAGCTCCAAGCGAAACCGTAGCTTCGAATCCCCGAAAGAGAAAGCCAATGGAATCGAGAAGCAATCTATGGGATCATTATCAAAAAATTAGAGATGAACAAGGGAACCTTATTAAAGGTAAGTGTAAGTATTGTTCTAAGGAATTAAGTGCAAATACTTCTAGGAATGGTACTAGTAGTTTGCATAATTATTTGAAATCTTGCAAGTTATTCAATGTTGAAGGTTGTCAAACAAAATTAGCTTTTCAAGGTAATAAGGATAGTGGAAATGCATCATTGACTAGTTGGACTTTTGACAAGAATTTGGCTAGAGAAAAGTATATTAAGATGATTATTGTAGATGAATTACCATTCAAGTTTGGGGAGGGTGCGGGATTTAAAGAGTTTATGGCTACCGTGCAACCAATGTTTCAAATTCTATCTAGATGGACGGTTGCACGTGATTGTTATGGAATGTATGCTCTTAAAGAAATGATATAAAAGGCTCATTGCGTGAACCAACACAACGTCTTTGCCTAACTACGGACACATGGACTTCTAATCAAAGAATTAATTATATGTGTTTGACCGCACACTTTATTGATAAAGATTGGAAGTTGCATAAAAGAATCCTAAACTTTTGTCCAATCCATAGTCATAAAGGTAAGTCAATTGCAATGGAAATCGAGGAGTGCTTGGTGGATTGGGGAATCACTAGAGTGTTATCTATTACGGTAGATAATGCTACTTCAAATGATGTTGCATTGCAAAAATTAAAAGAGAGAGTTGGGAATTGGGAAACTAGCGTCTTGAATGGTGAAAATTTGCATTTGAGGGTGTGTTGCTTATATTCTAAATCTAATTGTAAAAGATGGATTGGGTGTATTCGACAAATCAAATAGTAAGGTGAGAAATGCCGTTAAGTATGTGAGATTGTCACCCGCTAGAGAGTTCATGTTTATGGAATGTGCAAAATTTGAGAGAATTGAGACTAATAAAGCTTTAATTCTTGATGTCGATACTAGATGGAATTCAACTTATGAAATGCTAGATGTGACGGAAAAGTATGAGAGAGCATTTAGTAGGTAAGATACACAAGATCCTAGGTATAAAAAGAATCTCAAATTGGACAATGTTGATGGTAGGCCAACAAGTGAAGATTGGATTACCGCGAGAAAATTTGCAAAGTTCTTGAATTTTTTTTATGATCTAACCGTGAAGATTTCGGGAACTTCTTATGTTACTTCCAATATTTTTTTATATGAGATATATGCGGTTCATGCTATCTTGAATGAATGGACATATGGTAGTAATGAGCAAATGTATGTGATTGGAAAGGAAATGTTGGGTAAGTTTAACAAGTATTGGGGAGATCCAACCAAAATGAACAATCTTTTATTTATTGCGGTGGTACTAGATCCAAGGCACAAGTTTACAATTTGTAGTGTACATGTTAAAGCACATGTATGGATAAGAGGTGGGGGTCGATGGGAAGTCTTTAGAAGGGACATTAAACAAAATGTTCAATGAATACAAATCTAAAATGGCAACAAACAAAAAAAGAGATGAAGCTAGAGATAAAAGAAGGGAAGAAAATGTTAGCCAAGTGCATCTATATCAATCGTTGAGGATGCAATTTGAGAAAGATGTTGGATTGATTTCAAGTGATGGTAGTGCATCCGATTTGGAGGAATATTTGAGTGAAAAACCAAAAACATATAGTTGTTTGGATCGGTTTGATATTTTAGAGTGGTGGAAAAATAATTCAATGAGATTCCCCGTTTTATCTCAAATGGCTCAGGATATTTTAGCTTTTCCAATATCCACGGTTGCATCGGAATCGGCTTTTAGCACGGGTGGTAGAGTTCTCAATGATTTTTGGAGTTCCCTAACACCTAAAATGGTCGAAGCACTTGTTTGTGCTCAAGATTGGATGAGAAAGACCGTAAAAGCTATTAGTGTTGAAGAGGACCCCGAAGAAATGAGACAACTTGATGAAGGTATGCTAGAATTTCAGTCCTTTGCTTCGGGCATAAAATCTCAGTTTCTATTACTTTTCAATTTACACCGATTACTTATGAAATAGCATTTTACAATCTGTTTTTTAGCACTTGAGAAGATGAAAGTTGACGCAAGTTCCACAGCAGCATCAGCCACTGGAACCAGCACTGAGCTAGATCAACAATAAGTTGAAATGCATCATTTGTATATTGTATGTACAGAATTACTACCATTCTGCTATGTTTTTGTTTGACATGGATTTTTTTATATTAACAGAAATACCAGCCACTACCAGCCGGATTCAGGAGGCGGACTGTGAATTATTTCTGGCTGAACAAGTATGTTACTGTGTTACTTTGTTCTGGTTGAAAAGATAAAAAGTAACTTTAGAATTCATAGGTACAGGTATTAATCATGATTTGGAAGCCATTATAAGTGACACTTTCAATATGATCCAGCTCAAAAAATCATTTTAACAGCATAAGACAATATAAGTTTAACTTATCTATTGATAACATCCTGGGTAATATAAGCTTCTGGTCTGAAGTTTCACTTTTGGTTATATAACAGTTAAAATTTATTATCTATTTTAATTTGCATTCTGCATCATGCAGGTGTCCAGATTTGAGATTTTACAAACTATAATATGCAGGCAATGTGCTGCTTTGTGTTTTGATGGATTATCGTGATCAGTTTTTAGATTTTCATTGTGCAGACGCCTTGTCATGTTCTTGCATATTCAAATGTTAAAAGTTTTGCTTCATTTGGATGTATAATTTATTACAAGAGGTTCAGTTGGTTATCTTGCTGGTAGTTGATCTTGTCGGTCATGAACTTTGAGGCATGTTTTATGAAGATCTATTTACTAGTACTTTTTGTTGCAACTAATACTTAAGATGTAAAATATTGTTGGCCTTTCAATGTAGTGTATCCTGTCAGAGTTACAGTCTGCATTCTTAGTTGAAGTTTGAATTAGGTGTGGCACTCTAGTTAATCGGAACGATATTCTCTGTTTCCTGATCCTGGACCTTCTTTTGCAGGAAGAAAAGAACTGCATTCTGAAGCAGGCATAAGTCAGAACTGAGACAGGAAGAAACTGCAGAAGCAGAGCATCCAACAGGACCAACACCAACAAAAAGTCAATGGCAATTTAAATTCTGCAATTTAACTATTTAGACTAATTTTCTATTATCAATGCTTGTAGGCTGTAAACTCAATGATTTTGGCCTGTAACTTCAATATTTTAAATTCTGATTGTAAACTTAATGCTGAATTTCTGATTCTAAACTTAAAATATGGTCTGAGACTCCGAGTTTTTGAAGTTCTAGCAAATTTTCTTAAAACTGCGGTTTCTATTTTCGGTTTTCGGTAATAAACCGAATGGTTAGTTCGGTTTCGGTTAAAACCTGAATACATTTCGGTCGGTTTTTCGGTAGCATTTTTTCCTTTATTTCGGTTTCGGTAACCGAAAAAAAATTCGGTTCGGTACGGTTTTAACCGAATGCACAGCCATTTAGAACTTATGGTACTGGCAGCAAAGACTACTACTAACAAAAAGAAGGGAAATCCAGGATTTTCTTTGTACTGCATTAGTAAACTCATTTACAGTTGCAACAAAAGATTGATGGACTTGGTCGAGGACTTGGCTTTTCCGACAGAGATCGATCAAGTTTTGGACAACTGACATTTTAGTATAGAAAAAAATTATGGTGCTCTGAAATCTGAATAATGACGTGGAATGTATAAAATATGCGCCCAGGCAAGCATTGACCTTAATGCTATCAAGATGCTGGCATATACTTGGGATATCCACTCTGTTGACAATAAAAAAATTAACATTGGTTGTTGTCACTAAATTGATTAGTTTTGGCAATTGCCTTGTATTTCTGCAACATTTTAATTGACCAGTTTTTATTACAATTTTCTAACAATAGTACATGTCAAATTCCAACATTGATATACATTTACACTATCTTATCTTTATTCTATATTTAAATGTTGTAAATATATCTTTGAGTTATTAGCTATACTAATTTTAAAGTACTAACATGCAGACATAATATGAAATGAATAACTAAAATTTTAATATTCTAATGAAATGGGAAACCATAGGGCCAGCACTCTTAAAAGAAAAAAACCACTGGGTGAGGGTGACTTTAGTAATCTCCTTTTGGACAATGAAAAATAAGTGTAAACTTTTTTTTATAGAAAATGAATACGTAAAAATTAAATCATTTATTTATTTATATTTAGGAATGAATTTGAGTATCTTTGGCAGATGCTCCTATTCCATATGAAACATCCTTTGTATAATGCAAACATGGCCATTATTTGTCTCAAAGTCAAATCATAAATATTGTTATGAATAAAGGATACTATATATTAGTCAATGATAAAAAAATTTAACTAGTACTGCTTCCATCCCAATTTATCTTTCTTGTTTGATTTTTTACGGTTAAATTGATCCAATTTTGATTGAAATTTTACATTATATGATCTTAAAAATATTTATAGAATTTATATTATTAGAAAGTATATTTAATCTACTAATATGTATTTTTTAATTTTTTAAAATAATGAAAGCATGAGTTTTTATTTAGAATCAAAGTGAGTCAATTTGATTATCAAAAATCAAATAAGACTGATAAATTTGGACGGA